>NW_017728899.1:851994-862099 GCF_001723895.1 Crocodylus porosus
GGCACCTGGTTCCTCCCCATGATGTCACTGGGGGTGGGGCTGAAGGGGTCTCTTGCCCCCAGGAGTGGGGAGGGGAAGGGGACAGGGGTGATGCTTGGCCCCTCCTCATGGCCTCACTGGGGGTGGGGCTGAGGGGGGCCTTCCCCTTAGGAGGAGGTGGTGCATGGCCCCTCCCCATCACCTTACCGGGGGTGGGGATGATGGGGGTCTCTTCCCCTCAGGATGGGGGAGGGCCTGGGGGACAGTGACCATGCCCCTGCCTGGATGTGGAGCTTGACAGACCCCCGTGTTGCCCCCACAGTGCGCGAGCAGCTGAAGGAGCTCACCAAGCAATACGAGAAGTCGGAGAATGACCTCAAGGCCCTGCAGAGCGTTGGGCAGGTGCGGCGGACGGGTTGCCCCAGGGCTTTCTTGGCCGGGTCTTTTCTTGGGCTGCCTGTGCTGGGGGTGACCTTACACAAGTTTTGGAGGTCAGGGATGCTGCCTCGGGCCCTGGAGAGCTCTGGGCGCCTATAGACGAGGCTGCTGCAACATGCTGTGATCAAGTCTGTGGTAATTACCATGCCCCAGCAGACTCCAGTGTCTCGTGCATTGGCGTCCCCATGCTTAGAAGTGGTGGCAGGGGTGCTTTAACTAAAACTCTGTGGACAAGCTTTACTTCAAATGCCCCCACACCGCCAGTTTTAAGCACAGGGATGCTGATACACTAGCCACTCCATGCTCTAATTCAGTCACCCCCTTAACTCCCGGAGCATGTGTATAAACACCCTTTGAGAGCTGAGGGAGAGCATCTTGTGCTCAGCTGCCAGTCTATCTTTATCCCAGTGACACGGTTGGTCCAGTAAAAGACACCACTCTCAGAAGTCTTTGCCTCTCACCTGATTTCCCAGCTATAGCAGCTACAGCATCACCCTGTGCTGACTGCTGTACCAGGGAGTGTAAAATAAATCACAGCTGAAGCAGAGCCTGGGGAAATGGGTAGGGCTTGTGGAGTGGCTGTTAATTGTTTTGGGGTAATTTAGTGTGCCCTATGCAATGCATCTGTTCTACGTGGCATATCTAATGGTATTTTTCCCTGTTTCTCTTATTTAGATTGTGGGGGAGGTTCTAAAGCAGCTAACAGAAGAGAAGTGTAAGTACAGGCACTTGCTTGAAATGTTGTCTTTCTAAAGTAAGCCAAAAGGCCAGTGTGGTCACACAGTCTTTTAAATCACTGGACTTGCACAGCACTGTGAAAATATTGGGCATGTCTACACAGGATGTTTACTTTGCGGTAGACTAATTAGCTGCCCAGTAAATGTCACACATCTACATGTGTGACCGTATTAGACTAGAGTAAACTAATCTAGTTTGCAGCAGTGAACATGTAGACACTGCCCTGGTTGACTTAGGCATGAGGGTGCTTCATTACAGGGGCTGCCTGCTGGCTAGCCTCACAGCAAAGCACCATTGTGCTCCAGCTAGCCCCTCCACAGCACTTTGAGCCAGGGGTAGGAGCCCCCAACCAACAAGTTGACCCCTTTGGGCCCCCTGCCAGTTGGGGCTGCTCTGACTCAGCTCGACGTGCCACAGTCCTGGGTACACACGTTAAGCAGTGTGCCCGGAGCAATAAGCCCCTGAGTTATTTCTCCAAAGTTTCTTCTCATTAATATGCACATGTAGACATGCCCATTGTGTGGTACTTGGTATTGCTCAGTAGTTGGGAGACAGGTGAAGGACAGTGTGTGAACTTGTTTTAAATCATCTTTTTTTTTTCTTCTAGTCATTGTGAAGGCTACGAATGGGCCAAGATATGTGGTTGGCTGTCGTCGTCAGGTAACCCTGCTTTACATTGGTACTGTTAAATAGCTTGCTCTCATGTGAAATGCTCTTGTTGCTTTGTCTCAGCAGTGTTTTATAAATTTGTACAGTTCTGTGCTTTCTTTGTTCACTTGTGCTTGGCCCCAGAGTGCAGTTAGTGATGGCCTGTGAAAGATCAAGAATATTGGACTTGAATAAAAAAGCAAAAAGGATACAGCCCAAGATATTTCTGGGGATTTTGAGATGTTTAATCCTTCCCATTGATTAACACCTCCCTCCCCCATATCTCATCAGATGGTTTCTGCCCATCTCAGGTGGTTGGAAAGGTTATGCCTCCACATCTAACCATAGAAGTCTGTGCAACTTTGGTTTTCATCATGCTGTCCTCTTCTAGTTGCACTGAACTTCCTGCCTAGTGCTCTAGGTCTAAATCATGGATGGTTTTTTTTCTTTTAATACTGTATTCTCAAAATTACCTCATTGTGTATGTTTCGTAATAATTACATAGCTTCTGCAAAGTCATAAACTTTAGTTATGTGATCTGGGTGCTTTCAGTTAAGGGTTGGCTGTTGCTCATTTCAAGTTTTATACTGTGAGCCTGTGACAGGGGGCCGTCATGTCGCCATACTGACCTGTTCCTCTGTCTAGGGCAGTCTGCCCTGTTTTGTCTGCCACGACTTGCTGTAAAGTGGACCTAATGTAATAAACAGAAGGCTGCCCATCTTAATGCCCCGATGCCAAGGAGTGCTATCCACAGCTCCATACCACCTCTACACTGTGGCTGATTCCTTGCAGATGGCATCCAGATTATAATTAAACTTCCGGTCTAAGGCCAGGCAAAACTCGGTCTGCTGTTGGGCCTCTTATACACTGCCCCTTTCAGGACCACAGTCATACCGTCCCCCTCTCACTGGGGCCTCTTCGACTCTGCCCGTCACTGAGCCATTCACAACCTGCCCTGCTCCCTGGAGTGACCATGGAGGCCATCAGACTTGCACACTCATGTTCCTTGACCGTCCGGCGTTCAGCCTTTTGGGCCTCTCCTGCGACCCTCATCTGAACAGTGACTGGCCAGTTTGCCTACCAGTGGGCTGACTCTGCCCCTAGCCCAGGGTAGACAATTATTTTGGGCAGAGGGCCGCTTTCCAAATTTTGGCAAGCCATCGAGGCCCGCATGGGTAGCCCTGCCCTTTTGACAGGTGCCCCACCCCCTGGTTTCCATCTTGGAACCAGAAGTCCCACCCCCTAACCCACATCCTATTCTCCCCGCCCAAATGGCAGGCAGAGCCCCCGCCAGCACTCCTGCAAACCGGGGCTCTGCGCTCTGCCACCCCTGGCCCCAGGGCACTGGTGTGGGCCTTGTGCTCCTGTTTTGCTGTCACTTGCCCCGTGTGCCACTGGTGCCCTTCTGCTTCCCCATTTCCCTCCACCCTGCACCATGTCCCAGGTGCTCCTGCAGTCCAGGCACTGCAGCTGGGAACCATGTGGTGCTAGAGCGGTGGGGGTGGAGTGGAGCGGGGAAATGGCTGTGGCAGGCGGGGGGGGAAGGGGTAGGAGTCGGCGTGCGCGGGGCCTGCACCGGTGCACCAGGGTCAACACTGGTGGGGCCCAGAGTGTGGCAGCAGGAGCACAGGGTCTAGGATGCCAGGGGCTCTATGGAGCCGTGCTGGCTACCTCTTCTTCCTGCTTGAGCAGCACACCCTGGCCCTATGCTTTGCCACCTACTCCCCGCTGAAGCTGGCCCCAGCGCACCGGTGTGGGCCTTGTGCTCCTGCCTGGCTCTCACTGTGCTTCACATAGCTGCTCATTGCCCTTTCTCCCCACCTGCTTCAGCCATTTCCCTGCTTCCCACCCAACAGCTGGTACCACATGGTTCCTACCTGTAGCACTGGCACCACAGGAGCTGGCCCAGGTGGCCCTGAGGACTGAGATCACCCACAATCCTCCCTTGCCTCCCTCCCCCATCTCCTCCTTATCTATATTTCTCTCAGAGCAGGGAGACAGGAACAGCCCTAGGCTAGAAGCCCCTGCTAGGCAGAGGCTTCCAACTGGGCCTTGAAGGGGGTGGGGCTGGGCCAGGGCCAGATTTGCTGTTGCGGCTGTTTAGTTCTTCCACCAGCTCCCCCTGGGTCCTATTGCCAATGGCTCCTGTCATCTTTGACAGGCAGCCAGGGGCAAATATAAATTTTCTAATTTTTTTTGGGGCCCCGCGGGCTAGATAGAATGTCCTGGAGGGCTGAATGAAGTCCGCGGGCCATATTTTGCCCACTTCTGCTCTAGCCCCTCACTGGGTGGCTTTCTACTTTTGCATACCCTTATGGGGGTTGCCTGTGTGCTACCCTTCATGCCTACCTCTGTAACCAGCACATCACTGGTGTGGCCCTTCAGGTCACCACAACAACCCTGCTATACACCCTGCCTACACACAGCCTTTCAGGCTGCTGCTGCACACCCTGCTCTGCAGGCCACTACGCATGCTTCTGCCCCCTCACTGGGGCCACACTACACTGTTCCCCCTCTCAGGGGCCACAGTACCGCTTCTCTGTCTGGGGCCTCTGGGGTCCTAATTTCCCCCTCCTGGGGCTCAGGTGCCTCTGTAGGCGTGCCTGGCCCCCCCTCCTACTGTATCCTTCTACTCATCACCCACTGAGCAGTCGGGGCTGGGGTTATAAGGCACTCCTACCCACCTTTCACCAGGGAGGTAACTGGCTTGGCACTTCTTGGGGACTGTCCCACAATGGACAGCTCCACCAGGCCGGGTACAGTTTCAAGTCATACCCAGGACCTGGAGCCTCTTGCCATTCCCATAGTTCCTGCCCTTACCTCCAAGGTGTTGTGAGCAGCAGCTCAGTTGGGTGTTGTCCTTCTGGCTGCCACCAGCAGACTGCTGGCTCAGCCCTTAAAGTGGCCATTTTATCGAAGCACCTTGCACACGCACTTAATTCTTCTTTCCAGTCTTGTTAATAGAGATAAGCTTAAAGTTACTATTGTGAGATGTATCTTTTATTTTAAAAAAAAAAGTGCAAAGGCACTGACATGTTGCAGAGAGTCATTACAGGAAGCACATACATCCAGTAATATATCTCAGTTTTCATCCTGTTTTCTTACCCATTTATGCTGAAATGAAAATAGGAGATGGTGGCAGCTGGTCATAGAAGAAAATAGGAAACATTGTGCCGTTAAGAACTGCTTGCTAGTTAACAGACTGTTAAATAGTATGGACTGAATATGATTCATTTATGTTCATCAGGGATTAGCTGTTCTGAGAGGTTTTTCCAGCCACTTGGTAGGAATTACTAGCTGAAAGTGTTCAGCAACCAGAGAGCCAGCAGGGGGAGCTGGCAAGTGATGTCATCCCATAGCTTGATGCAGAAAAAAGGGAGTTTAAGGACATAGATGTCAATTTTGAAACTAGAAATTTAGGTTGTCTCAAATGGAAAATTTGCTAGAGGGCAAAATGGCAAGTTTCTAAGAAGGTTGGAACATTCCTACATTTCTGATATCTTTTTCACCTGAAAAAACAAAACAGAAAAGTGGTTTCTTTATTATGTTATGCATTTCTGAAAAAACACAAACTTATTTTATTCATACGTAGTTTTCTGGAAATGAGGTAGTCAAGACTCTGACTTCTGATGTATCACAAGCATGTTATCATATATATTTAGAAAAAATCTGAATAAGAGATGCAGTATGACTCCTTTGTTAGCATTAGACTTGATCTCCATAAAAAGGAAAAGAAACCAAATCTGATTATAACCCTTAATTTTGTAGTATCTTTAAAAAGAGGGGGAAGTTGCTCATGAGTGATGTAAAGCATTTGTAACTTTGATTTCTTGGGGTTTTTCAACTCTACTCTTTGCATATAAAGCTTAAGTTGAATAGTGTAATTGAGTGAAAGGTCAAATAAGATTTTAATAAAGTTTTAAAAGTGTCTACCTGGAGAACATGGGTTTTAATTTTACCTGGAAAACTTGCACCATTTTTGACTAAAGATTCTGTGCCAGAATTCAATGCTTAATTTTTAAAAAAAATTTCTACCATTTTTTTTTTTTTTTTAACCTCCTTTCCATGCTCACATGGAATCTATGTTGGGACCAGAGCTGTTTAACATATTAATAAATGATCTGGAAAATGGAGTAAGTAATGAAGTGGCCAAATCTGCTGATGACACAAAATTATCAGGGATTATCAAGAAGGGAATGGTAAATAAAACTAAAAGTATCATGGTGTGCCTTTATAAATCCAGTGCATCTACACCTTGAGTACTGTGCCCACTTCTGTTCCCCAAACCTGAAAAAGGATATAGAGGAATTGAAGACAGTCCAGAGAAGGGCAACAAGGATGATTAGTGGTAGAAGAGGGGCTTCCATGTGAGGAGAGACTGAAGAGGCCAGACCTGTTCAGTTTCAGAAAGACACGCTTGAGTTGGGACATGAGAAGGATTTACAAAATACTAAATGGTGATGAGAAAGTTGATAGAGATTTATTGTTTACTCTCGCAGGATACAAGAACTAAGGCTCACTAAATGAAACTAGTACGTAGTAAGTTTAAAACTAATGAAAGGAAGCTCATTTTGACATAGTGTGGAATTAAAGTATGGAACTCACTGCTGCCAGATGTTGTCGAAGCTGACAGTTTAGCCAGATTCAAAAAGGAATTGGATGCATTCTTGGAGGAAAGGGGCATCCTGTTGAGCATGGGGGTTAGGGATACAGCCTCTGAATTAAAACTTCCTATACTTTAAATTGGGGTGGGCAAAATATGGCCCGTGGGCCAGATTCAACCTGCCAAGCACTTTCACTGCAGTGTCCCCCAACAGACTGCACCCCACCCAGCCCTTCCATCCACGAGGGTAGGAGCAAGGCGTCCATGTATGCTACACCCCCCGCCCCCCCAAACATACCTTATCGTGCCTCAGTCCCACCCGTATGGGCAGAAGAGCTTTGCCCAGCCAGCACACAGCTTCTGGGTGGGGCCACTGCTGCAGCCCCTGGGAACCTGGTCTGCTTCCCTGGCTTCCTGCTCGCTCTGGGCAGCTGGTGGGGAAGTGCCGGGGGTGGGACTGCAGTGGCACGGGAGGGAAGTCCCAGGGGGAGTGGGACTTCTAGTCCCAAGATGGTGACCAGGGGCCGGGGCTACCCATGCAATCCTCGACAGCTCGCCAAAACATGTTAAGCAGCCCTCCACCCGAAATAATTGCTTTACGTGCCGGAGGCTGCAAGTGAGAGAACAGTGTGGAGGGGGAAAAACCCTGGTCATACACAGTTCACTCTCCCTTTCAGCATTTACTTTCTGCCACCGTGCTGGGCAAGATAGACCTATGATATGACCCAGTAAATGGCAGTCATTACATTAAGGAAACTAAAAAATAAGGCAACTAGATTTGTAAATAAGCAATGCTAGAAATGGCTTTATTAGCAGGGAACCCAGCACTCTTAAAATAGCTGTATAGACTTGCACTTCGTTTTTCTAGGCAGTGTCATCCTAAAGCAGACCCACTGTTAAGTGATGCAGTAGGATAACCAATCAATTCTGAAGCCTTAGGACATTTAATGTGCCTTCTTGGGTGCATAGGTGAGCGGATAGGATGAGGGGGTAGTGACATTGATGGGGAGGGATGGTGATTCCTAAATAATTTTTTTTTGGTTAGTCTGGGCTTGTGAAGCATATCAACGAGTTTTATTTTGAATGAAATACTGTTTAATTTTGCAAAGTGCCAAGAGCCCAGGCTTGATGCCAAACACCATTTGGGAAATGGTGATGAGCAAACATCAAGGAAATAACTCCTGGTACAGCATATTGAGCTGATGGACCAGAAACAATAGCTTTGTGCAGGGAAGTTTGCACAACAAGGGGGAATAAGGAATGTTCTGATTTAAGGAAGGATAATTTTTATTTTGTAAAACTTGTCAATGTTTTTCTTGAACAGTATTTTCTCAATATTTAAAAATATGTAAATTAATGACCATATGGGTAGTCAACATGGTGTGAGAGACAAAACATGTTAAAGATCAGGAAGCAGGTAGGAAAATCAGCTTTACTTCTGGCAAAAGGCTAACAGAACAGTGACACAACATTCTGCACTAAGGTTGATGATGCCAGTATCTCTTAAGTAGTAAAGGATAATGAATAAGGTGGTCAATCCTACAGTTGTGAAAGGCTGAAGAAGAATGAAGTGGCCTCACTGAACCCCATGAACAGATGCCATCCTGATGTGACAGTCACTAGCAGCACTATGCAAAGTAGCATGCATAGTAGGAAGCGGCTTGACTTGAGCATCACTGTTGGGTTCTCGCTCCCCCTGCTCAGTGTGTGCAGTTTCATCTGCTGCTGAACAATGGGAAGGCCATAAAGAACAGGGTGGAGAACATCAGGAAAGTACTCCAATGGCATTGTATATAGCAAGGGTTTGCCTCTCGCCCATGGTGCTGCCTTCTGTTCTAGTCATTGCATCTCAAACAGTTGACAGATTGGGGTGCAGGGGCAGACAGGTGGCAAAGAAACAGATTGGAACAAGTGAGAGAGGACAAGACAAAGGCATACAAACAATGAGTGGCTTAAGGAAGGTGGCCTAGGAACTTCTGTTCACCCTTTCTCACAAAACAGGGATGTGAAGATATAAAATGGTGGTAGGCTCAAAACAGAATAAAAACAACAGTGGCAGCAAATCCTACTGGACCTACTGATAGCAGGAGCATAGCAGATTCAGCCAAAGGATTATATACATCCATATGAATAACAAGAATGTCCAGTTATTTTGTGTTCTTAAACCCAGGGGCTTTGGAGATTGCAAACTCTTGCACTTTGTTGCATATTCAAATCTCCTAACTATTAGCATATAGAAAACAACCTTTTCTGCAGGTAGCGTATTGTGTGGTAGCTTACAGAAGGTTGTCTGCATCTTTTTTTTTTAACCATTAGTTTTGTCCATTGTTGGATGGGATACTGGATTAATTAGATTGCTTGATCTATTTAATTTTCTTTTTAATAGCAATACCTATATTCCTAACATGGTTTTACTGTGGTTGTTTCTCTAGTTAGCAGGCATCATTACTACCAGCAAGTGCAGATTGGAAGCTACTGATTTTTATAGCACCTGTTCAAACAGCGATCTTCCTATGGTTTAGTGGCTATTGGACTTTGCAAATGCAGGACATGCACACTGTAATACAACTGAATTGCTTCTCCTGAAATCACAGAATAATCTGGAGTGATGGGCCAGCACTCCTCTGCCTTGGAGTGGTGGTTTGCTTTATAACTTGAGGTGTGGACAGAAGGCAGGGGTAATAAAAACCAGCATATCCTGCTTGATGAGCTGTCTTCATTTAAGGAAGGAGTCAAGTTGCCATCTGTACTCAGCTGAGAGCAAGCACGTTCTCTTTGTTTACTGAGAAAGAACAAGTTAATGTGTTTGTAGTCGCATTCTAATAAAATCTTCTCTGCAACCAGCTTGACAAGAGTAAGCTGAAGCCCGGGACAAGAGTTGCTCTTGACATGACCACACTCACTATTATGAGGTAAGTTTGTAGCCATGGTGTTGGGGAGAGGTGGTATTGCAGAGTTGGGGTATGAATTTGAAATCCTGTAGTTTAAAAAAATACATATTTCCTTCAAATTTAATATATGTTACTTGTACAAAAGTGGTCTTTGTTTTATTAGATCTGTTCCCCTTTTTTATTTAAAAAAAGAAAAAACTTGTATGGAGGTGTGTGTGTGTGTGTAAATGCAAATGGTTTTTCATGCAGATGAAACCTTCCATGGGAAGTACACATTTTTCTGTTTTGATCTTTCTTGACAATGCATTAGGATTGGGAGGATGGAAGCAGACTTCAATAATTGTGTTTGCTGTCAGTTTTTTAGAAAGACTGGCTTTAAAATTGTATTTACATGATTATGCATGCATATCTGCTGAATTGAAAAGTTAATGCGTCTTTTATTAATATTCAAATATTACAGATATTTGCCAAGAGAAGTGGATCCATTGGTTTACAATATGTCTCATGAAGATCCAGGGAATGTTTCTTATTCTGAGATTGGAGGATTATCGGAACAAATAAGGGAGCTAAGAGAGGTATCTGGTTTATAGAAATACTTGCTGAACTGTTCTAACTATGCTGAGGAAAATGCATACTTCACATTTATTAGGGCTGGAAAGGTTGAATGGACTTTAGTCCAGTACATATTGTTTAGAAAACCTATTGAGAAGAAGTTCTATCTTCTAGCTGGACGAGGGTGGAGTTTGCATTCAGTCATAGTTTCATAGTTGGTGGGGTCGGAAAAGACCTGAGCAGATCATCAAGTCCG
>NW_017728899.1:862734-877269 GCF_001723895.1 Crocodylus porosus
GACGACGGAGGTCAAATGACCCCAGCCAGCTCTTGAAGACCTCCAAGTTAGGTGATAGCACCACCTCTCTTGGAAGCCCGTTCCAGATTCAGGCCACCCTTCTGTAAAAAATTTCTTCCTAATGTCTAACCTAAATCTACTCTCCACTAGTTTGCACCCATTATTCCTAGTTACTCCCTGAGGCGCTCTGGTAAACAGCGCATCCTCAATTCCCTGCTGTCCTGCCCTGATAAAGTTATAGGTGGTTACAAGGTCACCCCTCAGCTGTCTTTTGTAAAGGCTGAAGAGACCCAGATCCTTCAACCTCGCCTCGTAGGGTCTTTCACGGATGCCATGTGAGTGACCCTATGAACCCTGTCCAGATTCTCCGTGTCCTTGAAGTGCGGCGCCCAGACCTGGACACAGTACTTCAACTGCGGCCTGACCAATGCTGCAGGGGGGGTCACCTCCCTCGATCTGCTGGTCATGCATCTGCTAATACGCAACAAAATGTGACTGGCTTTGTTGATGGCCTCATTACACTGCCGGCTCATATTCATCTTGGAATCAGCTATGACTCCAAGATCTCTCTCAGCCTCTGAGCTGCTGAGGAGGACATTCCCCAACCTGTAGGTATGCTGGGGATTCCTCCTTCCTAGGTGGAGTACCTTACATTTATCTTTGTTGAATCATATCTTATTTCATTCCCCCCATTCATCTAACCTGTCCAGGTCAGCCTGTATCTGCTCCCTGCCCTCCGGTGTATTAACTTTGCCCCATAACTTGGTATCATCCGTGAACTTGGAGAGGGTGCTCTCCACACCCTTGTCCAAATTGCTGATGAAGATACTAAATAACACCGGTCCAAGGACTGAACCCTGTGGGACCTCGCTGCCCACCTCGTTCCGGGACCTCGCTGCCCACCTATTCCAGGCCGAGAAGAACCACTGCTCCCTGGGTGCGGTCCCTGAGCCAGTTGGCCACCCCGGTGACTGTGTAGGCGTCCACTCCACAGCCCGTTAGCTTCCCTATGAGAATAGGATGCGAAACTGTGTCGAAGGCCTTCCTAGAATCCAGGTAGATGACATCGGCCTCAGCTCCTGTGTCAAGGCAATGTGCGACCTGGTCGTAAAAGGCTATAAGGTTTGTCAGGCAGGATCTACCTGTGATGAACCTGTGCTGGTTTCCTTTCAGCATCATTTCCCCTGCTGGGCCTTCACAAATACACTCTTTGATGATTTCTTTCTAGTATTTTCCCAGGGATAGAGGTAAGACTGACTGGCCTAAAGTACTGGGCTCATCCCTTTTCCCCTGCATAAGAATGGGTGCCATGTTGGCCTTTTTCCAGTCCTTGGGGACCTGTCCGGAGCACCAGGAGAGCTCAAACAGCCGTGCCAGCAGCTCAGCAATGACACTGGCTAATTCCTTCAGCACCAATGGATGGAGGTCATCCAGGCCGGCTGAGTTGTAGCCATCCTGCCCTTCCAAGTGCTTTTTAACTAAGCACTAACCTTTGGCAGTCTGGTGCCTTTTGGACATCTGTCCATGCTCAAGGTGGGGGAATTGTCTTGGTCAGTATTAAGGAATACTGAAGTGAAGAACTCGTTGAAGAGTTGTGGCTTTTTCTCTGCGTCAACCACCAACTGACGTGATTTATCCTGCAGGGGCTCTATGCTACTCTGTGCTTTCTTTTTGCTCGCTATGCATCTGTAGAAGGACTTTTTATTGTCCTTAATTGTTGTAGCCAGCCTAAGCACCAGTCCTGCCTTGGCCTGCCTGACTCCCTGCAGTAGCGCTCCAGGGTGGTGTGTGCCTTCTTGGTGGCTGCCCCCTGCTTCCACTGCCTATAGATCTCTTTCTTTGCCCCCAGTCTTTCCTGAAGCTCCCTGTTCAGCCAAGGGGGCTTTTTTTATCCCTTTGGCCCCTTTCCTGCATAAGGGGATAGACTCCTTTTGTGCCCCAAGGATCACTCTCTTGAGAAACTTCCAACCCTCTTGGACCCCCATTAGCTCGGTGCTCTCGAGTTCCGCCACCTCACTAACTAAGTTTCCGCGTTTACTAAAAGTTGGACCTTCTGAAGACTTTAGCATCACTGGATATTTTTCTCACCCTTCGCTAGATAGTGAACTCTACCAAGTGGTGGTCACTATTACCCAGGTTACTTTGTACTGCAGGTCCCCCACGAGATCATCCCCTGTTGCTAAGGCCAGGTCTAGCAAGGTGCTACCCCTGGTGGGACTGGACACCATCTGGGTTAGGTGGAGGTCCTGCACACAGTGTAAGAACTTTCTTGAGCAGCTTGTTCAGGCTACCTGTTCCTCCCAGCTGATGTTTGGGTAATTTAGGTCCCCCATGACCACTGCCTCCATTGCGTGTATGGCATCTGAGAGCAGCTTGGAGAATACCTTGTCTACCCGTCATCCTGGTAAGGAGGTCTTTGGTAGACCCCGCTACCAAGTCCTTTTCCCCTGGCCCCCCCTGGCTCCTGACCCACAGTTCCTCGGTATTCCCCTCCTCCACTCCTGTCTTGATGATGGATGATGTGTACTGCTTCTTAACAGAGAGAGCTACACTCCTGCCTTTTCTCCCCACTCTGTGTGGTCTATACAACCTGTACCCCTCAATGCCTACTGCCCAGTTGTGCATAGTGTGCCACCATGTTTCAGTTAAGTTGACTAGGTCATACTGTGTACTAGCAAGCAGGAGTGTGAGCTCCTTCTGCTTGCTCCTCATACTCCTGGCATTTGTGTAAAGATGTTTTAGCCCCCCAGTGGGTCTTCTTGGTGTCCCTTTGCCTTGATGGTGTGTGTTTTCCCCTTAGTGCTTATCTGGTTAGGTCCAGCGCCTTGGTTGTGGGTTTCCAATCTTGGGTTCTCATCTACCACCGCTTCCCCGCCCCTGTCAAACCTAGTTTAAAGCTCTTTGGAGATCAGCTAACTTGTGGGAGAACAGATGCTTACTTCTACGAGAGAGATGAAGATCGTCCCATCCTAGGAAGCCTTCTCCCTGGAAGTGCTAGTCATGGTTGTAGAATCCGAATCCTTCCTGAAGACACCATGTCTGGAGCCGCTGGTTGACTTCCCTGCTGTGGGCATCCTGGTGCCTTTGGCTGCTGCCAACTGGAAGGATGGAGCAGAAATACCAGCAGTGCAGTCCTGAGCATGGGCTCTGTACTGGAATCTGAGTACTTGGTATGGTGGCTAGCCTAAACTGAAGCTTGTAATGCCATCCATTTGCTGCTGCCGGTACCTGAACTCACTTAAATCAGGCTGAGGCATGTTTATCTATGCTGCAGTCATACTTTTGATTGCTTTGTCAGCATATCCTAACAGAGCATGCCACCTTCCCAGACTGCTTGCAATCTCGCTCAATGCTCTGTGTGGGCCAGGAGATTTAATGGAAGTCATAGTCATTATGTCTGGAAGGGACCTCATGAGATCATCTGGTCCAGCCTCCTGCCCAAGGGCAAGAAGTCATCCAAACGCATAGTTTCATAGTTAGTAGGGTTGGAAGGAACCTGAGCAGATCATCAAATCCGATCCCCCACCATGGCAGGGAAGAGTACTGGGGTCAAACGACCCAGCAAAGTGATTGTCTAGCGTTATATTAAAGACCCCCAAGGTAGGAGCCAGCACCACTTCCCTTGGAAGTTGGTTCCAGATCCTAGCTGCCCTGACAGTGAAGTAGCGCCTCCTGATGTCTAGTCTGAATCTACCCCCTGCCAGCTTGTGACAGTTATTTCTAGTCACTCCTGGCAGTGCTTGGGAGAACGGGGACTCCCCCAATGCCTGCTGGCCCCCCCTGACTAGTTTGTAACAGGCCACTAGATCCCCCTCAACCTTCTCTTGTGGATGCTGAACAGGTTCAGGTCCTGCAGCCTCACCTCACAGGGCCTGTCCTGCTGCCCCCTGACTATGCGAGTGTCCCTCCTCTGGACCCTCTCCATGCTGTCCACATCCCCCCTGAAGTGCAGTGCCCAGAACTGGACGCAGTACTCCAGCTGCGGCCTGACCAGTGCTGCTTAGAGGGGGAGGATCACCTCCTTGGACCTGCTCGAGATGCATCTGTGGATGCAGGACAAGGTGCGGTTGGCCTTCCTGACTGCGTCCCCACACTGCTGGCCCATGTTCATCTTGGAGTCAATGATGACTCCAAGATCCTTTTCTGCCTCTGCACTGACGAGAAGGGAGTTCCCCAGCCTGGAGGTATGGTGCTGGTTCTTCCTCCCCAGGTGCAGCACCTTGCACTCGTCAGTGTTGAATCCCATCCTGTTCTCATCTGTGTCCCCTCCCCCTTCCCCCCCCTCCGGTTAACCTGTCTAGGTCTGATTGTAGCCTATTCCTCCCTTCTAGCATGCCCACATCCCCCCACATCTTAGTGTCATCTGCGAATTTGAACAGGGTGCTTTTTACCCCCTCATCCAAGTTGCTGATGAAGACATTGAACAGTGTGGGCCCGAGGACCAAGTCCTGGGGGGCCCCACTGCCCACATCCCTCCAGGTCGAAAACGACCCGTCCACCACCACTTTCTGGGTGCGGCCCTGCAGCCAGTTGGCGACACGTCTGACTGTGCGGGTGTTGACACCACGGTCCCCCAGTTTCTTAATGAGAACGGGGTGAGAGACAGTGTTGAAGGCCTTCCAAAAGTCCAGGAAGACGACGTCCACTGCTCCCCCTGCGTCTAAGGATTTGATGACCTGATCATAGAAGGCCACCAGGTTGGTGTGACAGGACCTGCCTCTAATGAACCATGTTGGTTACCCCTAAGCATAATCTCCCTCGCTGGCCCTTCGTGGACATGTGCCAGAATAATTCTCTCAAAAAGATTGCCCAGGATTGAGGTAAAACTAACTGGCCTATAGTTTCCCAGATCCTCCTTCTTCCCTTTTGAATGTGTCCAGAGTAGGTGCTTGCACCACTTCTGGGGGGAGTCTGTTTCATATTTTGGAGACTCGGACAGTAAAGTAGTTCTTCCTTATGTCCAGTCTAAAATGGTCTTCTAGCGGTTTGTTACTGTTGGAGCCCTGGTGAACTGACGTTTTCCCAGATCTTGATGCACACCCGTGATACACTTACAGGCCGCCACCAAGCCCCCCTTGAGCCTACACTTTTCCAAGCTGAAGTGCCCCATGCCTCTCAGCCTGCTCTCTTGACCTCTGATCATGGACATGGCTCTCCTGTGGACTCTCTCCAGCTTCTCCACATCCTTTTTAAAGTGTGGAGCCCAGAATTGGATGCAGTACTCTAGCTGCGGCCTCACCAAAGCTGACTTGAGCGGGAGAATGACATTTTGGGTCTTGTTTGAGATGCGTTGGTAAAAACCAGGGTTTTATTTGCTTTGCTGGTTGTGGCATTGTATTAGTGGCTCATATACATCTTATGGTCAATCATAATCCCCAAGTCTCTTTCAGACATAGTGCTACTGAGTGAAGCACTGCTGAGCCTATAGGTATGTGGGTTTTTCCTCCTGAGGTGGAGCACCTTGCAGTTCTCTATGTTGAAGGTCATCAGGCCCAACACTGCGGGCCCCACTTACCTCCTGGCTGTGTTGGGGGTCAAGGTCAGGGTCCGCTGCATCTGCTGGGGGTCCTGAGCTTGTGGGGGCACGACGGGCTTCCTCCAGCTGTGATGAGAGATGCAGGGACCCCAAAGTCAAATATGGAGTCAAAGTCCGATGTGGAGACTTGATTGAAATTGTGCTAAAAAAGGTGTGTCCTGAAGGCAATGGCTGTGTACCATGAAGGTGAAGGAGTTGCAGTGTGCCAGAAAGGGTGATGATAGTGGGCCAGACTGTAGCCTGTGCTGGAATCACTGATGTCATTGGTGGAGTTAGTCTGTGTAATCATGAGTGTGTCTGCACTTGGAACTGGTTTTAAAGGAACTTGTTACAAGAAAAGTGGTAGAAGGTTGGAATACGGAATGAGAACAGAGATATAGCTGTGCAGGTCTAGAAAGGGAAAAGTAGACCTGTTTCACAGTGCCTTAATTGCTTCTGATCCTGTCTAAGGAGAGTGCCCCAAAACTAATATTGTGTTTGTAGAGATTCTAGTTGTAACTTCATTCTCTTCTAAAACAAATAAGGAAAACAGATTGCATGTTGTATCATAAATACATCGATGTAACTATAACAGCCTCACTGGCTTGAAACTAAATATCTAACTTCTTCTCTCAATAGGTCATAGAATTGCCACTTACAAACCCAGAATTATTCCAGCGTGTGGGAATTATACCTCCAAAAGGTTGCTTGCTGTATGGTCCGCCAGGTTAGTCTATGACTCTAGATGCCTCTTCTTCCAATTCGAGTTTCTGCTGATTCTAAAGACAGAACGAGCCGTTGGGTATGGTTGTTGTGCAGTGCACTGCCATGCGGATATTAGCTTGCATACTGGAAGCCGTATATCTGTTTCATTGGGTGTTCTGTCCAAGGTACTTGCCCTTCTAATAGTGCAACCTTCTGCCCAAGCTACTGTGGCTAGACTGCTTCTGGTACCCAAGCAGGCTCATATATTCTACATGATACTGCACTGCACTTTCTAGAAACATCCTTGCTATCCATGAACCTGCAAGGCAGCCCTCTCAAGTTCCGTTCTCATTATGATATAACAGTGTTGAAGTGTGCCCTTATAAAACACCCGCTGTATTACATTAATGTCTTTGTACACTGGCGATATTGTCATCTGAAACTTTGGTAATTGGTTGATCTACCAGTTGAACAGCCTTATTCTCTGTCCATCCATCCAGGTACAGGGAAAACACTCTTGGCAAGAGCGGTTGCTAGCCAGCTAGACTGCAATTTCTTAAAGGTAAAATAACAGCATTTATTTTAACTATGCTAAACTGAAACTCTTTGGAGTTCAGTCAGTTGCTCATAGTCCCTGCTTGTTTTCAACAGGTTGTGTCTAGTTCAATTGTAGATAAGTACATTGGTGAAAGCGCCCGACTGATAAGAGAAATGTTCAACTATGCCAGAGATCATCAGCCATGTATCATTTTCATGGATGAAATAGATGCTATTGGTAAGCCTAATGGCCTGTAGGGTGGCTAATGTTTCCTGTGAATATTTTAGCTAGCTCTGAAGCACTACTCCTTTTTCCTCTCTTTTCTTAAAAGACAAATACAGACTTGATTGTTGAGAAGTGTGCCCCTTCTTCCCCCTGCCCCCAGGGTTGAAGAAGTACCTCCTTTCAATTTGCTTCTGGTGCTTTTAAAACTAATTTAAAATAAAACCCATTGGTATTTGGCTGGGGTAGGTTGACCAAATTCTTCCAAACTTTTACTAAGCTCTAATTGCACTAAAACATATTTAGCTTTGGAAGCATATGAACTTTCCAGTAGGAAAACAGAGCACGCAGTTAACTTTCAGGCTTAACATGTTACAGGTGGTCGTCGTTTTTCTGAAGGAACTTCAGCTGATAGAGAAATTCAGAGAACTCTGATGGAGGTAAACTGATGAACTGCTTTTACTTCTTTAACTGAAAGGTCAGCATTAAATAAATACTAGATATGTAAATTAGTGTATTATAATCCAGAGTCTTGAGACCTGTTACTATTCAGCTAAAGATCAACTGAGAATTCTTTGAAAAACACAGCTTTAAAACTCTTTGAGATCCCAAGAGCATAGTCATGTATTGCATATAAACCTACTTCAAATGTGACTTGGGAAGCTTTCTACCTGTCAAGACTTGACTTTGAGTTCTTTCATGAGCTGACCTTGTTGATTTTGTTAATGCACCTTGTCTAGATGTTGGTGATCACTAGCTCTCTTTTCCAAGGGAAAACAGGCCCCAGAACTTGTTTCTGTGGATAGAGGCTTTCAGTTCAAGCTCCTAAAGTTTTGACCATGGATTGTACAATCATTTTGGAGTATTAACTACACATGATTAACTCTTAAAATACTAAGTTATTTCACCCCTCCTCCCCCAAACATAGCCTGCAATACCTAATATATTTGATTACATAGATTCTGTTGATGTGCCTTTGTGGTGATCAGTTTGCGTAAAGGAGTGCATATTAAGTGAATATTTCTGCCTGATACGTAAGACAAGATCACTGAAAGAAGAATAAAAGGTGGTCATCTTCCACAGCAGAACTACAGCAAACCTTATCCATTTAATTAAATGCCTTCTGGTACAAGCTAATATTTTAGGTGCTTTTTATTCGAACAATTTAAGCATCATCCTTAGTACAGTATATTGAAAGCATAACTTCAAACAGTTTTTTTAGCGCTTTACATTGTTCACTTTTTTCCAGTTTTTCATGTTGCTCCCTCTGGTCACGCTTTGTGTACATTGGATAAGGCATTCACTATGATTTTCAAAAGCCCACCTTTGACTATAGAATGCACAGGGGCATGTGGTCTTCAATCAGGGAGCTTGGTAGTGTTGTCTCAGATTTACTCTTTCTATACAAATTTTTGTTATCTAATGACTAATAAAAACTGAAGTGTGCAGAATATGGCACGAGCATCAGTTTTAAAACTACTCATTTTTTTAATCCCCATTTCCTCCAGTTACTGAATCAAATGGATGGATTTGACACTCTACACAGAGTTAAAATGATCATGGCTACAAACAGACCCGACACATTGGATCCTGCATTGCTGCGGCCAGGAAGACTAGACAGAAAAATCCGTGAGTTGAGCTGTTTTCTGTCATCAGATGTGTGTTTGACTCTGTGCATTATTTTTGTTTTCCCATATTCATTTAAAAAGTCTTTTTTTTTTTTTTTTTTTTCAAGATATTGATCTACCCAATGAACAAGCCAGATTAGATATTTTGAAGATTCATGCAGGTCCTATTACTAAACATGGTGAAATAGGTAAGTACAGACCTGCTTCAATATTTTGTTTGAGTGTGACAGCTCATTTTTTAAGAATGGGGAGAAAGTAAATTGTTTTCTACTCCAGGTCCTTATAATGTCTCTCCAGCATCTCTATTTCTGCACCCCTTCCCTCAATACTCCTTAGGTTTTTTTGTTTTAAGAAGATCCACATTGAGCTATTACTGAATCTCACTTCATAAAATATGAGGATCTGGAGTGTAATAATACTTTAAATAAAAGCACAATTTGGAGAAACCCTAGCTTGTACACTGGACAGGATTTTTCCTGCTCCCCCCACCCCATTGTGTAAGGAAGTACCTTAGGGGTAAGTGAACATTCACATTCATCAAAATATAATCTCAGATCCATATATAGTTCTGACACAAGTGAGACTGTCCCTGTTCCATTCAAAAAGAAAAAGTTGAAAGCAACGGAAAAATGGCTTTACGTGAAAGATCCATCACTTTTGTGCTATACTGTGTTGCAGCTAGGTTGCACTATATAAGTCCTTCAAATGAATGCACGGAATAGTAATAACCGGAAGAAACTTTATTTGGGGGCATGGTTAGAAGAGGCAGGCATAGAGTGAAAGCAACAAAATTTGAGTGGTTGACATTATTATAGGCCAGAATTTTCTCAGTTTCATTCTGGGGTTGCATTGAAGGAAATCTATGAAAGATAGCTGAAACAAGGTGAAGAAAAGCTCGGGGTTGAATTGGAGTTGAGTTTGAGGACTTTTCAGTATTACATACTAGTCTTTAGATTCTTAATACTAAAAGAAAAATACTTTTTCAGTTAATGTCTATAAAAATCCTCAATAGAAGATAATGTAATCACAAAAGTGACTTTTTAACTGGATTTTTCAGTTTTAAATTCCTTAAAAGATGCTAAGAAAAATGGCTCTGCGGTCCAGATTTCCTGATACTTTGTGTTACAACTCAGTTGAATGGAGACTGTACATGCCCCAAACTTGAGAAATTTATTCTAGGAATTGTAACTGGGTCACCTTTGTAATCGTACCTACCTTTAGTATGTCAGACTTAACATTTCTCAAAGTTTGTTACTTGTATTGAAGTGGCCCATTATTAATAGTGCATACACACAAGGGTGAGTAAGTTCTGATTATTGTGAATAGTCTTCCAGTTTTTGAATTGGCACATCTGAATCTCTGCTATAGTATTACTTTCATGTAGATATTTGCATTTAATTTTGAACTGCGTATTTGGAAATTAGTAACTTTTAAATATAACTGCATTGAGTATTATTGACTGAGCTATGTTTGTATATTCCTGGAGGGAATATCATAGCTAGCAAAAGCAGTCAAGTGAAATTCCATTTAGCTCAGAACTGTTTTAATTTGCACTAAAAATTATGGTAGACTGTTCAAGTCTTTTTTGTTTCATGTTGAAGTTCTATTTTAATAGAAAACAATCTAGTTCATTATTCTAGTTAACTGTCACTTTTCATGAATAGATTATGAAGCAATTGTGAAACTTTCAGATGGCTTTAATGGAGCAGATTTGAGAAATGTCTGTACTGAAGCAGGTAAGGAAGAGGCTCTTAGCTTGCTTGTCTCTGTTCCTAGTTCTCTATTTGATGTGCTGAGTCTGGGCACGGATATTAAACATTAATGACCTGTTTGTCTGATTTGATTCTAGCACTACAGGCAAACAAGAGATCCTAAAACATTCTTTTGTGATCATGTTCACTGATGTGAAGCTAGTTCATTCTTGTATGTGACAGTGCTGGTTAAACTTGTGATCCACCTATGTTTACAGTTATTAAATGTGGTTAATATGATAGTCCTTAGTGTTTTGAAATATACTGTTAAAAGAAAAATGTTTGATACTTGGAACAGTAGTAGTTTGGTATTGTCTAGACTTCTGATAGGAGACCCATATGTCCCCATGAAGTTTAGGTATAGAGAGAAGTTTCCTGAAACTAGGTGGAACATGTCTAAAAAGGGTTAGAGGAAATCTGTTTTTAATTTCTTTGACTCAGAAGCATTTCAGTCATGCCAAAAATGTGATTCTTTAGAATCTTCTCCGTGGTGTTCATGCTTTCTTCACTTCAGGCTTGTCTACATGGGAAACTGGAGTTCTACAACTAATGTTATGAATATTACATTAGGTAGATAATGTACAATTGTACAAATGTACATCTGCTACAATTGTATTCTGTCAATATTGCACCTATGCGGAAACATTATTGCAGAATAAATGTTCTGTTTCGACACTTATGCTCAAGTTGGATGCCAAACAGCACCAATTGGTTACTTACTGAATCTACATACAGATTATGCGAAATAACTTTGGTCCTTTCTGTGTGTTAATAACATAGTACGAATAACTTTTTTAAATGACTGTTCTGCATTAGGCAGGCAAGGTTCCTTTGGTAGACGTGGTATCTTTTCTTAGACCAACTGAGTAGTTGGAACAACATTCTTTGCAAGCTTTTCAGCACAAGTACCCTTCTTCAGGCATAGGGAGAGGCTCTGTTGTTGTTCTGAGATCTCCAAGGAACGAAAGAATGTGGTGTATTATTGTTGCAAGTCACGGTAATTCTATAGATATCTCACAATTTCTCAAATTCTTTTCCGCAGGTATGTTTGCAATTCGTGCTGATCATGACTTTGTAGTTCAGGAAGACTTCATGAAGGCTGTAAGGAAAGTGGCTGACTCTAAGAAGCTGGAGTCAAAGCTGGACTACAAACCTGTTTAACTTAATCATATACTTCATAATTGACTGCATGGGAAATATCAGTGTATAAAAGGAGAGAAATAACGTACCTCTTGGCTATGATCTTATTGCAGGTTTCTGTATAACACAGGAAGTTAGTGTGTTTTCTGTACAGTTCTGAAACGTAACTTTTGTTGCAGCCCAAGTTAAGTAAGGAGATGTTCTACTAAAAATTACTGTGCGACTGTATAAACATACCTACATAGTTTAACTTTAGCAGATTTTAAGAAAGTCAGTGCAATCTTGACTTATTTTATATCAGTACATTTTCCTTTCCCAGAACAACTGAATAAAATTTTGTTTAAAGTAACTCTGTCCTTCCTACGTACCTCCTCCGTACTTATCAGAAAAATCAAATAACAGCTTTTTGGGCACATAGTGCAGCTTTTCTCTGCAAGTGATCCTGTCTGTCCCTATGTGTGGGTTTTTTTTAACAACCTATGCAAAAATCACTAAAGGTCAGTTCATCAGATGTAACATACCAAGAAACAGATCAAGAAATTAATTTGCTATTTTATTGTGTAGCAATTTCATGCGGCCTGTTCATGCAGAAGAGGAATAGATACTACGTTAATCTTTGCTGAAAAATGGGGGGAACTAAAACTTAATTTATCACTTAATTATCTACCTAATGTTTATAGCCTGATTTCAGTCCACAGAACTGATTACAAATGTCCATATGTGCTCAGGGGAAAGTGCTAGAATACCACACCAAAAAGATAACACATATAGTCAAAGGCCATTTTAATAACAAAGAAAATATTACACTGTCTTTCAAAAAACACTAGATTCAGTTTCCTGTCAATCTGATCGAATGTTAACTTCTAAAATATGCCACATGGAAAGGTGTGTACAGTACTCCTTCAAGGCCTGAATACTGGTTTGTAGTGCGTTGCTGGAGTGTAACTGAGGCCAGAACTTGGCCTAGTGCCTGTTGTATCCACGTGAACTAGAAAATGGCTACTGCAGTAGCTAACTAAAGTTATTCTTCAGACAATAAAATAGTTCTGACTTGGAAATCAAGGTGTTCTTCCTCTTAGGGCTATATGTCACACTACATTGATGTTTAAATTCTTCTTTCACCTGGAAATATGCTCTCTATGGCTTTCATTTTAAATGTACCTAAATGTTAAAAGGAAGCATACCAGAAGCAATGTTTGGGTGATTTTTTTTTTTTTTTTTTTTTTTATGCGTAGACCCTATTTATTGCTACTTCTAACTGTTCCAAATGGGTTATTTTATGCAGGTTCAGCTAACAAGCAAGTGTGTTTTTAGCTAGTTCTAGAAATTACCAAAAGCCACACTATTTTATTTCTGCCTTAACAATGCACTAATTTGGAATGAATTGTAGTGATGCCTCTATTAGCTCTATAAGGGCATTCCCAGTTGAAACAGTATTATAGTGCACAGCAATTTTCTTTCCATAGTGTACAAGCCAGGGGTTGTTATTTTACCAAAAAAAAAAGAAAAAAGGCATGCATGTAGGAGTAAAAAACGGGTTATTGAGCTGGTATATACTGTCAGTGGTATGAAATGTGGATTTCAGTCATAGGGTTTCCCCATAAAATCACTTTAAATAGGACTAAAAATCAGTATGCATTATTAACTACTACTGTTGCAGAAGCTGTGTATGTTCTAAATGTGTTCAGTTTAATAAAGATTTAGAAAGTTCAGTAATATTGAATAGGTTACTAGACAGTTGAATGTATTACAATTGTGTTGAATGCACCGCATTAATTTGGAGACCGCAAACGGAGAGAGACTGACTCCTGTCTCATTACAAAGAGTTCTCTGCCTGTTGCAGTCTAGGGTTCTCTGCATCCGTAAGGGACCGGACAAGATCCTATGACCCCAGCTGACTTCCTGCCCTGTGGGCAGGGGGGACTGGACTTGATGATCCTCCCAGGTCCCTTTCAGCCCTGAAGTCTATGAAATCTATGAAGAAGTAATGGGTTCAAATTGCAGCAAGGCAGCTGTAGGTTGTATACAAGGAAGACTTTTCTAAGTATGAGGAACATATTACCAAACGAAGCTGTGGATATTTGGTCAGTGGACCACAGTGCAGGTTAGACAGACCTCTTGACTGGGATGTTCCTGCCTCAAAAGGGGGGTTGGGCTTGATCAGTGTTTCTCAAGCAGTGGGGTCACAAGGATATGTGAAAGGGTTGCGAACAAACTTTTTAAAATGGAATTTCCCTTAACGGAGAAAAACATGGGAAACTGTAGCTTTTCCCTCAGCTCTCCGTGCCCCACACACCCACCCTGCCACGCGTACTAGGGGCCTGAGGGTGAGGGGCACTGGGTCGGGACTGACCATCGATGTTCACAAATGGGTTGTGGTACAAATAAAGTTGAGAACCACTGGGTTACATGAGCTCCCAAGGGCCCTTCCAGCTCGTTTTCTCAAGAACCCTAGCAGCAGATGGGGGTTTTGTTGTGTAAAGCAGTCGAGAAAAACAACAAAGCTCTGCCTTGCCCAAAGAGCTTGCAATCCGATGGACACCAACATTTCTGGGCAACGGAATCACAGACCACCTGGATCAGCGTGTTACAGCTGCCGAGACATGCGAGCTTGAGCCTAGGCGAGTTTGAGAAGTGTGGCTACACGGCAAGGGCTGCGGGTTAGACGGCAACGGCCAGGTTTAGAAGCAGCCTGGATGCGAGACCTACAGACAAGGAGGATCTGCTCCTCGGCGGCAGCCAGAGCGGTGGGGGGACGTCCGTAGCCATTGGACCGCGGTGAGCTCGACACGGGAGACGGTCTTCTACACGAGGAAGGACTTACCCCGGCCACGCTCCGATTGCCTGCATACGAGGACAGCAAGACGGAAGCTAGGCGCGGGGAAAGGCCGGAGGCAGGATCCCAGGCGAGGACGTGGTGGCCGCACGCGACGCACCGCCGCTTCCGGGCGAGGCTCCGCCCCTCGCCCGTGACGCCACGCCCCACCCCTTCCCCGCGGGCGGCGGCCGTTGCGGGGGGCGTGGCTGGCGCGGCGG
>NW_017728899.1:877369-904465 GCF_001723895.1 Crocodylus porosus
CGTGGCCGGAACGGCGGGCGCGAGGCGGGGGAAGCAGCATGGCGGCCGGGCGCGCGGCGCCTCCCCCGGGCCCGCTGACTGCATAGCCGCCCCCGGCCATGGAGCTGGCCCGGCCCGCCTTCCCCGCGCTGCCGCGGCCCCGCGACGACTCCGAGGTGAGCGGGTCCCCCCCGGGTTCCCCCCCGCCCTGGGGGCCCCCGCTGGCGCTTTGGGGCTCCCCCCCTTGTCACGCAGGCAGGTGCCCGCTGGCCACACTCTGGGGCTGGGCCCAGTGGTGCTCCTTGGGCCGTGTCGCCGACAGCGCCTGCGCCCTCCGTCCCCGTGCACTGCTGAGCCCTTCACCACTGCTGGGGGAGGGGGGCTGCTGGGGCACCCGGTTGCTTGGCTGCGCCGCATGGCGGAGCAGGGCGCCACTGATTGCGCCACGTCGCGCCCACTGGACACGCGTGAATGGGTTTGCACCTGAACTCAAGGTATATGCTGTGGTTCTGGTCCCCCGTCACGCGGCGGTCTGCTGGAAGCCGTCCCGTCTCCAGCGCGCTTGCTCGTTCGCTGGACGCGGGCCGCTCGTCACCAGTGCTTGTCGCCGGCACGGCTGGAAAGGAGCAGTTTTCAAAACCAGTATCGCTCCTCGTGTCACCGTGGCGCTGGGAAAACCTGACATCCTAAATCCTTTTTCCTTCTCACTGCTGCTTTTCTTCACTTTCCATGTGTGCGGTGTAGATGGGAGGGAAACACCTGTGCTGCAGAGAAGTTGTCGGGGAAGGGTGCAGAAATACTTGTTAGACCAAAAGACACCTGTTTAACTAAGCTTAGTTTTTTAACCAAACTTGTATTTTTGCGCTTGACTAAAGCATCCTTTCAGCGCCCCATTTGAAGGAGGGCCGAGAGGCTGCGGTAGGTGGACTTACGCTCGTTTTAAAAACATTTCAAGTGAATAAGTTGAGGAACAAACCTAAAACCCTTAAGTTAGCATGAAGACCGGTGTGCACAAAATGAGTTTACAAAACGTGAATGTAAAAAAATGGTCCATGCAGAGTGACTCAGTGGCAGTGGAGATGTCACCTTTGGTACAGTGCTGTGAGAAGGCAGAATCATGTAGAGCTGAGATTCCCGTATACTGGACATCTTGGGGAAAAGATGCTTTCCTCAAATTACTGTTTCTGATAGGCAGTCAGGACTTGTAGTACTACTTTGCCATACAGCTACAGTCTAGATAATTGTTTCTGGTAGGAGCACCATGATTGTCACTTTTGCTCACAGTGGATCCTGCCTTCTGCAGAGTAAAAGCATCACCCTTTCATTTCACTGTGCCTGATATTCTTTGAGAGCACTGGAAAAGCAAGCAGGCCAAGTTTCTGGTAAAGTTGGTTTTTGTTTGGGGCAGTTGTCAGAGATCCAAGAAACCCTTCTTTAAGGCCAGCTATTATGGCTGATGACCTTGGCTAGAGGTATTTTCACTGGGAGCAATTCACTGCCCCCTTTAATCAGCCCTGAGGGTTATATTAGAAGATAAAAGGACATGTTTATCAGCTGAGAAGAGGAAAGGGATTGAGTGTACCTGGGTCTGCTGTCTTGTCAGAAATTAATGGACTGGAGCTCCTAATTGGCTTTTCCAGGTGAGCAATAAAGCTCACTATTAGTGAAATGGCTCTCATTTTCTAATTTTACTTATTTACAATGAGTGAATTTAGTGTTCATGCAAATGAGGAGCTAAATCCCTGTCTTGAGGTAGGCATAGTACCAACAGGTGCTTTGCATGCTTCTGCTGGTGGACATCAGCCTGGGTGTGCATCGCCACCCTGTTCCACTTGGGTACACAGACAGCAGTCACACTCAGTAGTGCAGCTTTGTGACTTGAGCTAATAGGGTCTTGCGTGAAGCCACCTTTGCCGTTTTCACTTGTAATCTGATTAACATTTGATCCAGTCTTTCCAGTTGATCATGCTGCTACTCGGGTTCCTCAACAGGAAGTATTTTTCTTTATTTTGTATGTCGTAATGCACAGTGATCTATAGGCCAGAGATTAGTAGGTATATTTGGTAGGTGTGCTGGATGCATGGGAGCAGTAATCAGCATTTCTTCATTTGTATTGATGTATAATGTAACATGTCAGCGCTTTCTGAATAATATTGATTATACATGCTCCAAAATCATTGTTAGAATTTAAACTCAATGCTTTTAAAAGAATAATAAAACAAGTATTTAGCCTTGATCCTGTAATATTTTTTTATCATATTCTATTAAAATATCAGAAGGTTCATGAAAGGAAAAATTGAGCTAGCAGTCACTTGCTTACTTGCCTTAAAGGAATATTGACTAGTAGCTTAGGTCAGAAGTTTGTCCTGCCTTAAATTTGATCCTTATTGCTCTAAATTTTGAGCACTTACTAGACAAATCCTTCTGTTCAGATACTGAGGAGCTAAATAAAATGGTCACAATTTAGGGGGTGTGAACATAATTTTTCTTTTTGGCTTGGCAAAAGCTCTCCCTTGCTTCACTCCATCTGCATTTTTTCAGATGTTGTTTGGTTGGGGGGGAGGGGGTTGTTTTTTGGGTTTTTTTTGCTGAAACGAAAGTAACCACTTTTTAAGTTTGTCACCTTGAATGAAAGCTGAGCAGTGGAAATGAAGGGCTGGGTTAGGAATGATTTAGAAAAATGGGGTGGAGGAAGAGGAGGACTCCTTATCCCTTTTGCTCAGTTCATTCCTTTGGGTGTGTCTTCAGCTGTTTACTGCATCATTGACTAATTAACTGCAGTAAATAGACATTAGACATTTCATAGACATTAGCATCTACATAGAATCATAGAAGTCAGGTCGGAGGGACCTTGTAGATCTTCAGATCTGACCCCCTGCCTAGGCAGGAGGAAAACTGGGCTCAAGTGACCCCAGCCAGGTAGGCATCCAGCCTCCTCTTAAAGACCCCCAGGGTAGGACCACTTGGAACTTCCCTTGGAAGTTGGTTCCAGATCCTAGCCACCCTGACCGTGAACTCGTTCTTACAGATATCTAATCTAAACCTCCTCTCCAGCAACTTGTGGCCACTGTTCCTTGTTATGTGGGGGGGCGCTAGGGGAAACAAGGTCTCTCCCAAACCCTTCTGGTCCCCCCTAGTGAGTTTATAGACGGTCATCAGGTCAGCCTTCTCTTGTGCGCCCCTGTTAGTGCATACAAAATGAATAAACTCTGCATCAGGCTAGTACTTGTGAATACAAGCACTGCCCTGCTGTGGGTTTTTCCATGTGCAATGGTGCACGTGTAGACATTGACCTGGATGACTGAGGCACAAAGGTGCTTATAGTGCAGGAGCTGCCTGGTGGCTAGCCCGGTGCTGAAGCGCCCTCATGCCCCAGCCAGCCCCTCTGTAGCACATTGAGCCCAGTTGGAGCATGGCAGGCTGACCTCCCCCGTGCCCTCTGCCAGCCGGGGCTGCTCTGACTTGGCTCTGTGTGCTGCGTTCCAGGTGTGTGCGCAGACACGCCTGGCAGCAGTATTTCTGTGGGTTAATAGGCACATGTCAATGCAAGATTATTAAGCCCATACATACCTCCCAGCACCCAGAGAAGACCCTAACCACCAAGATGAGTAGTATTCTGGTTGCAGGTTCTCTCTTCCGGAGAAGTTGTACCTCTTGGTATAAAATACTTAAATAGTTGTTGGAGAAGAACTGGAATCCATATGACCTACTTCTGTGCCCTAAATGCCAAGCTGAAGAGTTATTATCTTCTTCCTTACTAATGAACTTTTAAGTATTTTATATAAAAAGCAACAGGGGAGGAAACCCACTCCAGAAAACTGATGTTCTCCAAGTCCAGAAGCTTTCCAGGGATGTTGTCCATGTGGATTTAGATACCCTCGTGCCAAGGAGGAAGTTGCCCTTGGGTCTTCCACATCCTTGATGATGAGTAGTGTAGCCACTGGGTTATGGGACAGAAGGGGAATGGCTTTCTTCCTCGTTGTTCATGCTGTGAACCTGGCTCCTCAAATCTATTCATCTGGAACTATTTGTAAATTCAGACCAAGCACATAAGTAGCTGCGGGTTGACCAAAGCTAGATTTTCATCAAATCAGCTATTCACAGAAAAATATGGAGTGAGCTCTGCTACAAATAATATATTGTGCTTATGTTCCCTCTACAGCAATAATAAAAGTGCTGTTCCCAGAGCCAGTCTGTAAGAATTGCAGGTGAATAAGGGGTAAGAGTAAATAAAGGTATTTCTCAATTCCGGAGACAAAGATTAACACTATTTGAAAGAAATGTGAAGAGAGGAAGAATCTGTATAATGGAAGCACAGCAAATCTTAACACATAATTGCTAAAACACCTAAGATGGAAGGATACCAATGAATGTAATGCAACAGGCTTGAAGATTTAACATTTCCACATTGCAGTCTTAATTTTTAAGACTCTGGAGCACAGCTAAGTAATTGGATGTGGATTATAAAAGTAAATAGTTTTAATCTATCTGGAATTACAGCTATTATGCTACATGGTATAATTGGCAGAGCTTTTTTTTTTTTGGCACATGAGTTTTCAGTAGTTGTAAATCTTTACACTACGTGCACTTTGCTAGTCTTCCATGCTTTGAAACATGGTGCAATTTGTTATTCTTTAAACAGATTGTACTGTTGTGTGTAACTTTTAAAAATATAAAGGAAAATGGGATTAAGGTTTTACTTTTTTTTAAAAAGAGATTTGGATTTTGAAATATAGTTATCTAAAAATTTCCCTTAATAAAAACTTCTGAGTACCTGATGGTCTGTGAGCCCTTTAAAATAAACAGTAAACCTACAGTAAAGTATACTGTCAACATGTCCCAATGAAAAACAGCAGAGATTTGGAATAAGCAGTATAATTTAAAGTCAGCAAATATTGAGTTTAGCTTTGTGGGATGCCGACAAAAAATGCTTTGCATTGATCACGTGGCAGCGACAGAAATGGTGTGGTCTTATCTGTAGTGATTAATTTAAGTATCATACCTGTGGGGAGTCCTGCTGAACCAGTCTCCACTGGCACAGAGGTTTCCTCTTATGATCAAGGTTGTAGTACTTCTGGAGTGGCTGTAGCCTAGAGTGGTTTCAAAAATGACACTGTGGCTCCCTGTTTGCCTTAATACTGTTGAAATTAATCTGCTCACTTTGTGTGAGGTGTTTGCAGCCTGCACATGCAGCCCAGCATCTCTTGTGATTTAGTGTTAAAAAAATCAGAATGCGATTCTTTTCTCTATTTAAATGGCCAGTAGTTGGTTTATTACTAATTCTTCACTGGTTGTCTTGATCATTAGGAAGGAGAACTGGGGGGGGACCCCTCTACATGTACGGTGGTGAGATGGAAAAAGTGAGACAAGAGGATTTTTGCAAAAATTTTCTCTTCAAAAGTCATTTTCGTATTGGGGAAAAAAGAAAATGCCTCCTTGTCCCTCTGCAGGTCTCCGTGTTAAAACTAACCCACCAACCAAGTTCACCAGCCTTGATCCACGCTCATCAGAAAGCAGCATTTTGAATTCACCTCCATCCCCCACTAGTAATGCAGCTTTGCATTGTTGATGTGGTGCTTCGAAATTAGTATTTATAAACTGCAAAGGGTATTTATTTGCTGGGTTCCTATAGCCAAATGGAGGAATTATTGAAAACCTAGTATACGTATTTTTCTCTCCTTTTGTAAAATGATTCTCCATTTTCCTTCTAATTTTCTTTGTCTCGCATTAGATTACTCTCCTCGTCCCTGTTTTAGGGGAAAGTTTTCTAGACTAGCACACGTTATCCTTCTTGTTTATATGCTTTCTCCCATACCTGTCTCCTTCTTTTCCTTTTTCTGCTATCTCTTGGATCTTTTCTCTTTTGTCTATTTTCCCAATTCCATTTCCCGTTGTCTTCGTGTTCCTTGATGTGCTTTGTACTTCACTGTTTTGCATTCACTCTGTATTTTGTCTGTGACATCTTCTGTGCCCCTCTGACCAAATGTGCTTCAAGAATAGTTGCATGCTACTTATTAAATACAACAGATCCCATCTCTACGGATGTGCATCATTCAGTTATGGATGCACTAATAGTCGTATGTTTAGCTAGTTCTTGGAAAGGACTGGATGGGAGTCATGAACACAACCCCATTTGAAATAAGGTTTGTCTACTTTTAAAAGCCCCTGCTGGCCGCCTTATTGGTGCCCCTTTAGTGAAGATGGCATTTATGTTGGCAGAAGAGTTTCTTTCACTGAGAGAGCTTGAACCAATACCCCAAACAAAACTAGTTAAATTGGCAAAAGAGGATCTTTTTTCAGTGTTAACAATCTCTATAGTAGGACTTTTGCCGGCACAGCAGTGTAGGTGAGGGATGTAGTTCTCCCTGCCCCCAGCCCCAGCACTTGTGACAAACATGACTTTCTATGCCAGCAAAACTTCAAAGTGAAGATAAAGTCAAAGAAACAGCCTTTATGTTTCTACTTGGCACTGCCTTCACCCAGTTTGTTTGTCATTAAAACATTCAGGCCTTAGTGGAAGATGGAGATTAGAGCAGAATATCTTACACTGATAGGACCAGTGGTTGTTGTGATGTTCATGTGTTACACTTGATTATATTTTCATTGGCCTAATTGTATGTCTATAATTAACACAGAAACTGAGAAAACTGGATGGAAGTTACATAAACGCTGTGTTTAACTCCCTTAATTCAACTCAATTTCAATTCCTACTTACGAAGGCCATCAGTACAACCACCTTTATTTTCATATAGACCTTTTAATGTGCTGTATCATAGTGCCTCATGGAGAGAGTCATTGGCTTAAGAAAAGTAGAAAAGCTTATATCTTACCTTGAAATCAGAAAGTGCTTGGTTGGGGGGGAGAGGTGGAGTTGTAGGTTGCATTTAAGTGGTAGAACAACCCCCTAGCTGTGGAGGGTTGTGATAAAGGGAACAAGAGACTAAAACTGTTGCAACAGGCCTACAAGTTAAAAAAAAAAATACATAGAACAAGGGAGAAGTAAATCACTGAATTTGCATGGAAGGAGAGAAACCTCAATTTTGGAAATAGATGGGAAACTGGGATCTCTGGTTGTGCAGAGAACAAAGAAGTTCTACTTTGAGTATCATAGCAGCCTAGCTAAAACTTTCTGGATACAGATTTAAAAAGTTGGGATGTGGAAGGCACTATCAAACAAACCTTAGAAATTTGAATGGGAAGGGGTGATGGTGCAAACTAAGATCTTGGCAGAAGCAAAGTCAAAATAAAAATGAATTCTTACTGCATTGGAAAAGTAGCTGTAAAGAAGTGTATAGAAAAGTGAGATGTAGTAAGAAAAAAGCTTGGTACCCGAGATAAATTGCAGTCATGTTGGTAAAGTCAGAGTATGGCGGCGTGTAATAGAGGTGCATCCAGACCACAAATAAGGGAACCTAACTACCTTTTGTAGGCTTGACTGAATTGCACTCTTGCCTGAAACTGGACTAAAAGCTTTGGCCATGCCTGTCTGCTCATGGACCACGAGACTTGTCCTCACTACAAATTCTGACCTGTTCAGAGAGGCAGCTGGTTGTAACCAGATTCCCTAACTCATTTGTGTTTTAGTGTCAGGTGGATTGTAGTTTAGGTATCCTTCATCCATCTTCAGGAAGTTGGTCAAGCTGGGGAAGAAGAAGAATCAAATGAACAAAGCGGGATGTGGGATTGTGTTGTGTGCTGTTTTGGACTCCACATTTTAAAAAGGACATGGAAAAGTTGCAGAGGGTCCACAAGCTGGCAACAAAAATGATAAAGCGCTTGGAGGGCAAGCCATAGATGGAAAGAAATAGGTACCGGCATGTTCAGCGTAAGGAAAAGGTAATTAAGAGGAGACACGATAGCAGTCGTAACACGTATCTGGAGAGGTGCCATAAAGAAGAGGGTGATCGCCTTATCTGGGTTGCTGCAGAGAGCAGGATGCAGACCAGTGGTTTGAAGGTGCAGCAAAGTCGATGTAGATACAGGATCAGGGAAAACCTGTTTCACCCGTAGGGCCATGAGGCAGCTCCCTAGGGAAGCTGTGGAAATTTCAGCACTGGAGGTGTTCAAGGAGAGGTTGGATAAGCATTGGTCTGGGATGATCTGGGAGTAGTGATGCCTGGAGTGCTTGGTAAAGAGCAGCCGTTAGAAACCGAGGAGCCCTGAGTGGATTGCTGGGTAGCTACGCAAGGAGTTTAAAGCAGGAGGTGTAAAGTTTGTGGAGAGGATTCATACCAACCAAGGGATTCTGGCTGTCCCGTAGAGGCTGTGATATGTGGAGTAATGTTTGCTGTCCCCAGGTTCTGAGCAGAATTGGGGGGTTTTGTTTTTTTCCCCCATGCTCTGATCTTTACTGGTTGCTGCACAGGGCCAGGAAGGATTTTTTTTTTCCGCCCCCTGTCCTTGCTACAGGTGTCAAAGTTGTGTTTTGTTTTGCCTCTCTCAGCAGCCTTGCATGTTGGCTGCAGCCGAGGCCAAGGTGTCCCAGCACTCCTGGTGAGACGAAAACCTGGGGGTTCCTGGCTAGAGAGGCTGGCCTCTCCACTTGGGGTCAGACAAATTACCACATTTGGTAATTGGTAATTTATCTAAAAGGAATTTTACCCCAAGCTCAGGTTGGTATGGACTGGGGAGGTTTTGCTTAATTCAATACTAGAGGGCATTGCCCTCTTCCTTGGATCTCTTGGTCCCATTTTAATAGCCCTTGCAGCACCAGGGCACTGGCCACTGTGGTCCCCCTGCTTCACTTATGGCAGGTTAGGGTGCTGTGCCTTGTAGTTGTGAGACAAGGTTGATTGGGTAGTTTTAGTAATAGATTAGACAAGGATTTGTACAGGATGCTTTGGGTAGGGTGGATGGTTTGATCCAGTCTGAGGCAGGGTTCTGTACTAGATGACCATCCAGAGGTCTCTTCCGGTTCTACTTTTTTATGATTCTGTATACTATCTACACAAATGCGAGATTTAAGCTGACTGTGAAAACTTGAAGGAGGAAAACGAACAAGGGCAAAGCCTTGGAGCACTTCATATCAGAGTGGATGAGGAGTTGCAAAATTTGTGCAAGAAATGGAATAGTAGTAGTTTAGATAAGGAGATCGCTGAAAATGTTGACTTCTCATTTGAGGTTTGCAAGGAGCAATCAGTATTGCAGAAGCAGTGTCATGATTAAAGAAGAAGAGCAGGGTATGAGAGGTCTGTGTTCTCACTAGTCATCTGGAGAAGAGCTGAGCTGTCTCAGCACTAAAAAGGGTCAAAACCCTAAGTGGTCTAAAAGGCTGGGAGTTTAGGAACTGTTCTCGAAAGCAGCCAGGGCTTTTTCAAAGGGAAAAATAGCTCTTTTCAGTTGGCACAATTGGTGTGGTAGTGAGTTTGAGATAAAAACTGAAGTCCAAAGGAAGATCCAATATAACATGTCTTGCCTTCATAAATGCATGTGGTATTTCCCACTGCCACTACAAAGTTTCATAGACTTGTACTTTATGGTCCTGTGGTTCTAAGTTTCAGCCAATATCACAGTTCTAGAACAGGGACAGACTTGTTAATTTTACACAGTGGAGTGCATCTGTGCAACAGTTTTCAAATTGCTATTAAAATAGCAAAGTCGGTCATTCAGCTTGTGTTGGTTACTAATGATCTTTTGCTTCTGAGCATAGGTTCCTGCTCTGAATTAATTTAAATATTGAAGTATTAAATTGGCTCCTCGTAAACACACTAGCAAAATGCCCATCATGAATTGGGGGGGGGAGGCAGAGCAGGGATGGAGACTCACGTCCAGCCTCGCGTCTTCTTCTCCCCACCCCAGGTCCAGGCCCCCCCTCCCGCCACCATTCTGGGTCATGTCCCACTCCACCTGCCGCTCTGGGTCCAGCCCCACTCCACCGCCACCTACCCGCTGCTCTCCATGCAGGGGGGGGGTGTCACGTGGCTGCATGGGGGGGTGGGGCTGGTGTGTAGCTCTGGGGTGGCGTGTGACGGGGAAGCAGCCACAACACAGGGCACTCACTGGCCATGTGGCGTGGGGAGCGGTCCTGGGGTGTGGTGCAGGGTGCGTAAGGAGGTGGGGTGCAGGGAGCGGCCATGGTGTGGGGGTGCGGGGAATACCAGCTGGCTGTGGCCACCCCACGTGGGCAACAGCCCCAGTGCATGGCATGCAGCTATGGTCCGTGGTGTGGGGAGTGGCTGCAGGCTGTGCCCTTGCAGCCCAAGGAACGGCCCCAGGGTGTGCTGCTGGGCACGGGGTGTGGCGCATGGGATAGCGCGGGAAATGCTGTGGCACAGCGCAGGGAATGCCTTGGGTTCAGGGTGTGACACAGGGTACGTGTATGGCCTTGGGACATGGCATGGGCAGCCATGGCATGTGGCCCCAGAGTATGGCGTGCAGCATGTGGAGGGGTGACATGCGACTGCAGGGTATGGCACAGGGAGCAGCCATGGCATGTACAGCACCTGCCAGCTACAGCCATGTGGCATGGGGAATAGCCCTGGGGTGTGGTGTAGGGTGTGCTGGGGTGTGGTGTGGGGGAGCACTTGCCAGCAGTGTGGCACAGGGTGCCGCATGGGGAGCGTATGCGGGAGGTGTGCCCCACCCCACAGCCGCTTCCCATGCTGCACCCTGCGGCCATACGCCACAACCCCCGCAGCCATGTGCTGCAGCTGGCAGGTGCCTCCCACGCACCCCCGTGCCAGCTCCCCAGCGCCCATGCGCCATGCCTACTCTGGGGCCACTCGCCGTGCCACACTCTACGGCCACGTGATCTCCGTGTGGGGGGTGCGGCATGCAGCCGCAGGGTGCTGCACAGGCACTGGGCACGGGGTGCTACGGAGGGACTTCTGCCCTCTTCAGGCACGTTGCCTAGGCTTTTGTGGAGACACCTCTACACACTGTTTTTTGCTTCCTTTTTTGAATGCATTTGCATATTGCTTTCCCTCCTTCAGCATTTCTTGTGCAAGTGAGCTACAGTCTAGTTCAGGGAAGCATGAGCAACGTCTTTGCAAGGCTTGTTTTCAACCATGTGAGTCACTTGGTCTGCCACGCAGTTGTAGTTGCTTATTGAATGTAATTTGTCTTGTCCTTATAGCAGTTTATCTCATTGCAGTTGTAGCCAGTTGAAACACTGTAGCTGGATTTAAATAATAAGCTTGTATGGGCTATAAAAACCTTAAAGCACTTTCAGGAAACCACCAAAGCATTTGCCTTTGGAATCTTTCAGTAACTCATCACGTGCTTTACATAAAGGAAACATTTTATGTAAGAGATCCTCTTTCTTGTATGTACTTTCTGGAGCAGACTGCTGGAGATCTCTGCTCTTTTAAGACTTCCTGGAGACTGATTTCCCCTCCCCTGCCCTCCCCCTTCAGTCTGGTGGATCTTCAGGCCATCTCATTTTCTTCTCCTAGACTCGGGGGTGGGGGGGGAGAAAAAAACCATCTCAACTGAGGCTGAGACCCTTCCAGGTGTGCTGCAACATGGGTGACACAGCAGGCAGGGTGATATACCCCATCTGCAGATCAAGAAGCAGCGATGGCTGGGCTCTGCACTCTTCCTTCAGCCCTTCCTAGTCTGGTGTCCCGTGCTCCCTGCAGAAATATAGGTGCACTGGGCATAGGGGACTGTCTTGTGCCCCCCCTGTTTCTGGGAGGAGCAGCTAGGATTGGATCAGGAAGGACTCTGGCAAGATCGGATCCCAGCCCTTTATTTGTCCTGAAGGAGCCAGGCTGGGCTGCAGCAGACCTTTAATAGCTTAGTCAGGGGAGTGAGCCTGGGCTGGAACAGGGACACCCTGGGCAGGTAGGACCCCCCGCCCCCCAATACACACCTTTTCCAGGGACACAGGAGTGTTGCCCAGCGTGCAGCACCCATTCATTACACCTCTTCTGTCTGCTTTAGGATTATCAGAAAAACTTAAAACAGGCATGGACATGTGTGGCAGCACTCTGCTTGAGAAGCACTGAGCTAGCAGGAGCAGTATTATACAACACTGGTTCTCAACCAGGGGTACCATAAAAACACCAAGCATAAATGGCTGCCACGCCTTGTTTGCACGCAGGGTTGACACGGATGACTTCAAACCACTGCAGAAGCTTGGGCCTTATTTTCATTTCAACTTATTTTAGTTTAAATTAAGTTGATCTGGAACAGGTTTAGGTTGAGCTGAAATAAATGATCCCACTAGTTTTTCAGTATCTCCGCATGCTTTCATGCACAGTTCTAACTTGGTACGATGGCTTGTTTTGAAACAAACTTTGAAGAGATTATAAAGCAGTCACATGTAGGTAGGGTAAGACTGAGTTCCACTGTTTTTGCCATTTCTAGTGGTAAAGACATTTTTCTGAGTAGTGAAATCCTTAACTTGATTGCCAGTTTACTGTTACAAACAACATAAAAACAAAAATCTGGGGACAGGCCTGAGGAAGCATACTCTGATATCAGGAAGCCTGTCTGTGTCTATGTCCAACAAGAGGGATCACCCAGAAGAATTCTTGCCTCTTGCATACCTGCTAGACCATTATGGCAACAACGTCACCTCCACGCTACCAAAAATCCATCTTGTTATACTTAAAAGGACAAAGTCCTCTGAAGATCACGCACTTGTTACTGAATTCTTACCTTCTATTACATCAGTGGTCACCAGCTGGTCGATCTCAATTGATCAGTGAATCTCAGAGCGTCTTGAAGTTGATTCTGCACTGGGAGGGGTAAGCAAATGTGTGCATGCACCCTCCCCCCCCTCCAGCCATGCAGGTCGGTCAGTGGGAAGGGGTGGAGGCCCGGGGAGCATGTGCAGCAGGGCTCAGGGCACAAAGCCCACCCCGCAGCAGGAGCCACCTCCACCATGCACAGATTGGGAGGGGCATGTGCCCTCCCCAAATGTGGGGCAGCGCCACTAGCTGCAGCAGCTCTGAGGTAGGGAGTAGGGCTGGGGCAGGGGAAGGTCCACCGCGCCCCACTGGCAGATCCGTGGACGTTCCCTCTGTGCCTTCCTGGACTGCATCCCCCCCCATGACCCCTGGATGAGCCACTTATAGCTCTGTCCCCCTCACCACCCCACCCCAGCTTTGCAAGACCTGCCCCTGTCCCTGCCTTTGCTCCATTCCCTACTTCACCACTGTTTGGGGGGGGCCCTTGATCTTTCCCACCATGACCCTTTCCCTTCTCGCCTCCTTCCCCCCCCCCGACTTACCTGCTCCATGAGGGATGGAGGAGGGTTAGATCTTTGGTTCCTTTTTAAATTCCAAAAGTGATCTCCGACCTAAAAAGGTTGGAGACTGCCATGTTACAAGTAGCTCATGAGTACTGTACCTGGAAGGTCACTCTGAAGTTACTGAACTTCAAATATATCTGTGCCTTTGGCAGTGTGCACTCTCTAGTTCATTTTATTAGTCTCTTCCCTGTTTGTGTGGGCTTTTCACATGTTAAGAGAGAAAATATGTTTGAAAGTATGGTTCAATGCTTTAATTTAAATTGCTTCTCCCTGAGAAACAGGGTCTTGGGTTCTGTTCTGCAGTCTGGGAGTTAGCAGAAGAATTGTATGTGGATACCCACAGCTCCTAATGTTCACACCATCTCAGAGTTAGTTAAAGACTCATTGAGAAATGTATGTAAATCAGAGGAGGGATAAAGAGCCAACTTATCCCCAAGCCCTAGGGGATAAGTAATGCAGTTTTGAGACCTCAGTTTCCTACTCCCGCTTTTGGGTTCAGGAAGTCACGTTCCACAATTCTTTTGCAGAAGTGTACTGTGCCCGTGCCCATGACCTGCTATCAGAGCTTGGGTCAGTGTCTTGCTCTTGCTCGCTCGTTCTCTTTTTTTTTTTTTAATACCTTTTTACTTTCTCATTGAGAACAGGGAAGGAATTTTAACAGAGCTCTGGAGTGGCATATGGGAAGAGTTTCTAGAAACTGGAAGTGGTTAAGTGAAAGGGCAGTTTAGCAGAGCTCATGTAAATACTCACAGAGCTGCTGGAACTAAGCTGTGTTTCACCTTGATCATTTCTTGTGTGTTTTTTCTTTTCCTACCTGTTATCTTTTTAGGTGGCATATTATTTAAAGTGACTGTCTTCCATGTTGGTGGATGTAGTTCTCAGTCTTGATTAGCTCTTATTAACTAACCATTAAGTACAGGAAATGGGTGATTGTTGACGTGAACAGAGAATTAATGAGCCAATGAACTGCAAAATGGGACAGCATACTATAAAGCAGGAAGGGAACAAGGAGGTTCTGCAAGGTGAAAAGGGAGGAAGAAACGGGTCCCAGCATCTGGAGCAGTGATCCTCAACTAGTGTCTCGATCCTGCGAAGGATGCCACGAGGTGGGAGAAGATGAGCAGATAAGCACAGGCTCATCCCTGCCTGAGCATTTCCCTGTCCTCAGGGTAAGCACTGTAATAAGTTAGTTTTGAAAGAGGGTGCCTTGAATCTCACAAGGTTGAGAACCATTGATCTAGAGTGTGTACACAGAATATTCTAAGATGTGGTATATAAGGAGCCAAAGATGAACTGACCAGAATGGATGTTGCCTTGCAGGGAAAGGAGGCAGGGTTTGTGGTGGTGCAGAAGTGGGACATGCTAGCTACAAGAAATAGCATTCATATTCACATGACTAAATATAAGCCATGTGCACTTATGATCCATGGGGTTGTTACTATCAGATAAAAACAGAAATACCATATTTACTTGAATACAAGATAATCACCCAATAATTAGATTCTATATATGGAACATTTATCAATTTGTTATAATCTTCTAGGTATAGAATCTAATTACTGGAGGTTTGCCTTGAATTTGTCTCCCTTCCACTGCTACAACAGGGAAGATAAATCAGGGTGATCAGTTAGCCCCCTTACCCTCTTCCCCCTGCAGCTCCTCCCACCCTCTGCCTGAGCACATGGAAGTGAAGCGAATTTGAAAACCCTGATTCTGAAATAAACATACAGAGTTTGTATGTCTGGCAAATTTACTTTGCTCGTGCAGAATTAATGCAGTTCACCTTTTCTGAAACTGCTTTAAGTTTTAGCACAGGCACTCCATAAACAGGCTTTTAAGCAGCACTTTTGTACCTACTTAAATATAGTATAATCTCGTTATGATATTAGTCCAAAGCTAAAAGGCTCATAATGTACCATATAGTTCATTGTGATGGGCCGCAGCAGAGTCCACAACATGTTAAGCCATGGTGACCCATCAGCACTGCTCAGCATGTGTGTGTACTCCAGATACCTCCTACAAAGGACCCATGTACTAATAAACTCCCTACTCATAACTGGAACCAGGTGTTCTTGTCATGAGTCCTGGGATCCTGCAAAAATTTAGATGCAGATGAAGTGCACGATAACTTGGTCCAGCTCCTCTTCATGGAGGGCAGGGCCACACTAATCATATACCACAGGCTGAGAAAGGGCATGACAGAGGGATTCTGGGTGAACTGCTTGATGTTTGTCAGACATTAAAGGCTGGTGAAGGAACGAATCATTGGAGATGAGAAAGAAAGGCACAGCTCAGCCATGGGCATGAAGAGGAAACTGAAGTGTATGCAGTGTAGTGGCTCACCATGACTTAAAAAGAGTCCATGCTGAGAGGGACTGAGCAAAATGAGCATTACCATATACTTTATTCCGATGGGTTGTGCTAACCTATCCTTGTGTAGGTTCCCATTGATATGTTTGCCCAGTATGGGCCATGTGTTGTATAGTCGTGCTCTGTTGGCTGCATTTAATCAGCTTCATAGTTGGTTTCCATGGCTGAGCACATGCTGCTTTTGGCAGCACCTGAATGATGGACAGTGTATTTAATGAGGTTTCATTATATGTGAATGTAAGACCTGGGGGGGGTGCGGGGTTCCTATGCTGATTTGGGGCAGGGGGGATGGACCTCATCTTGTATTCAGATAAACACAATAGTTATTTTGCAGCTTGCTCTACAATGGAAGGGGCGTGTGGAGTCACTACACAAAGTGTACGTTGCTAGAATTGGCAAAGCTGTTCTAAACATTTAGAAAGAAGTTGGCTTGACTGTATCAAGTGACACTATAAATGGAGTTACCTGAAAGTTTTTTTTTTTCCTGTTGACACAACTGGTTGTGTTTTCAGCAGCTGTAGGAATATTGCTCTTGGTCACACTGGATACAAAATTCTGTTGCTGCAAAAACTGCTAAGGCTTGTCTACATGGGGAACAGCATGTGAGTGTACATACTAGCTGCTCTGCTTACATACCCTGTGAATGCATTTGGTGCATCAGAAGAGTGCCTTAGTGTGAGCTAGCTTACTCCATGCAAGCCAAATAAGCAAGCTCATATTTAGCAAGTGCTAGGTATGTCCACAGAGGGGGCTTGCATGGCATCGTTACTAGTTTGAATGCTTTCTTTGGAGATGAACTCCGAGAGACAGGTTAGACTTGATCCAGTCAGCAGTGTTAAATTTGCTCTTTTCCTTCACTGGAATCCTGCTTTCCTTAGTTCAACAACCTTCCCTTAGACAGCTTGTTCTGAATCTGTAGTTCCTGAATGGCAGGCACCTAGTTCAACCTAGAGAGTCCATTTTTCAGCAAATCTGCTATTCTGTGTTGTTCTCCTTTTGTTTTACTGCTAAATTAGCTTTTTTGCACATTCCCTATCGTATGTGTGTATATATATTTTTATTTTATTTTTTAAAGGATTGGACCTATCCCATGAGAAGAGAGATGCAGGTACGACATTATTTACGTTCTTCAAAACCCAGTGGCTTCTTCCACAAGCACAAAGAGCTGTCAGATGAAAGGCCTGGGTTCAGAAATAATCTCAGGCTCTTCGATCTCTCGCTGGCAGCCCTGCAGAGGAATGAAAGAAAGTCTGTCCCTGGGAAGGGTGCATGTTCGCTTGTTCTTTAACGCTCTTTCCCTAGGGGCTCCTAGAGTAGTGACGGTACAGCAGGAGGTGGCTTGCCATCTGTTTTGCTTGGCGTGTGCCACGTTCCCTGGAAGGCTGAGTATAAAGGGAGGGGATTTATTTGACTGAGAAGGGGGAGGAAGGAGCATGAGAGAGGCAAGGTGGAATGAAAGGTGAATCTCGATCTCAGATGGGGGTAAAAGAGAATCTTGGCCCTTCTCCCAATATCCTGCCTCTGTGAATGATTCAGCCCGCGGTGACAACAAAGCAGCTGGAGGTTTGCTTCTGACTTTACATGCAGTTAGAAGCAAGTCTTCTTAGATAGCAGCCTTGAAGAACTCTTTGTTCATTGACAGCAAATCTTTGCAGAAAATAAAGGTCCTCAGAGCTACCTGGAAGTGGCTTAATGGAGGGAGGATTATTGGATGCAAATTAGTCCTCTTACTTAGAGCTGGAAGACTTATCACACTTGGTGCCTTGCTACAAAAGAACTTTTGGAATTTATACAAGACTTGAGTATGGCCCCGTTCCCAGTTCCCCTGAAGCCCACTGGTTTAAACTTAGGGCAGTGTAGAGCATGCCCGTTTCATCTGAGCTTTGTCCATTTAAAAAAAAAATCTCTTCTAAAAATCTGATTCTCTTCCTGTGGCTCACATTTCTTTGCCAAACCGATTTTCCCGACCCGGTTATAAATGCCACTTGATAACATGTCCCTTTCTGCACAGTAAGGCACTTGTTGCTTCCATGGCCATAGTTTGAGTTCAGAGTGCAATGTATTTATTTGAACTAATTTTGAGTTGATTTTAAATATCTTCATTTTTTTCCCCCATAGGAAATTTTACCTGGGTTATTTTTAGGTCCGTATTCTTCAGCTATGAAAAGCAAGGTAGGGCTTTCAAAATGCTCTCACTTGCAAGCAATTTAGCTAATGATACATTAACTGTGTAACAATGTAAATGTGAATATAAATTGCATGCATATGTCATATTGCTGTGATTCTTTGAAGTATTAAATGGTCCAGATCTGTGGAAATGACAGGCTTCCTGTATGATCTGTTAAGGTGATCTGGGGTCATAGCACACCATGATGTAGAGAGCTCCTGGCCCCTATAACTGCTGAGGTCAGCCCTGCTTCCAGGGCAGGGAGTGATGCTCCAGTCAGATGCGTGGGGCAGCTCACACGTCTGAGAGATGATTTTAAGTTGGTCTGAAGACATGGATAGACAGCTCTATAGCTGTTACCTGTGCTCATGGTTTTGAGGTCTCCTCCATAACCATGCTGGTAAAGCTTTTTATAACCTAAATAATGGAGGTCCTATTGGAATTGAATGAGAGAGTATCCTTGGCACAATGACTTGCTCACCTGCTCCATCTGTAAACTAAATTGAAGTGTCGGCACGAATTCATAATGCTAATTACATAAACAGTGTCATAGTTTTTAACAAGGATGATCTGATGTTTCTCTTTCAGCTATCTACACTTCAGAAGCATGGAATAACCCATGTAATATGCATACGGCAAAATATCGAAGCAAACTTCATCAAGCCAAACTTCCAACAGATGTTTAGGTAAGGGAGAAACAGGATGGCGTTCTGCAAGATGAAAAACAAGCTGGGCATAGTTTTATGTCAAACTTTATTGTGCTTGGAGCAGTCTTTTTCTAGTATGGTGCTCTACAAGTAATCATGTGTTCATGCAGTTCTGTCAGGTTCTTATTTAAATACGTTTCATTAAATTAAGGTTTGTGTCCAATATGTTCTGTGGTTTGGATTTGTCCCACCAAACCACAGGATGCTTCGCGGTCTGTCAACAAGGCCATGCATGAGGTCTCCTCATCAGTTTGCACTAGCTGTCTCCCAGTTGCTGACTGTTAGTTCTGGGTACGGCACTTCCCTCCTGGTCACTGGACATACTCTTGCAGTAACTTGTCTCAGAGTGAATGTGTGAACCTTTTTCGAGGCACGCAGAAGAGAGCACAAGTCCAGTTTTGCATCTTGATGGCATTGGGAACGCAGAATAACTATTTGTTTGCGTTATATAAATGTCTGTTCAGGCCTTTCTCTGCATTAAGTGTCTAGGTATTCTCTCGCTTCATCTTCTGAATGAGATCTCTTCCTTCCAGCTGAGGACTGAATAAAAACCTTTATAAGTAGTCAAAACCTCTTTTACCAGTGTAGAAAGGTGCTTTATCCACAGATCCCTTGAAAAGGAGACTGCACAGTGAGGCCATGTGGCAGCGTACCATATTTACTTGACTATAAGAAGACCTTAAATATAAGATGACCCCCCCGCCCCCAAATTTGATTCTATATATGGAAAATTTCTAAATTGGTTATCATTTCCCAGCTATAGAATCTCAGTATTGGAGGGTTGTCATGAATCCCCCTACCCCCTGCCACTGCTACAGCAGAGAAAGCAGTGGCTGGGGAGGGGTTGGGTGTCTCCCTTGTCTTCTGCCCTGCCTGCCTCTTCCCTATCCCTGCCCCCCTCACTCCACTTACTGCCAGATGCTGCTGGGGATGCTCTGCCCTGGTGTGCAGTATCTGGAAGCTCAGCCCTTGGCTGGCCAGGCAGCATTGCTGACTGGCTGGGCAGGCAGTGTAGCAGTATTGGCACGGCTGACTGGCTAGGCAGGGGAAGGAATTTCCATGTGCTTAGTGCCAGGAGAGACCCCTGCCCAATGCAGAGCTGAGCTGTGTAAGGGGAAGAGATAGGTGGAGGCTGGAGCCTGCCTTGGAGCTGACTCTGGCCCCGACCCAGGCTCAGGGCAAGAGGCGGAGCCACAGGAGGTGCCTGCTCCTCCCTCCTGTTCCTATGCAATTGAGACAAAGGGGTTTTTTCTCATGCTGTTTGGAGGGAAGGCCTCATCTCATATTCAAGTAAATATGGTATTACTATTGCAGATTTCTTGCTTACATTGGAGCAGAACTGTTTTCCAAAATGAACTCTGCCTATACAAGAAAAATACTGTTGTGTGCTCACAGTGGCTGTTTTAATTGCAGATATTTAGTCTTGGATATTGCAGATAATCCTGTTGAAAATATAATCCGATTTTTCCCTACGGTAAGTATCTTAGTGTATTGACTTGAATGGGAAGGGCAATGTTCAGTCAGATTTTCCAGAATGATCTTAGATGTCTCCATGTTGGGGATTCAGCTTAGACACCTTTTATGGTTCTTCTGTTCCTGGTTTGGTCAGTGTCCTACTGGGTGGCCCTGGGGTAAACCGCTTCATCTCTCCATCTCCTATTTCTCATTGCTAAGATGAAGATGATACCAACTGTGGAAAGGGGTTGGAAATCTGATGAGAGCTGCACACTCGTTATGGGGAACTTGTTTCAGTAGGCTGGTGCTGAATGTTTTCTGAAAAGTGGGTGCCCTTAAGGTATCTCAAGGTGTGCACCCAAAATTGCTAATTATTTTGGGACTCTCTGGCCTGTAAGAAATGCCTTTGACCTTTTTCAGTATTGGTCCCACAGTATTTAAAGATTTTCCTTAAAGCAAATGTCAGTTCAGATAGATGATGGAAGGGAACTTGAGGGGGCAGCATCATGTTGCTTTCTGGAAGCATATCTTACCTTTTGTACCCTAAAGACAACTAGTTAATATCCATAATTAAAATCACTTATAATACATATTTAAACAGAACAAGTTGTTAAAGAAATTCTGATGAAAGGTGTTCACTTATTGTCTGTCTGTTTGAAGAGGATTGAAGCATTTTGTGGGGATTCCCTCCCACCCCTGCCATATTAAATGCCCTTTACAAAATATTAAGTAGATTTAGGTTTCTGGCCTTACAGTTTAGATTCTTCTGTTGCTCTTAAGGCAGACCACTTAGTGGACAGTTTTTTTTAATCCAAATGGGATTGATGTTACAAAACAGCATGCTTGTGGCTAGTCCTGCCATTACTAATCAGATAGTAGTGCTAAATAATAAATAGCATTGGACTGTTGCCAGTATGTACCAAGTCTGTCTTTTAGGAAGAAATGCTTTTCATTGAATGTACAACAGTGCATGGAGTTATTCCCTCCTCTCCCGCAACACACTGCTCTGCCAGTTAATGCCTTCACACCCCTCCTATACCAGTTGCCCTGCATTTCCATCCTCTTCTCCCAGTGCTTGCACTGTCGTCTTTGTGATTTTGATTGTCAGCCTGCACTAAACCCAGTGTTGCTGTGGATCGCCACAGACATTTCTGGTCTTCTCTGCTCTGCAGCACTATTTCCAGCTGCTTTTATGGAAGCCCCAGTTGTTTTTTGTGGGAGGTGCAGTCTGGGTGTCTTTTTGTTTTTTTTTTTTTACCAAAAGAAGATGGAATCAAGGAAGAGTTGACAGCATTTGATTTGCTCATATGTGGAACTGGTCCAGAGAGCTTGCTGGACCACGGTTCATATTGATTAATTAAAAATACACCTTATCTCTGGAAAACTTAAGGTGACCTGTTATAACAGGCATGCTATTGTCAATGCAGTTCTTGATGAAGTTCTTATTGATGACCTATTTTCATCTATTAATTTCCAAATAGCATTAATGCCTTCACTGGATTGATAGGAAATTTCCTGGAGTTGCATCAGATCAATTTGTATAAATTAACTGAATCTTCAGGTAGTGCCTGAATAAGTGTGTACTGACGGTTTATGATAATAAAACACTGTGTTTTTTTTCAGTCCTGTTTCAAATGTACCACTAAACAACACATTCAGTATGTAAAATCTGTATGTATGTAGTGATTAGGGTAGCAACTCTTTGGAACATAAATGAAAAAAGCAGCGTTAGCCTTTACGGCTTTAATGGGAACTGCGTGTCTTAATGGAACCGATTCATTTTTTTTTTTCCTTCAGACTAAAGAATTTATTGATGGAAGTTTACAAACTGGAGGTAAATTTTAGACTTTCTTGTACTTTGCTATATTCAATTTACTTATCCAGTTTTGTTAGAAAGGTCTTGAAATCCATTTGCCATGGGCGTTGCCTGAGGTGGGGTAGGGGGTGTTAGGGTTGCCCCCTGACAGCGAGTGCTCCGGCTGGTAGCGGGGCATGGAGAGTGCCAGTGCCCCCCCTGAAATTGGCTCCCCTGGGCAACAGGCTGCTGGGGGACCGCCCCTCCCTCCTGGCCATGCCCCGCTGGTGCACCCCCCAGACTCGGGAGACACCAGTCATCCATGCCATTTGCTTTAGTGGTGTATTTCCAGACAAATGTTGTGGATATTAGTTGGTTTCCAAAATCTTGGTTTTCCCAGTATTGTTGGTTGACTGGCAGCTTGTTCTTCTGCATGCTGTTGAACCCGGTCACAGAATAAATTTGTGTGTGGAATACAGGTCTAACTCAAACTTTTCTTCTGGATTTCAGCCCTAAGTTGGATAACCTATTCCTGTTCATAATACAGGGGGTTTTTTTGCTGCAAGTCCTAATTCTCTTTTGCAAATTAATACTGTTCTGTGTTCGTGGATTTTGTCTTTTTAGATCAGTGATTCTCAGCTAGGGTGCCACAGCACCCTGGGGTGGCTTGAGATCCTTTCCAGGGTTCCATAGTATGATACACAAGATAAACGCAGAGATTTCAAATAGAAATTAATGGTGTTAAAACCGCCTCTTGTTGGGGTCTTTCTGAGTTTTTTGCAATGGAACAATTGTTCTGTTACGTTTCTGCAGTCAAAAATGAGTGAAAACAAAGAGCTGGCATTTCCCAAGGGGTAGCCTGAATCGAAAAAGGTTGAGAACCACTGCTGTAGATGTAGGCCTGTGTCTTACTTTCATCTTGCTGTAGTTCAGGTCTTTAAAGTCATTCTCTGCCGTGCTCATACATTTCCATGCAGTGTGGTGGGAGATCCTACTTTAGAAATCTAGAGTGAAGTCGCACCCTATCAACTTTTCCTTTCATATCTTGCCGCTGCGTAGATATGTTTAAGATGAAAACCTGGTAAATGTGGAAGTTTTTGCCTGTCTCTGTAAGTAACTCTGTCTCTTCTCAGGAAAAGTTCTTGTCCATGGAAATGCAGGGATTTCTAGAAGGTAGGAATCTGTCCTTTTTTTCTTTTTAGTTGAATTATGGCAATATATTTTTCTAAATTTGCTTGTTTCTTTTCAGTGCTGCCTTAGTAATTGCATATATTATGGAAACATTTGGAGTGAAGTACAGGTAAGAAAAGTACTCAGAAACAGCTCTGTAGCTTAGGTGTCAAGTCTTTGGCAGATAATAAAATTAATTTAGGAGATCTGGCAGGTAAGTGCCTTTTAAAAAGGTACTTCAGAGTTGAGTTTAGAATCAGTAATAGGTTTTGAAGAAAAGTAGACATACTTGTCTCAGCCTGTAACTCAACCTCTGATGAATGGGGTGCAGAGAAAGTTCCTCTAGTCATGGGTTACCCCATAACTGCCTCCTGCAACCTTTCAGTTCCCCTCCTTTGAAACAAGATGCTAGGCACCTTTGGAGATGGGGTAGTGGACTTAAGTGGATCAGTGGTCTAGGTCAGGGTGTCAGTGCTTGCGTTCCTCCTTACTGAAATGGTCTCCTAGGGCCTCTGCCATAAGTGCGGTTCAGAGGACTCATTTTACATGGTCCTTGAATGAGACCAGCTACGTGGCTTTAGGAATGAAGAAGGGAAGGCAGTATAATATCTTCCCGGAGACGGAAATGCCAGTTCTGAAAATTTTCTGAAGTGCTTTTTCCTAAGAAGTGAAATCCAGAAGGAACAGACTATTGCATCTGTAAAGATTTGATTGCTCAGTAGAGATGAGTGACTGCAGTGGTGTTTTTTTCCCCTCCTCATTAAGGGATGCATTTACTTATGTTCAAGAAAGAAGATTCTGTATCAATCCTAATGCTGGATTTGTCCATCAACTTCAGGTAATGTTTATTTTTTTCCTGGTTTATAACTTAAGCATACATTGAATCTGGCTGGAAAGGTAAGGCAGCCACATCCTGGGTCATGCAGCTGTAAATCTGTGCTTTTCCTGTGGCTTAACATTTAACAAGATCGTATCTGCTTAACATAGTCCCTGAGACTTGCTTCTCTCGATGGTGTGGGGGCAAGTCAGAAGAAGGGAGTCATACCTCCAAATCATTACCCAAGCAAATGTTGAAAAACAGCTTCAAGTATGAGGGAGCAATGAAAATCGTATTTTATCTAACCATCAGGGCCCTCTTAACCAGAGCTTAGCCTGCAGTTAAGGGAAGACATCAAAGTGGATATTGTGCTATGCAGCTAAGATGTTTCCTGCCGTTAGACTTTCATATTTTATGTTACTGGAATACAGTGCATGAAAGTGAGTGATGAGGCTTGAAGTTGCCATATTGCCACATTTGACAAGAGCCCTGTTTTAATGGATGGAAAGCCCTGGAGTGGCATGCTGAAACGTTTCTGATGCCTCTAGTATAGCCATGTAGGTGGCCAGTGCTGAGATGGCAACCCACTTTGTTAGCTTTGTTTTTCCAGTATTCTGTGTAAGATGTTTCCCCTTGGAAAGAGCCACTTTAGAGCTCCAGATTTCTGAATTTGTGTGCGTTTGTCAGTAAAATGCATCTTCATCTTCAGTGCCCTGTGCAGCTGTGTCCTTGTCAAAAGTCTCTGAAGTTGCTGTATTCTGACATTTCAGCTTGCTTCAGCATTGGTTTCCATCAGTTTTCTTTCTCTCTCCCTAAATGCCCTTGCACAACTCATTGGGTAGATCTATACTGCACCATTCAGTGCTTCCCAGCAGGGCTTATTAGACTGAGGAGTGCTGGGCTAACTGCAGTACCCTCACTAGCTTGTTTAGCTTGGGGATCTCTGCATGGAAGGGAAGGTAGTGTAAAGCATTGAGCCATGTGGACACATGCTGCATTTCATGTCATCTCTCTTTTGCCCCGTTGCACAGTCTACGTCTCTTCTCCACTCTGGCCTCCTGAATGTGTCCTTTTTCATGAGAGACAAAAAATAAGGGCTAATAATTTACACATGTCCTGATAGACAACTCTTCTTGCTCAGCCTTTGAGCTCCCACAAGCACTCTCCTGATCTTTGCCTCTGGGAGCTCTCTCAGTTAGTCCTGTCTCTCCCTGTTGCAGCGTGCCATGCATATTAGCGTCAGCATGCATAATTATTTTTTTAGGAATACGAAGCCATCTATCTAGCAAAATTAACTATCCAGATGATGACACCACGGCAGCTGGAAAGATCACTAGCTGTTCCAGCTGGTACTACAGGTGAGCAGAGGGTGTTTCTGTTCTGTTTAACTACATCACTCCTTCCCACAGAATTGTGTTCCTCTTATGGGAGATTATTGCCATTGGCAGCAATGGACGGCTTTGAATGCAGTGTCTTTTGTTGGAGTGGCTCCAGCTGGTATGCAGGGACTGGTTGCAAACTCCTCATTGGAACATAGTATTTCAAACACTTGAGCTTGTCTGCTATTCTCTCTATTTCCATGATAACCTGGAGAGAGGCTGGCCTTGTGGCATGTATCCCCATGACTTCTTTTAAAGCCCTGAGAGATCTATGGACGGTGCATGCAGCCAATGTTGAGTTGGGATGGCTGCATGAGAAGGAGAGTTGTGCTGTGCACTTCTTGGGCACCTGAAGATTTTTACTTGTAGCATCCCTTGTCTACCTTGTCCCAGCTGTAGCTTTCACTTGAGCCAGGCCATGATGAAAATAGAGCAGGCATTAATCGTACATGCTTGATTGTTACTTTTTAGCTGCCTAACTCATTAATTTGCGAGGTCCCTTCCAGCCTTACAATCTATGAATCTGATCTTTAATTCAAACTTAAGACAACTATAGAAAAAGCAGCTGAAACTCGCAACAGCACTGAAACATTTTACAGTGGGAAAAGTGGTGCGTTTCTTGCCACTCCAGTAACTCGGATGCCTAATCAGACCTGATTTCAAACTTGTGAAGGTAACAGAAGAATATTGGGTTAGAAACCAAATGTGGAAAATTCTGACCTCTAAAATGAAGGTTTTAGAAAGGCTGAGTGTCTAAAAATGGGATTTTAATGCAGGCTCTCCTGTGGTTACAACAAATACAGGTGCTTATAACAATTCCAACTTAAAGCCTATTTTCATTCCCTTCCCCACTTTTTTATTTTAGGCAGTTTAAAGCGAACACATGAGGAGGATGAGGAATTTGGAAATATGCAAGTGACAGCAGCGCAGAACGGATGATGTCCAGGGCAGCACTATTCAAGGATTGTCAAGTCCTGCACATAGGAGCGATGAAAAATTAACAATGCAAAATGAACACACATAGCTTCTTTTCAATGACATGTTGCTTCCAGATGTCCATCTGCCTCTGCAGCACACGAAGCAGCATTTTAAGATGTTGGACTTCTTGAATGACTAGATGGCACTGATTGTTTTACTCCTTTTTTACACTTTACAGTTTTATTCTAAACCAAGATTTTTGGACTTGCAAAGAGGTATTATTGCAATAATGCACTTTTCATACTTGAAATTTCTTTATTTGTATGATATAAAGTTATTACTTTAAGCAAAATGCAAGCTGGGGATTTGTTTATAAAGTTATTTGTGTAATTTATAACAAGAGACTTTAGTAAAGAAAAGTTTGCTAAAATTCACTTTGTGTTCTCAGTATGTATTATAGATCAGTTACGCAAGATTTAGAAAAAGACAAAAGGTGGAAATATGCCTTGTTTTACAAACTTTGATTTACCTTACTGCTGTTCACAGCTGAAATGACACCAGTAGTCTGACCCGCATGCAGTGTTCATAATACCACCCCTCCCATATGTGCTGACTTATTTTGAAATAAACTGGCTACTCTACAAGTTGGATGGTCTTTGAGAGAAGGAAATGCTGATCTAACTACTGCCACTTGTGTAATACAAGCTTAAGTAAATTGTTAAATAAAATGGTTGTATTAAATTAACCAACAGGAAAACCCCTCTTTAACTTGATGCAGATCAAAACTAAAATTTCATAGATTTCATAGACATCAGGGCTAGAAGGGACCTCCGGAGATCATCGAGTCCAGCCCCCTGCCCCAGGGGCAGGAAGTCAGCCGTGGTCACAGGATCCCAGCAAGATAAGCATCCAATTTGCTCTTGAAGGTGTTCAACGTAGGTGCTTGAACCACCTCCGACGGCAGGCTGTTCCAGACCTTGAGGGCTCGGATTGTAAAGAAATTCTTCCTTGTGTCCAGCCTGAAACGGTCTTGCAGGAGTTTGTGACCGTTCGACCTCGTCATCCCTCGGGGCGCTCTGGTGAACAAACGTTCCCCCAGATCCTGGTGGTCACCCCTGATAAACTTATAGGTGACCATCAG
>NW_017728899.1:904890-918636 GCF_001723895.1 Crocodylus porosus
GTGGATGCTTTGCCCCAAAGTTTGGTGTCATCAGCGAACTTGGCCAGTCCACTCCTGACTCCAATGTCCACATCATTAATGAAGATGTTGAACAATATGGGTCACAGGGCACCACGATGATTGACTTCCATCAGTTACCACTCTGGTAAATCTTTCTTCTTGCCAAGCAATGGGAACTTACATCTGTAAGACATTGTATGAACTTGGATGCTAAATCAGCCAATAATTAACCAAAGTAAATAATACAACCATTGCTGTCCAACTGCTTTCCAGTGCCTTCCACTACATGGCATCAGCAAACAGGAGACACTTAGGACAGACAGCATTGAGGGAGAACTGGTGTGAACCAAGAAACAAAGAACAGCATTCCTGAGAGTGTCTCTATTGCAGACTTGAACAATAGTTCCCCCCTCGTAGCCAAAGTTAGATATGCACCTCCAAAAGGCTATAATTGATGCATGTCATTTAAATCTGCACAGTGAGTGGCAATGAGGAAAACTTTAAAAGCCCCAAGGTAGTTCACATAGCCTTAACTCCATCCCCTTATCCATGAGTATGGTGATAGCCATCAGTTACATGACGGCACTTCTCAATGTTTTCCAGAACTGTCTCCTTGATTTGTCAAGTAGTTCATGAAATAACTGTTTTTCTTTTATTCTCACTTTCCCTTAATACAGTGTTTCTCAAACAAAGGGTGATACAGAGGAGGGAGTGGAAAAGCAGGAGAGATGGACAAATGGGAACCCTCTATACTGGTGGCTTCTGGAGAAGTTACTGTGGTTGTAGTGACAGAGCTACCCCTTAACTATCCATAACGTGGCACTGGGGAGACAGTCCAGTATAACAAGCGTAGAGGAATATGTGATGAAAAGTTTAAGAACCGCTGTTTTAGAGTCTTACCTTGTTGGCTGAACAGCTTCAACTATATTAAAGTAACTAGCTTTTTTTTGAGAAGTGCTCTTCCTCTGTGGACATGGTGTCTTAGTTCATAATTGTCGCCAGGGTTCAGATATTGCAGCCAATATGCAACTGGGTGTTTTCCAGCTTGAGCAATGAAGCATCGAGCTTTAGGCTAGCTCTGTTTGTTATGGATGTGACCTGGACAACCTGCCCGTTGGAAGCTTGTAGAAGGCTTGCAGATTCTGTACCTGAACTGCTAAGTTTCAACTTTTACTTTAGTTATACGGGTCCTTGGATCCCCCCCAAAAATGGGTTGGTGTATTTGCTTGTGGTACAGGGCAGATTCCATAACCTAATGGTCAGCAGGGCAGTAAGGGGAAGCTGGCAGGGATGGGAGCTGGGCTTGGGGAAAGTCTGTGTGCCAGGCTCCCAGTCCCTCCGGCTTCTAAATCGCCACCCCTGCCACTGAAGGGGAAGTTGGTACAGCTGAGAGCCAGGCTTGCAAGCCTACCTTGCCACCCTTGCTGCTCCTCACTCCCAGTGCTGGGCTTTTAGGAGGCAGTGGGAGCTGGAAGACCTTTCCAGAGCCCTACTCCTGGCTGCTAGCTTTTAAATTGCCAGCCCACTGGGTAGTGGGGCAGCAAAGGGAAGCTGATGGGAGCCAGCAAAACCCCCTGCCTCTTCTCAAACTGGGGACTGCCCAGTTTGAGGAGGAGGTAGGTAGGGAATGGTAACTGCTCTTCCCCTCCCCTCCTGGTTTATGGAAGTGGGAAAGCAGCTGCTCGGCCTCAGGAAGGCAGAGAGCCTTTCCCCAGACTCCAGGAGGAGTTCAGCTGTGCCCATGTTCAGTCTCTTGGGAGAAGCTCTCCTGGGGTTAATTTAACTGGTTGTTCCAAGGTTATTTTTCTCCCAGAAAATACCTTGGTTTCTACCAGGAGAAGAGTGATTCTCTGCAACCAAAAGGACTACTTGCCAGCAGGCACTGTACGTATGCGAGACGTTTGTCTTTGTGGCTCACTCAAGCATGTCAGCTAAAGGCTCCTAGCCATGCATGCACATAGGGATGAGGATCCATCTCAACAGTGCTCCAAGAATCAGGGCACTGATTAAACCTGCTTGCTTCTTCAACTCCCTATCTGCATTTCCCCTGGGAAATTAGAGATCTTACACATGGAGGGAAGAGCCCTAGTGAGACATCTAGTCATCCCTTGCCGAAGCAGGATTGCTCACATAGACATGCCCACAGCTTTCCTCAGGAGGGTATTTTACAATCCCACTAGCTTCAGGAACAAGGATTTTCCTTGTAACCTATTTCTTCATTCCATTTTCCACCTACTAGCCCCTTCCAGAAGTCGCTCTAAAAGAGGATACTGCTTCTGGAGCAGGAGGTGGAATAGACTAGTGGCCCCCAACGCATGCTCCTCTTAATCCTGCCATGAAAATGAAGGAGCAGGTACCTTTTTTATAAGCTTTTCCTGTATGAAGATTAGCCTGCTGCTGAGACAGCTTGGTTGGTACTTCACTCAGTCCAGAAGGCAATTTCCCAAGACATGGCTAATGGGCACCATGCCACCCGTGGCTGTGTGTCACTTCTGCCACCTTGCTGGTGCTATTCTCCATCTTTCTCTTGCAGCACTAGGATCCAAATCCTTGAAGAGTGGTTTAGAGTCTCAGTGCTTAACTGGTAGACACTGCTGCCTTGGGGAAATCTACAGCCCTAGATTAGGCCCCCAGTCTCCCTATACGCAAGGTAAGAGAAGAGTTAGACCTCGAAGAACGGGACTCGAATTGTATAACATTGAAGAGGAAGCTGTGCACATAATGGCAGGTACAGCAGAAAAGCTGAAATGTTTTAGGAAGTTGTCTCCTGTCTCTGGGTGGAGGCGGCTCCTCACTCTTTTTGGGAGTCACAGGCACAAACCTCCTCCTCTGCCTGACCTGGAGCAGGGATTTGCACCCAAATGTCCTATGCAAGCATCCGAACCACCAGGCACCTACAGGATGTTCTAGAGTGGATGTCTCACTTTCTCTGTAGTGGCTGTGCCGCTTCTGTACAAACCAGACAGCTTTCGCCAGTGACAGAGGTGGACCTGCAGTAGTCTGCTGCCTAGCGAGTAAGGCGCTCATGAAAGAAACGATACCTGACTTCAAATCTCTGTTCCAAATCAGGAGAAGACACTTGAATCCAAGGTCTCACCTGTGGTCGGTGGCGGGCCTTAGAGGCACAGAAGGCAGAGGAATCCTGCCCAGACTTACTGATGGAAGCCCAAATGCGCAAGGAACTTGGCAGTAGCTGAAAGGGCTCTAGATTTGCCACCTGAAGTGCTATGCAGGGCTAAGGCCATAAAGAACTACAGTAGCTAAGCATATTTGTTATGCCTGGTATCTACATTTGCTTGACTTTATGCCTCTTGTCTAATATTATTCCAGGCTAATTCTGCACAAAGTATTTTACACTGCAGGACTCTTGGCCAAATGCCCTGCATTTTCTTGTTAGCATTAGCCAGCTGTGCAAGGTGCACTTCACCCTTTCTTACAAGTAGCTGGAGAGGGGTGATATTTGAACAGTCCATTTAAAAGTTATTGTTTTCAATGGGGGAGAGGGAAAGTTTTGCAAAATCCCCCCCCCCTTTTTTTTTTTAGAAGTTTAACTAATGTTAACCAGCAGGTCCCACATCACCTTGCTACATCTCTTCCCAAATCATTTAAATTCAATAGCTTAAACTTACTGTTCGTTCCTTTGCCTGCAAACTAAGTCACTTCTTCAACCCATCAGTGAGGCTTGCTTTCTATGCCAACAGTGCAATTCTTCAACATAGAGCATTGCAACAAATATTTTTCAAGCTTTTCCTACCATAGATATTTTACAAACCTAGTTAGATCTTCAAATCAGTGTCGATTAGGGATGAAGATGCTGTACTCCTGGAGCTTGGGAAGAAAAGATACCTTCAGACAAGGAGTTCTTTTGCTAGCGAGTCTGCTGGGGCCTGGCAAGTAGCTTCTGTCACATCTGGGCAGGTGCATAGCTCAGAATGAATGATATTGTGGAGAGCTCAGGCCAGAGCTGAAAGGATGCAGATGAGCTGGACTTCTCCCAGCAAAGGCTCTGTCAAACATGGACCTCACCGACGCCTTCAGCATTTCAGTTTTATCTTGATACAAGCTAGGTGCCGTGCTGCTCCCTTCACACTCACTAACTCTGCTGAGGGTCCAAGCCTGTTTAGGTCTTCTAGTTTATCTACTGTAATACACCCTATTTACAGTTAGATGCAATTCAGCCTTAATTATAATGGTAAGGAGCAAAATCCATTGCATTCGTCCAAGGTGGCACATGACAGGCTTATGCCACCAGTGCCTGCGCCCACACCAATGCTCATTCACACTCACTAACTCTGTATTTTATCCTGTTCCCAAAGACAGGCATGATAGAGCTATAAGTTTTCACGGCAGCCCGTGAGCCCAGCCCTGCCTCCCTGGGCAGTACAGTTCAGCGCCACAGGTTAACTGGAGCCAGGGCAGTGGGTGGTAACTATAAAAGAAAAAGAAAACTATTTGGCAGTCTTCATTTATTTTAGCTTAAACATTTTTTAATAAAAAACGAAACAAAGATCAATCAATAAATAAAACCTAATCACCATCAAGGAAACAACATATTAAGCAGAGTACCATCAGTCACATTAAATAGAAGCCCCACAATTTAAAGTAGTCTTCAACGCTGCAATGAAAGAACATTTTGTAAGCTTAATTGTTCACAAACAAGACTAGCTGTTCTGTTGTAACCTTCATGTACTTATAATGCCCTATTCATAACACGAGGACTTGTCACTCTTCACACAAAAGTCCCCGTTGAAACAAAGGGGTTTGCATTTCTTTTTTTCTCTCAGTGGCAAAAAGTGCTAAAAATAACTTATCCAATGTTAATAGCAGAAAGGGTGAGCCGAAGCAGCATCAAGCCTTTTGGACCAGGATTTGGGATTTCTTTACAAAATATGCACAAGCAGTTAGCCTCAAAGACTGCAGACCTGGCCCAGTGGAATTCAAGTGCAGCAAGTCAGTCCGACTGAACATGTCACTGCCTTTTCAGAGGCAGGAGTTAAACTCCTGTCCTCAAATGACATTACTTCTAAGCAGAATAGAAACAAGGACAGTCTCACCAAAGATGGGAACTGTTTTACACTTTAGGCAATTATAACTTTGGGTTTGTTTCACAGATTAATAACTCACCGCTGTGAAAGCTTCAGGGTAGTCACTAAAGGACAGGGCTTGAATTCTTATTCATTTAGTTGGCTATTGGAATACATTGTGTATGTTTGGAATATCAACCGTGGCAAAACCAGTAATTATCTACAGTACACAACCTGGACTGAATAGATTGCAAGGGAAGCACATAGCTGAATTTTGGGAAGATGGTGCCTAGGAAGCTTTCTGTACATTCATGTCACCAGCAGTTAGAGTCACGGTTGAAGTTAAACTAGTACTATTCTGCTTTGCTGTTTATGTAACACAAAGTGTCCCTATACAAGTTACATTTTCCCCAGGGATGCTCAGGCAGAAGCCCAACCCCGCTACCTGCACTTTGACTACCAAGGAAATAAGCGCAAAACGTTAGAAAAATACGAGACAAGAAAAAATTTGAGATAAAAATATATACCTTTGGTTAAAAACCATCCCCTTTATAATAGTCTCTCGGAACCCAGCTAAGAACAAAAAAAGCTTCACTCAGACTGAACAGTAGTAAAATTAGTTCTAACCAGCTCATCTTCACACCCCAAAGAAAACTTCTACAATGCCAGTAAGGTTGCAGGTTTTGCACAATTCGTTGTCCAGTATCTATAAGGGTCACTGTATTTGCAGCAAGAAATAATTTTAATTTTCCACCAAAAAAAAAAAAAAAACGTTGTAGCGCAGGATCTTTCACCAACAGTCCTTACAAAAGATGAGCTAGAAGAAGTTCTTAATCGAAAAACCGTTGAAACATGTACTTTTCTTCAGATACTGAATATCCAAACTTTTTATAGAAAGCCACATTTTTTGGCAGACACTCCAGAGTAATTTTGTAACAGTTCAGTCTCTTACTTAACAATGTAAGGGTAGACATTAAGCTGAAAAGAGACAAACACACCCAAACAGTAGTTATTTAAACCAGCACTGCATCAGTCAGCCTTTAATTCAGCAGGAGGAACACAAAACACTTCAAACTATACATGTATACTATTCACGGGGAAGCCCACGGTGCAGCGCAAGGGCCAAGGTGGGGACCACATGCAGTAACCGGCGGCCAAAGGGGAGCGCAGCTTGGGGGCCTATGGCTAGCACTAGTGTGGTTCCCCCCGTGCGGCCTGTGTCACGAGGCTCTTGACCCCTAAGAAGTTGGACGGCCATGTATTTAAAAAAAATGTTACTTCCATGAATTAAACAGATTAATTATTCACATGGAAAATGTGGAGTATTCATTTCATCATGCTTAGTGCGCACTTGTAATCAGTCACGCAATGAGAATGTTTAACATGGGAAGGAAATATATCACTGAGTAGATACTCTTAACCCTACAGTACTGAAAACTTTACAAAACTCTTTTTCTCTTCCATCTGCCTTGGATGATTATACAGTAGACTGGTAGCAAACTGGCTCAAGAGTCGCACTCAGAGTGGTGGTGGATGGGTCGGTGTCAACCTGCAAGGACATGGGCAGTGGAGTCCCCCAGGGCTCAGTTCTGGGGCCGGTGCTGTTCAACATCTTCATCAGTGACTTGGACGAGGGGATAAAAAGCGCCTGTTCAAATTTGCTGATGACACTAAGATGTGGGGGGATGTGGGCACGCTAGAAGGGAGGAATAGGCTGCAATCGGACCTGGACAGGTTACAGGGGTGGGCGGATGAGAACAGGATGGGATTCAGCGCCGACAAGTGCAAGGTGCTGTACCTGGGGAGGAACAACCAGCACCATACCTACAGGTTGGGGAACTCCCTTCTCGTCAGTGCAGAGGCAGAAAAGGATCTTGGAGTCATCACTGACTCCAAGATGAACACGGGCCGGCAGTGTGGGGACGCGGTCAGGAAGGTCAACCGCACCTTGGCATGCATCCACAGATGCATCTCGAGCAGGTCCAGGGAGGTGATCCTCCCCCTCTATGTGGCACTGGTCAGGCCGCGGCTGGAGTACTGCGTCCAGGTCTGGGCGCCGCACTTCAGGAGGGATGTGGACAGCATGGAGAGGGGCCAGAGGAGGCCACTTGCATGGTCAGGGGGCAGCAGGGCAGGCCCTACGAGGAGAGGCGACGGGACCTGAACCTGTTCAGCCTCCGCAAGAGAAGGCTGAGGGGGATCTTGTGGCCTGTTACAAACTAGTCAGGGGGGACCAGCAGGCATTGGGGGGGGTCCCTGTTCCCCCGAGCACCGCCAGGAGTGACCAGGAATAACGGTCACAAGCTGGCAGAGGGGAGATTCAGACTAGACATCAGGAGGCGCAACTTCAGTGTCAGGGCGGCTAGGGTCTGGGACCAACTTTCAAGCAAAGTGGTGCTGGCTCCTGCCCTGGGGGGCTTTAAAAGGAGGCTGGATGAACACCTTGCCAGGGTCATGTGACCCAAGTACTCTTTCCTGCCCATGGCAGGGGGTTCGACTTGGTGATCTGCTCAGGTCCCTTCCAACTCTACCAACTATGAAACCATAAGCACCCTGTCCAAATTCATGGATGACACTAAAATATGGAGTGAAGCTAACACCCTAGAGAGGAGGGACCAGATCCAGGCCAACCTCGACAGGTTGGGGAAGTGGGCAGACAGCAACAGGATGCAATTCAATAAGGACAAGTGCAAGGTGCTTCATCTAGGGAGGAAGAACTGCCATCATATCTATAGGCTGGAGGACAACCTTCTCAGCACCAGTGAGGCAGAAAGAGATCTTGGAGTCACTGCTGACTCCAGGATGAACATGAGTCGTCAATGTGATGAAGTAGTCAGCAGAGCCAATCGCACCTTGTCGTGCACCCATAGGTGCTTCACAAACAGGTCCTGGGAGGTGATTATCCCTCTCTACACGGCACAGGCCAGGCCGCAGCTGGAGTACTGTGTCCAGTTCTGGACACCACAGTTCAAGCAGGATGCAGACAACCTGGAGAGGGTCCAAAGAAGAGCCACTCTTCTGACTGGAGGCCTGCAGGGAAGGCTCTACAAGGAAAGACTAAGAGAACCTTAAACTCTTCAGCCAAGACCAAGAGAAGGCTGAGAGGAGACCTTGTGGCAGCATACAAATTCATAAGGGGAGAGCAGCATGAAGTAGGTGATGATCTGTTCACCAGGGCACCCCTGGAATGACAAGGGGGCCTGGTGACTGTCTATAAACTCACTAGGGGGGACCAGAAGGGTTTGGGGGAGACACTGTTTCCCCTAGCACCCCCTGGCATGACAAAGAATAATGGACACAAATTACTGGAGAGGAGGTTTAGATTAGACATCTGCAACAACTACTTCACAATTAGGGCGGCTGGGAGCTGGAACCAACTTCCGAGGGCAGTGGTGCTGGCTCCTACCCTGGGGGTCTTTAAGAGGAGGTTTGATGCCTACCTAGCTGGGATCATTTGAGTCCAGTTTTTCTCCCACCCAGGCAGGGGGTCGGACTTGAAGATCTACAACGTCCCTTCAACCCTACTTCTATGATTCTATGACAAGGAACAATGGCCATAAGCTTTGGAGAGTAGGTTTAGACCGGGCATTACAAAAAAGTTCTTCACGGTTAGGGCTGCCAGGATCTGGAACGGACTTCCAAGGGAGGTGGTGCTTGCCCCATGCTTGGTGATGTTCAAGAGGAGACTGGACAGGTACCTGGCTGGGATCACATGATTCCAGGTTTGGTGACCCTTTTCTTGCCTGCCAGGGCAGGGGGGTCCGACTGGCTGGCCCACCGAGGTCCCTTCCGACCCTGGAATCTATGAATCTGGGCGTGAAGCGGCTGATAGAGCACACAAAGAGAACAACACGCTGGCCCCTGCTGATGCTGTATTTGCTGTTGGTCTTTGCTATTTAGACAACTGCCAACAGAAATCCTGCCTTGTGCTTCAATGACAGATTGTCTTTCAGGTCCAAAATTCTTTAAGATTTTGGCAAGTTTTTCCAGGCTCATCTGGAAAGCTGAAGCCCAGAAGTAAGAACACCGATGGTTATACCTCATTTAGAAAAGGCTGTTCGTAAGTGGGTGAGGTGCAGGGAGAAGTGCTAGAAGGTATTGCTCCTTACTGGGGAAAGGAGTCCAACTCGAGGGCATTTCCAGGATGGTAGTAGCACATGCCCAAAAGTGAAGACATTGATTCCAGTCAGATTGTGACAGACAGACACTTGCTTTATCCTGTCCATACTGAGATTACAGCCGGTGAACCCTGACCTTCCACCAGCATGATGATATGCCAGGGGTTTGCACGTACACACACAGATTAGACATTTACTCCACTTGGGTCAAGCTCTGGATCAGTATACCCTCTTCCAAACACCTCTACTCTCTTTGTTAACAGACACTAGAAACCAGATGGGAAGAGCGGCTCCACGCCTGCCTGGTGTCACGAGATAAAGGATGTGAAGTACTTACAGTTTGCCAAGCTGCTTTCCTCTGCATTCCCCACTGACCACAACATCTTCTATCCTGCCTCTCTGTGGGAACACGAGTGTGAGTTTAGCTTAATACAGGGCCCAAGTCAAGTTTCAGAAAGAACAGACAAACGAATCTCTTCTCGCATCAGTTACCTATTTTGTCAAGTACTCAGAGAAGAGAGATCCTAAATTGCCTTTAAACTGCCTCAGCAGAACAGCCTGATCTAATTTTGCTTAATTTGTCAGTTAATGGCTAAAAACCTTACTAAGTACAATTAGCTTAATAGGAATACTTCTGGCATTGCAGGTTGCAATAATACATACCTTTGCACACGAATGAGTGAATTTATGCTCTATAACCAGTGTTGCTGTAGCAACAATCTGCCCTAGATTTGTATCTTCCACGACAGTAATGTAGTAATCTCCAGATCTCTTCATGTGTTCAAAGGTTTCTGTGGAAACAGGATAGCAAGACAGGCATGTGCCAGGGTCCTCTGACTGCACAGCTGTCAGTTTTAATGCTTAAAACCCAATTTGAAGGATGAATTCCAGCTCAGAGCACTGCAGAATTCAACACCGCAATCCAAAAAGGTGACTGAGACTTTCGAAAAATGACAAGTAACACAATCCCAGCATCAAAAACCATCAACATCAAATTAGGATGAGACGAGTGCACAGGGCTGGGGCAAAGCAGGAAACAACTTCCCCAGGGTTTTAGCTGCAGAAGAGCTGCCGCTCTAGAGCCAAAGGTCTGTTAGTTCGATGGGCAGGCCCGTGAAACAAACTCATCAGCTCAAGAGGAGCAAAAGCAAGCCCCAGTTTTGAAACGTGAGCAGTAATGACCGCGACCGTGTGCCATCTTCCTCCAACTGGAAACATCCAGTCATTAGGGAAGTTCCCACTTTGCCAACCCGGCAGTCCCCCAGGACAGACAAATCAGCGTCACAGTGGCTGTGAATTTTGCAAGTCACCCTCCAAAATGTTGAAATCTGCCTGGAGAGAGCTGGCTCAACCAACCCAGCTGACACTGTCCAGCCAGACCTCAGGTACAGAAGTCAAGGGGAACACATTTGCTGTCCACATCAGTATTTTCCTCTTCCCAGCCATCCCTTCTAAAACAGCAAGAAACAGCGATGTACTCACTGATAAACTGCTCCGGGCTGACCACTCCCGTTTCCGTCAGCTGACCCAGAACCTTAAAAAATCCTACAGGAGGAAAGAAAGGAAGATATGCAATTAGCATCTCACTCCAGCATTTCCGGCGCAAAACTTAAATCCTACAGGCTTAAGTGCCCAACCGATTAAACAAGAGCTGTACATATTTGGCCAGGGAGTTGCACCCATATAAAGGGAATAAGGAGATACTCGCAGGATCATGGGATTTTCCCTGATCACTTTGATTTCCCACCACACAAAAACAGCTTAACCACGTTCCACATAGAACGATGCTCCAGTACCGCAACATGACTGATGAGAAGGGGACACAACGTCTCCGTACGTCACTGCATTCAAGTACATATTGAAGCACACACGTGCTGGGTGTGCGTTACTAAATTTTTAAGTGAACTTCAAATCCGCACCAGAAGCAAGGCAACTGCTTAGCATAATGAATTAAAAGCAAAACACAGCTTGATGGAAGATGAGGAGGCGTGTGAATTAGAGCAAAGACAATCTAACGCCAAGTAACCAGTTCACATTTTTATTGACTAGCTAAATAACTTCACTAATGAGCTGTCTTTTCAAATCCGATTTTCCCTATTTCAACCTAAAACTTTTTCCACGTCACGTAACACACGGCAGCGAACAACGCTCATCCACAACAGTCATTCAGCAGTGGGAAACAGAACAGGACTCTACCTCTATTTAAATCAGCAGTGCAGAGAGGTCTCATAACTAATCCATCCCCTGGATCTAATGGAGAAATGGCAGGAGAAAACATTGCCGTGTTCTTGCTCCAGTCCAGCTCATGAAGGATATTCGGGTCAAACATCGGCGTATCATCAGGCATCACAGCTGTGACAGGCATCATGGCTGCAATGGTTGCAACAGGAGGACTGAAACAGAAATGTGCGCTCTGTAAGAAACACCGTTGGGATGGATTCAGGATATATAACTTTGCATGCCTGCTAACTGCAGAGTAACAGATTTCCTCTCCAATGCAGGGAAAGGTTAATGAAATCTCAATTTGTATTTATTTTATCAGCAGCTGCACTATTTAAACTAGAGCCTGCCAGGATTTGGGGTTAAACAAACATGAAAAGCATACACTCTGAGGTTCTGTAATGCCTAAGTCCACTGAACAGCAACATGATTTTTGTGCCAAGGAAAAATGACCAATTTTTATATGGAATAAAGGCAACTGGAGTAGATTTTGTATGGGATGCGTAGCTAGGGAACTAGAGGTACCTACTTCAAAGAGGCTCCAGCACCCCGAAAAAACAGCGTCACTGGTTCTCTAAGCTGTACAGACAGTAGTCTTGCTAAAGAGACATCTCTGCTTCTTTGGGCAATCTACTTTTTATGGAGTAGCGTTGGCTCTGCCTGTGCAATCTAACTTGCAAATTTACAAAAGCAAACACAGTCTCTACCAGGAGTAACCCTCACCGCCTCTTTAAACAGATAAAGTAAATCTATCAAGGTTACAGTGTACCAACCATCCCACCACTGAAAAAGTAATGCAAAGCAATTGTTTTTTATGGCTTGGAAAAAACAATGAAGGAAACCAGGGAATACATTTTGCCGATCTCTCTTGCAAGAGGCAAGTTACTCCAGCTTTTTGTGGCTTCTAACTACAGTATCTGATGTGATGAACGAGAGCTCACCAAAGGAGTTTCTCAAGGTTAAATTCCTCCCTTGAGAGAGAGAGAGATGTACAAAGCTACCACTTTTCAAGCACAGGTAGAGTTTGCTTCAGGTATACTTCAGCACATGCAAGAATGCAATAAAACCTATTCTGAATGGGATCCTTATTAATTCTACGAAAAGCGTTTTTTCAAATGTACGTCTTTGGTAGGGAAAAACCCTCCCGAGTACGTTATCTAGGAGGCATCTGATGGACACTGCAGCAGAGAAGGCTCCGATCAGAAGGCAGCATCTGAAGTGCAACAGGAAAGCTCCCGCGGGTTTACAGCGGCCTTCGGATACACACCCTTTTCCCACAAGCAGTGAGGTACGGAAATGTGAAGCCTGTGGTGTGGCTGTGTGCTGAGTAAATACCAATAAAGCCTCCACCCTTTATAACAAATAGTACTGCACAATCCCCAGAACTTCCCCATTGCCATTATATATACATGCACATCTCTCTCATCTATCTATCTACCTATCTATCGATACACACACAGACATATAGATCTCTATAGATAGATCTACACAGATATCGACATGTCTATATATAGATCTATCTATATCTGTACTATATATATAGATATCTATGGATCTCTCCACACTATGCGAACAATCGGACTCCTTTGTGATCCCCATTAGAGAGATGGGGAAACAGCAGGCAAAGGGGTTATGTGGCCTCCATAAGGACCCACAAACCGTGCGCCACTCCGGGAAGAAGAATCCAGGTCTTCTGGCTCCCAGCTCTTCAGCTCCAAGGCACGGGGGTGTCTGCAGAGGAATGGACGCCACCACTACTGGTTTTTCACAAACAATGACACGGCTGAACAGACCTAAGTCATCGTAGTTCGGGCAATAGCCCCGGTACTTCGTGCAGTAACTAAAGGCGCATCAGATTAAGTTTCGACGCTCATCTCTAATTCCAGCTGGCGGATTATCCCGATGCTGCTACTCGCCTCTCGGAAGAAAGCTTACCCAGAACTCACAGCTAATCCCACGCTAACAAAACCCTTCTCAAACGACCTTCTCTGCCACGCTGAAGCTGGAGGTAACCCGAGCGCTGCGTTAGGGAAGGCGCAGGCACGCCGAGGGCAGAGCGGTGCTTTCCGCCCCGCTGCGCCCTGCCTCACTGTGCTGCCACGCACGCAGCGTTAGCACCGCCAGGTGTGCAAACAGGACCCGAGAGATAAGCCCCGAGGTTTCAAATAAAGGTCTGTGGTCTGAGCTCTTTGCAAGAGCAAAGCTGTGCTCTCATTCTCCTGTAGTCAAAAAAGACAGGCTGAAAAGGGAGAGCCGGCCTTGTCCGAGAGAAGTCCACGTTCGGGGAGATCCCTCCGTGTCTCAGCCAGGCCGCCTAGGACCAAGCGAGGAACCCCGCCACGCGACGCAGCGCTACGGCTCGGCCCCGGCCCCGGCCCCGGCCC
>NW_017728899.1:925493-928365 GCF_001723895.1 Crocodylus porosus
CCCTGGGGGTGTTTAAGAGGAGGTTAGATGAACATCTTGCCGGGGTCGTTTGACCCCAGTATTATTTCCTGCCAAGGCAGGGGGTCGGACTAGAAGATCTACTCAGGTCCCTTCCGACCCGACCAACTATGAAACTATGGACCGGGGAACAGCCAGCTGGGCTGCAGCCCTGCGGACAAGGAGCTGGGGATCGCAAAGCGAAGATGAGCCAATAACGCGCGCTCATCGCCAGAAAAAGCCACCAGTGGCCTGGGTTGTATTCACAGGAGGTCCCTTGTACATCGAGGGCGACAGTTCTTCCACCCCACGTGGCACCAGCGGAGCCTCGTTCTGCTTGTTTCGGGCCCTGTATTGCACGATTGGAAAAGTCCAGCAAAGAGACACAAAAATGATTAGTGGTTTGGGAAATGCGGCTTATGGGGGAAGGCTGAAAGATGCAGAATTATTTAGTTTGGAGAGGAGAAAACGGAGATGGGATTTGATTACCATCTCCCCATACCTGCAGGGTGATCATCACGAAGAGGATAGAGGCAGACGTTCCTCCGTGGCAGCAGGGGGACAGGACTAGGAGCAATGGCAATAAACTGCAGCAGAGAAAGTTTAGATTGGAGATTAGGAAGGACTTGAGGGCGGGAGCACTGGGGCAGGCTGTCCGGAGACACTGGGATCTCCACCCTGGGCATTTTCAAGAGTGGGTTGGGCAGACACGTGGCTGGGATGGTTTAGGGAAGGCGGTCCCTTCCTCCCCAACTTCCCTATGATCCTGCGATGTATACTGAGTCCCCTCTAGGCCAGGGCACTTCGCTAGGACTGAAGAGTGAATACAACGACAACCTCCTGAGATGTCAAACAAATGCAGACATTGCACCCGTTTAGCTAAATGGGTTTGGTTTGTTAAACTAGAGAAAGCCCCCTTGCATAGGCACACTTAAATTGAATCAAGAGTGGCTAAATGGGCCTTAATTTGGTTTAGGATCACTTCCTTTCCTCTGAGAGGATTTAGTGCTAAGAGGTAGGCTGAAGGGTTTTACACTTTCCCTAAGTAGCAGTATGCTGAATTTTTTATTTTAGTTATTATGTCAAGTTGGCTTGGTTTGAATCGTTTTCACTGTGCAGATATTTTGTAATCAGATAGAGTTACTCGTTGCAGCTTTTACAAAAATATACTGGTTATGACCCAAGATAAATTCGATTAAGGATCCCTTAGATCAGGGGTGGGCAAAATGTGGCCCGTGGGCCGGATGCAGCCTGCCAGGCCATTCTATCTGGCCCGTGGGGCCCCTAAAAAATTGGGAAAAAAAATATTTATCTGCCCCTGGCTGCCTGTCATGTGGCCCTCGATGGCTTTCCAAAACTTAGTAAGCGGCCCTCTGCCCAAAATAATTGCCTGCCCTGCCTTAGATAGTCCACCTGCAGGGGTTGGACTGATTTAATTAAACTGGTTTCTTGATGCTTTAGTTCAATGAACTCAATCTTTGAGTACAGGCCAGTCCTTAGGACGTGAAAGGCTGAAAGGGAGAAAAGTTTTAGGTTGTTAAAACCTTGTTGTGTATCCTTTCAATGAATCCTACTTAACTTCAGTGATTGATTAACATTTTGGGAAAGGGGAGTTTTGTTAACATGTTTTGCCTCTGACTGATGTCTGAGTCCTGGCTATATACATATCCTGAGCTCTCGGCAGAGCCAGGGAAGAATGGAACGGATTCCCTCTTAACCCCCTTTTTACAACCCCCTTTCTAAGGACAATTAGTCAAGGCCAACATGAGCATCCCAAGAGTCAATGGAAAATTTCCATTTGCTTTTGTGGACTCAAGATTTGGTTGTCACAGACTAAGCCAGGCAAGATGAAATGTTATGGTCCCGCTTGCCTTGTAAATGCACTCTCATCAGGGCCAGTTCAGCTGCGGCGTATTTTGTGGCAGGAAAAGTATGCAATATTCTTTGGCTCATCCATGGCACAAAGAACTGGAATAAGTCCATTTAAAGTCATGGATATCACACATTCGTTATTCGGGGACACTGAGAACCATGAAGAATGAGCAATGCATTTGCTCAATCCAAATCCATGGGGTGTGAGCCGCCCTGCTCCCTGAGGGGAGGAAGCACGCCCTCGCTCCATTCGACCATATGACACAGCGCAGGAACATGAATCAGCCCTTGTGGCAACCTCATTGTTTACTCCCTGTTTTGGAAACAGATGCCCTATGGGCTCGGCTTTCTTTGGGTTCTTCTGAATCTGTAATGAAAAACGTTTTATCTAATCCCCCAGAAATGTGGAATGATGGGAAATGTTAAAAGCCTATAAACTAAGGACATAAACCATCTCAGCATCCTCAGCAACTTAAATGAAGGGCAGAAGTATGTCATCTAGCTTTTCTCATCTGAAAATCATTTGCAGATGAGAAACATCTGTCTGTGAAGAAGACGTCTCTTGAAAGGGTGCCCAAGTCTCAGCTAGATTGTGAGCAACTACATATTACCCAGTATAACTTAATGAAGTTGCAGGGAAAAAAATCTGGCAGGCTTTGGACAAAGATCTCCAGTGATGCAGATGACCATCTGGAGCTTGGGGAATGGTATTTATTTGGGGCTTATTATACCATAACTAGAGTTATGGAGGGAGAAGAACATCTGGAACCAGACTACCGCACTGGAAATAATTGTCCAGTGTTTAGCCAAGAAGCCAAATATAATTTGGAAAAAAACGTGTTAAGAAAAGCAGGTGTACAGTAAAACAAAGCGTTCATAGCAGAGATGCAGATCTGTATATACATCTTGCATAGAAATACTCAATCCAGACTCATAATTAGGGTCCAGCCCCAGCTAGATCATCCCAGCCAAGACTTTGTCTACCTGGGCTTTAAAAAACCTC
>NW_017728899.1:928620-932115 GCF_001723895.1 Crocodylus porosus
AGTTTTCTAATGCTTGCTCCTATGGTCCTGGATACTCTTGTGGGGCAAGGAGTACTACTTGAACTCGACACCTTTGCCAGTCTAAAACATCATGAATCACCCCCTCCCATCCCAAGTTGTTAAATATAGTTTAAAAATGCTGTGATTTAAAAAAGAAAAAACAACACTTCTGTATAATTTGCCATCCTGTTTCTGAGCATTTGGGGTGGATTTGCTTATTGTTCTCAAGCTTTTCTTCACAGATATCAGTCTAGAAATGTTCTTGTAAAGGTGAGCTGTGAGTCTTGTGCTCTTGGTTGGTTCCAGTAGCCGATACTTTCAAGAAAACACGCTGGATGCTGTGAGACGTGTGATGAAATTGTGAAAGTCGAGCGTGTTGTTAAGAGTCGTATCAAGAAGGAATGCACAGGGTCGACGGGAGTTTTTCAGAAAACAGCTGTTTAAATTTGAGTTGTTTAAAGTCTTTTAAAGCCTCTATAAAAAGAAGTTCTTATTGTGCACATAGGAATGCAGCTGATCCTACGCTTGTGTGCACAGTTATGGCCTAATGTCTTTTGAATCGAGTAGGAGTCTTCCTGCCTTTGGGTCAGGCCCTGGCTGTGCTATCCCAAGCAGTCAGCTTGCATCTGTCCCGGGAAGGAGACCCAAGGTAACCCTGTAATATTTAACCATGGCTCAGCTTGCTCTTTACAACAGATCCCTTTTGAACTTCTGCTCAGTGATAACACGAGCATCAAATATAATTTTATCCTTTCTGGAAAAGTGCTTTGGCCTTCCTGGCAGATAAACTCTTAAGCTGCTCAAAACACTGGGTTGTGTCTGTGAGCTGAGTGATCCTCCCATTGCATTAACCCATTAAAAAAAATAAGCGATTTATCTAGAAATTCCTGCATAAGGGTAGATAAGCTCATGTACAATTTCAGAAATACGTGAGCACGGTGGTGTAAATTAAAGGATGCAATCGAGGAGACAGCTGTGCTAAGCATTACACTTAAGACAGATTAAAATGTGCAAATGTTCCCTTTGGCAATGGAAAATGCATTCACCATCACAGTTCACACCACAACTTTGAGAGACACAGGATCCTTTTACAACATATGTACCTATCTTCACTGGGGGTCGACACCTGTATGTTATTTGGATTCGTGGGATTCCAGACCTCATCTGAAATAAATATAAATCTTGGACCAATAATGACATGATCTTGCATTACCAAACAGTTGCAGTGCCAGTGTAATTCCACGACTGGGAGGGCTGCTTCCACTAATAGTTACAGGCACTGCAGGATGATTTGGCCAACTTGCCAGAGGCCTTTTTCTTATATGAAGAACAGCATCTCAGTAGTTTATGGCAGAGGTTTCTCCAAAGCAGATGAAATTCTAATCTTTTCTCCCTTTGCAGCTGAATACTGAACAGTTTTTTTAAAGAAAAATCTGGCTTCTTTCATTGCAAACTAAATCACTGCTTAGGTCATGTAGACTTCTAAGTGCCTAGTTTGCAGTTCAGGTTCTAGGACTTATTTGAAGTGTTACAATGGCATCCCCATAATAAACACAAGCGGAAAACTGTCCACGGTGTCTCATAACCTCTTAGAAAGGGAAAACCGTTTCAGCGCCTGGTCGACTTTAAGAAAACAGCAGGACCACACCATTTCAAGCTGTTTCAGGGGAAACACTGCCTGGCAGTGTGTTGTACGTGAAATAATTGAGCTATTAGGGCATTTGTTACACAACAGCACAAATTCAACACTTGACACTTCCCTTGGCTTGTGAATTGGGCCAGATTTTTGCTGCATTAAAACGAAGTGTGCAAAGAGTTTGGAAGTAAATAGCTTACAACTTATTCAGACACAGTAGCTTGGGAAAACATATGTCCCAGCTACATGCCCTGAGAACACCAAGGGGATCTGAGCCTCAGTAGGAGAAAATAGACAGGGCTGTCAAAGACATGCAAGAGGTGCAAAGGATCCTGCTCTACCACCACATTAAGGACAGAGGGAAGAAACAGGTTGCTGTACAGGCTGAGCATCTGCAAAGGCAGCCTGTGAGTTGCCAGGCTCCAACCATCTGCTTATCACAGTGGAAATGCTTTATCTCCTGACTGTACCACATAGGGGCTGATAAGAGTCCTAGGCTAAGTCAAAAAGCCCAAGGCTGAATTGATTCAGTCTTTGCACGTTAGTCTAAGCTGCAAAGATTGAACCAATAAGCAAATGAACTTTTGATTCAGGAAATGCAGCCACATGCCTGCAGTGGCTCAATTCAGATGCCAGGGGGCATTAGAGTATACTGCTGTGGCATGGAGCCAGCATGGGCTGTGTGTTCACTTCCTGTTCCTGCTGCCCCCGAGGTCTCTGGGATTTGCAGTCCAGACTCACAGCAGCAGGACTCTGCGGGGTTGCTCATCACTTTCTCTTTCTCCTTCCAGGTGCCTCTGGGATTTGTGGTCTACAGTCATTAGTAAGTTTAGCAGGGCAGGGCGGCTCAGTACTTGGGAAAGGGAAGTTTAACCCCCCTCCCTGGCCCCAGACCCCAGCAGGGGTTTGTCGGGGGTGGGGGGGGCAGTAAGCTAGCCAGTGAGGCCAGTGAGCTAGTCCTCGCTACTCTGGCTAGGGAACCAGCCCTGCTCTCAGGAGCAGACAGCACAACCCAGCCTAGCCCAGGGCTGTAAAATGCTACAATGCTGGAGGACTCTGGTTTAACCTGAACCAGGAAGGGGTCTGGGACAGAAGTTTTATAAACTGGTTTGACCTAAATCAGTTCAGTCTGATACTACATTCAACTAGGTATATTCAGCCATTTTGAAACTGGTTTATGTGCACTGAATTTCTGTTGTTACAGGTTTGAGCCAGCTTCTGATCATTTAAACCTGTTGATGTGTAACTTCTGTCCCTAGCCCAGGTGTTAAACAGAAGCTGATGCCAAACCTGCCCTTTTCTGATTTCAGGAGTTTTGTGGGGATTACATCAGATGCTTGATTCACAACCACCCTAGGGGGCCTTGAGATCCTTCCACAGGTGCCACACAATGTTAGCACTGTTAGCTGCGCAAACATGATACACAAGATAAACCCAGAGATTTCAAACAGGAATCCAGAGTCTCCAAGCCATTCTTCTCTGCTGGGCTCTTTCTGAGTTCTGTGCAACAGAAGAATTGCTCTGGTATTTTTCTGCAGTCAAAAATTGAGTGCAGGCAAAGAGCTGGCATTTTCTGCTCTGAGTCTAAAAAGGCTGAGAATCACTGAACTAGACCAAAGGAAGATGGAGGGAAAGGTAGACTCCTAAAGCAAAGATTTCCCTTTGGGCTCCATTTTAACAGAGGTGTCAAGTCCATCATTACTTATCGCTAGGTATAATGGACCTAGCGTGAATGGATCCAGATTTGATATCAAAGCTAGAAATACAAACCTGTGTCAAAACGCTTCAACCTCCCTGGACTCTCCATCGTTGACTTCAAAGCAACTGTTTTTAGATGAGAAAGATTTAGAAACCAACTT
>NW_017728899.1:932215-943547 GCF_001723895.1 Crocodylus porosus
TTAAACACCCCCAGGTTCATCATTCTGGCCAGTGGGAAGCACGGTCTTATCCCATTACCTAGATTAGCTTTTATGTCCCTGTGGGTTTATTGCTTTGCTGTTCTCTCCAAGCCCCTCTGCCTCTCTCAGCATTGCCCTCCCACTTCTTTCCTCCCCTTCCCTGACTTCTCACTCAGTGGGATAGCTGCTCTCTGCATGTCCTTTCATAACCTCTGCTGAAGTGAGCTGATGTTCACTAAAGCTTATTCATTGCTGATGCTGTTAGTCTGTAAGGTTCATCTCTGCCCTGCCTTCTGCTGATGAGCTGTGAAGTGCTCAGGTATTTGAACCTGTGCAGCACTGGAATGGGAGTTGTCTGAATCACAGAAAGGTAGGGCTGGCGGGGGCTTCACGAGGCCGCCCAGTCTAGCTCGAGGCCATCTAAATGCTCCCAGCCCAATGTTTGGAAGTTTTTAAGTGCAGGTTGGACAATGATGGAGATTCAGATGATGAAGCGTAGTTCACCACCATCATAGTTGGCCAGTCTTCCTAATATCTAACTGGCATCTCTCTTTCAGCTCCTTCTTCTCCTGTCCCCAGTAGACAGAAGAGTTGATCACCCTCTTTATAAAGAGCTTTTCTGTATTTGAAAAGTGGGATCAAATCTCCCAACAATCTTCTTTTCTTTAAACTAAATAATCCCAAATCCTCACACTTCTCCTACTAGGGTGGCCATCACAGAGAATAGTCCAGTTGTCCTCTGTCCTCTATTGATACAAAACCTGACACCTTTATGTCCTCTGTTTTTCTTTTCAAGAGAAGTGCATGTTCAAGAGAAAAATAAAGGACATAAAGGCATCAGATTTCGTCCCAGTAGAGGACAGAGTAGCAGAAAACCATAATGTCTTCTGATAGCCACCCTATTCCTACGCCCTATTCTCTAGACCTCTAGTCATTCCTCTTGCTGTCTCCTGGACTCCGTCTGGTTTGTCCATCTCTCTTGAAGCATGAACAGGACAGCAGTACTTTGTGAATGGAAATGCAATGCATATCACTGTTCACAGCATGCCGACAAGTTATAAGCTGAGATGGTGCCATGCGCCACACCAGTGGCTGTTGGAAAAACAAGTGATCTGGGTAGCAGGGACGTGCTGCTGCTCCAGGAGCTCTCAGGCTGGGCAGCCTTTGTCAAGCATGTTCTTCATTAGATGCCCCGGTGAGCAGAAACCAGCTGCTAACCATAACCCCATGTCTAGACAGGCATGAACAGCCAGTGCTGAAAACAGCTTGGTTTAAATCTGAGAAATCTGTTAAAAGTTAACAGAGAAATGGGTCAGGAAGTCATTTTTTCCAGCAAGTGGCACCCAAACGAGAGCCTCACAGCTACCTCCCCATTTAGTGATGCCCAGGAGGGACTGGGTTTTTTGGGAACCCTTCTCTGGATACGATCACGGACCATATCCAACCTGTTTCCAGTTACTGACCATCTCCATGGCCGAGGCTGTCACGCTGCAGTGACCAAGAAGGGAACAAGCTGCAAGAGACTTTCCATTTCATACAAGCTGGCGAGAGGCTGCTTGGCTGTGACCTGCCCCGGCATCGCTGGAGTGAGCACAGCAAATACGTCCTTGTGGGCCCCCAGGAGCAGCCTTCGGGGCAGGCACCACGTGTTCAAAGCCTGCACACCTGCTCATCTCGTGCTGTCTACCAAAGGGACGTCCTAGGCTCTGGTCTGCTGACCTCAAAGGCTTTGAATGGCTCCAGTCTGTGTGATGCCTGCCCAAGCCCCTTTGGACATCAATTGTCAGTTTACATCTTGGCTTTATCTCCCTGCTTGATATTTTGTGTTTCAAATATTTTTCTCATTGGTATTGCTCCACAAGGTCATTCACTTCAAGAAGAAAGGGGGCGAGCAGGGGACCATTCCCATGTCTGAAGCACCCTTATGGAGTGGCTGAAGAAGAAAGTGAAGAAGTTTCCAAAGTAGCTGGGCTGACACGACTGAGCTGGGAACTGGGATTTGCGTCACCTATCATTGCCCAGTGGCTAAGCCTCATTATACAGTGTTTTACTTAGACTCCAGTTATTAATGGAGGGCTATTGAAAAAGGGCAGTTCAGAAAAAAAAGCAGCAAGACGTTGCAACAGATTAAGTTACTGAAAAGGCCTCATAGCATTTTGAGCCCAATTTAGAATTAATTGCTAATAGAGGAGGCTTGACTCATACAGATTCAATCACATCCCATACAGTGCCCATCAGAAATGAAGTACTAGTTGCTGTCATTGCAGAAATGAAACAAAAGTAGAGGAAAGTTATGCTCCGGTGGGTAAGGGGCTCTGAGACTCACGTCCAGAATTGAGCATTCCCATGAGTTCCTGCATGGGAGGAAGTTTATACTAATTACAAACAAACCCCTTGGAGCAGAAACAGGAAGGCCAGGTTTAGCTTTATGTGTGCACGCGGATGCTGGCGTTTTAGCACTACAATATCAGGTATAAGCTGTCTGAAGTCTAAAAATATTGGAGGTGTTGTGCTGGTTGTATTAGAGAAGAAAAAAAATCAAGCCTCCCCCAGACCACTTCACTGTACCCCCGTTATCATCAGGCTGGTGGGAGCTTGGCTTGAACTGGCATAGGCAGGTTTCCTTCCCAGGCCATGGGGTGGCCACAGCAGTTTTTACACACTGTAAGTTTTCATTGAACCAAACACCTTCTAGCACCAAGGCTGTAGGAAAAGCCCTATTATACAGTCATGTCTGGCCAGGCCTTCAGCTCGAGCCAGTAGGTGCCATTAACATATTGTAACTAAACAGAAGAGATGCACTGATTATCCACTGGAGTTGCCTCTATTTAACAAGTAAAAAACTCAGCTGATCTCCTATATCAATGCTTTTGGGGAGGGAACCGAACTCTGTGCTGGCTTTGTACAGCGCCTAGCACAGAGCCCAAAGTCCAGGACTGGGGCTCAAATCTGCTAGAGCAATACGAATGCAGCAGCAATGGGACATTTCTAAAACTTCCTGTGTCAGCCTGCTGTAGAGGCTCACGGATCTCCTGCCCACACTCCCGTTGTCTTTCTTTCTCTCGCTAGGTGGTGGTGTTATACATTTTATGCAGTGCTCCTTTCATGCTAACTGATGCAAGAGGGTGGAAAAAGTCATTTAGATGCTCTCGGTAGCCTAATTCCTCGAAGCAGTTCATTAACTCATAGCTCTGTTCCTGTAATTCTATCCCAGGTAATTTTGGCTTGTTGCATGGTACAAAAGGGGTTCGCAGGGTCTTGCGCTGCCATGTGATGGTAAGGCTGTGGCGAACGTTTGTCCTGGGAGGATGCTCCAACTCTTTCTGGATGTTTTTAAAAAGTATGGGGAGCTCACGGAGACTTGTGCTAAGAGTTGGTATGGGCTGAGGGGAGGCAAAGTAGGCGTTAACTGCAAGCCCTTGCCAGGGTTAAGTCATAGGAACATTTAGACGCTTTCCTGTTCCACGCCCCCAGTGCTGGATATCAGATTTTCCTCCTTCCTCTCACCTTGGCCTGCTACTGGGGGCCAGGAAATCCTGCAGATTTATTTGTGGAGGAAGGGGTAATGAATGGAGTCATTTGGATGCTGTGATTTGTTTGGTCACCGCGTGCCAGGGTGAGAGCTGGAAGCCTTCTGCGCCAGGCAAGCTGATTCCCTTTGTTTCAGGCATTGTGAATATTAACAGGATTTGTGCAGTTGGCTTCAGACACCGGGTGAGAAGTCACAGGAAGGTGCTGCCCTGAGCACATTCTCTTTCCACATTGTGCACTTGGGGACAGGGCGTATGTTGGTGGTCTAAATAAGTGCGGCAAGCCTTGCACCAGCTCAGACTCCAGCACGTGGAGCTGCGTCAGTCGACAGCAGCCACAAATCTGGCCCTTGGACTGCAGGGGAGCTGGACTACCCCAGCTGAGCATCTCAGCCCTTCCGTGATCTTACCGGTTAAATGTATGTCGTTAAAAATAGCTCCTGCGTGTCTTAGGAGACAGCCAGCGAGGTTCTGGCCCTGATGGGCTGACTTTAATCCCAAGCTAGTCCACACACAGCGTTAATGTGCTTTAATGCCTGCATGTGTAGATGCTGGCCTATTCCTGTTTACTGCGCAGTAAATTTAAGCCAGCATAAATGCACGTGTAGACACTCCCAGTGCATAGGTAGACCTAGGCACCCAGGAAGATAGCCCCAGAGGCCACCCAAGCAGGCACCCACCACCTAAGCTAGCCAGGAGCAAAATGCAGAAGAAAGAGGTGCAGTTAGGCACCTAAATCACTTGGACCTGGATCCAGACATGGATTAAAAAACTGTAGTGGCTAGCTGTTAGGAGCCTGGCCCCATCCTATGCTAGGTGTTCAAGGCTCCCTCACATAATTCAAGGTGTCTCAGGACAGGCCCCAAAGTATCCAGCATGCTTGGGGAGGGGAGAGAGGAGGGAGCTGCCTAGAGCCAGCCAGCGGGCCATGCTGGCGTCTTCTGCTGCTCTCCAGAGCTCAGGTGCTTCTCTCTGGGCGGTGAGGAGGCATCTGCCCCGGCTTGGGATCCACAGCTCAACCCTGTGATGAAGGAGGGGGCCTGCAAGGCTTTACTGCACCGCTGGATGAGGACCTGGAGACCTTGCCCAGGTCATGGGAAACCCAGGTTCAAATCTTCCTTCCCAAAGGGGATTCAGATCCAGGCCTCCCACCTTGGGGAATGCCCTGCCCCCAGGACCAGAGGGAATTTGGCAGGGACATCCACTGCTTTCCTGTTGCAGCTGGGCCACAGTGCAGACAGGAGTTCAAGATTTTCTAGTTCAAGCTCAAACTCTGCTGTGAGATGCGTTTCCAGTGACTTCCCAGGTTGCTGGAGAGAAAAAGAAAATGCACCCAAAATAAGAGCCCCACATGCTACTGTAAGCCCTGACCTGGCAGTTTTGCCCTTGGGATACAAGCCCATAAGCAAGTCCTTTGAAGTACCCTGACATCTGATTTTCAGCTGCCGACAGATCTGAACGACATATGTTTCGTCTGGTGATACAGCCTGTGCTGGGCAGCTTAGCATGGAGACAAGTCACTTGCTCATTAAAACTCGCCCCCCCCCCCCAACCCCGAGCTCTCATTGAGTCCCTGATAATGCGACCTCACGATTTATTATTTAAAGCCGGCCTGTCTGCAGAAGCACGTGGCTGCATCCTCAGCTGGGGCGAAGCGGCACCCTGCTGACTTCAGCAGAGCCGTGTTGATTTGCACCCGCTGAAGCTCTGCCCCAGACTGCGCCGTCGGCACGCGCGGTGAAGAGCGACCCGGCGGGCCGTCCTGGCGTCCAGTCGGGTTGTGATGAGGCCTGAGATAACGATGCCTTCGAACCACCCCAGAAGGAGCTCGGTGCCATAAAGCAGAAATGACCTTGATGGTGACAGGTGGGAAGTGGACGACATCCCGTGGAAACCGTGGGGCGTCAGCTCGGAGAATCATAGAAATATAGGACCGGGGGGATCTCAGGAGGCCATCTGGGCCAGCCCCTGTCCCTGTTCAAGCCAGCCCAGCCCAGCGCTTTTGTAACCCGCTCTTAAAGACGTCTGCTTCTGGGGGTCCCACAGCTCTCTGAGTAACTGCTTGGAGAGGGGAGAAGGGCAGGAGGGGAGGGAAGGTCTCGGAAGAGGATCCTAGACGATGAGGACTGGAAGGGACCTCCGGAGGCCGCAGCTCCCTGCTGGTTTGCTCTGGGCAGGCGCCCGGGTTGGCCCCGGCTCGCAGCCCCACCGGCTCTCAGCGGGGCGGCCAGGCGCAGGGTGGTAGCAGCAGCGGTCGGGGCCTGCCAGCGCGTTATGTAACGCGCGCTGGTGCTACACACTGGCCTTCCCTCAGCAAAGCCAAAGGGGTTTCCTTCTGTGGGGCTGTCAGCCTGAACTCCCAAAGGTGCTTGGGCCGGACCCCAGAGCAGAGGGTGACCCTGCGGTCCCCTGAGAGAGGGGAGGTGATGGTGGTAAGGGGGAAAAGGGCCCCAGATTGCAGAGGCCTCGAGCCAGGCGCGTGACCCTGCAGCTTCGGGGTGTTTGGGGCCACTCTGCGGGCACGTCTGAGCTGCACGTGCTGCGCGCCAGGCAGCCGCGCCCTCGTGCACCCCAGGCCCCGCGCAGCGAGATGGCTGCATTGGCGCGGCACTCGGCTGCATCGCCCCCGGCGCGCTGAATAGGTGATTAGCCTCGGCGCAGCACGGCGGGACGTGGCTGCCGGCTCCACAGCCAGCCTGCAGGGAGCAGAGCGCTGCCTGGCGCAGGACATCAACCCAGGGCAGATGCGCCCCGTGGCCCAGGATGGGGCAAGGGTGACTGAAGTGCCCGTGCGCCAGCCCTGGCCATGGGGGAGCTCTGGAGCCTGCCGCAGCACGCTGGAAATGGTCCTTAAACATCATCTCCTCCCAGAGGGCACGAGCCTGTCCGAGCCCTGCTGCTCAAGGGGCTGCAGGCTCCTGTACAGGGCAGGGGGAACAGAAGTGGCGGCCCGGTGTTGCTGCCACCTCTGTCCCCCCCGCCCATCTGTGTCCTCCGTCTGCGACACCTTCTCCCCTACACAGCGACGCTGTGGCCGGGTGGCCCCTTCGTGGGGGGCGGCACAAGCTGGGCTGGCCTTTTGGCGTTGTTAAAATCTCCGTGGCTGTGATGCTCGAATGCACGCCGTCGTGTCCTGCTCCTGTCCCGGATCAAGGTGGGAGAACGCATCAGGTCACTCGCCCCGCGTGAGTGCGTCCTGCCAGGCTGTAGCGTTGTAAAGCAAAGCCCGAGGGTCCTGGCTAGGTCTTGCCCCTCCGCTCAGTGTCAGGCCGACGCCTCATTTGGGGTCAGGAAGGGACTTGAGCCTCTGGTCAGACTGGTATGGGCTGGGAGGGGGGCTGCCTCTCGATCATATAGCAACCACATTTCCTAGCAGCAGGGCGCTGGCTGCCGTGGTCGCCCTTCTTTCCCTGGGGCAGGTTCGCGTGCGAGGTCAGCGGCATGTCAGGGCAGACGGTCGTCTTACGCAGAGTAAAGATGATGGATTGCACAGGGTGGTTTGGCTGATCCTGCCTCAGACAGGGGTTGGACTAGATGTGACCTCTGGAGCCCCACTGCTCTGTGACTACACGGTTTAAGAGGGGTCGGGGGATTTACAAGGGGCATTTTGGCATCTACAGGAAATCAGAAGGGGTTGTGGGTCTGTAATGTGCCTCTGACATTTGCTCCGCACAGGAGTCCTCAGGGATGTGGTGCACCTTTCTGCAAGCAAGGACCACGGGCGACCGAGTGCAGAGTGGGAGGATGGGACCCTCCGCCCGTGTGAGTCACGCTTCCCCGCGAAGGATGCTCTTATTTATTTAATTTTATTTTTTTTTTGGAGCAGGCAGGAAATAAAACCACAGCTCGTCATTGAGGGTCGAGTCATCTGCTGATAAGCCAGAAAAGGAGCAAAGTCTTTCCTTGATGAAGATGCTTGTTTCTCAGACGGGGGAGGACGAATGCCTGAGACTTCCCGGCAGCCCACCCTTGACATCAGCCCCTCCCGTGCTGCCAGCGCTGCTGACGGGGCTTTCTGTGACGGGAGCTGGTGACAGTCAGGAGTGTTGTTTCAGCAGTAACCATATAAAGTACCTTTTTGGCCGTGGTGGCTGTTTCTGTAGAGCAAACAGAGACCGAGTCTGTGCTTTGTTTTCTCAAGACGCTTTGTAGAGCCTTTGAGTTTCTACATGTCAGTGAGAAACTGCTGATTTAATTCCCTCTCCCCCCTGCAAAGGCAAGTTGATGCAAAGGCAATTTCAAAGACACTCTTTTTTTTTTAACCAGCTGTAGATCGGGGGGAAACGGTCAGACGCAGCTAAATGACTTGGACTCCCACATGACACGATCACTTTCACCAGTGGGACTGATGTTCCTAAGTCTCCTGGGCACATTTGAAAAATACCCTTCCCAAATGGATACTTTTTACATGTCAGAATGCCAAAGAGTCCATTTGGACCAAAAAGTAATGACCCTGCCCCCTGCAAGCCCTTCACCAGACAGTTCCTTTTTTTTCCCCCTTGGCTCTGATAATCGCGCTTTCCCTGACTTCTACCTGGCGTGTGTTCGTGGTTGCCTGGAGGGGAAGTTATTGTTAGTAAAAGGGTTCTTGGTATAACATGGGAAATGCACAAAGTCCTTAGTTTATCACAGGCTGCGAGCAGATGTGCGGCCTTGAAATGTCTTCCTTTGTATTCCAACATGAAACGCAGCTTAAGCAAAAACTACCAGTCTTAGGAAGAGCCTCAGCTCTGAAATATGCTGTCCAGCTGGATGCGTGCGCCGGGTTTAAAAGACATGGGGGAGATGCCAATGAAAATGGAGGCATGTGTGTGTCTGGGATGCTTTGCAGGTGCCGCCTGCTTGGGGAAGAGTGAGGAGGGTCTGGGATGTTTGCAGCATCCAAGTTGCAGCAAGGGAAGCTGAGGTTAGATATTAGGAAAAACTCTTTCACTAGGAGAGTGGTGAAGCACTGGGACACCAGGGAGGTGGTGGCATCTCCATCCTTGGAGATTTTTAAGACCTGGTTAGACAAAGCCCTGGCTGGGATGATGTAGTTGGGGCTGGCCCTGCTTGGAGCCGAGATGACTGCCGGAGATCCCTTCCAACCCTCATTTTCTGTGATTTGGAGAGGAGTATGCATAAAGTGAGTCAGATAGTACAGTCTCTTACCCCTGGGTGCCCCTGTAAAGCCCGTTTAAAATAAATGCACAAGGTTATTCAGAAACACGCTTAAAAACATTCCCCTCGAATGTGCAAATGAATCAGATCATTTTAATTGGACTAGGCAGCCTGACAGCAGTGCTGGAGCCATCATCTGCAAAACCGTGTCCAAGTCCCGTTTTCAGCCCAGACACAGGAAATGGTTATGGGAGGAGGGAGGGGATCTCTGATTTACAGGCGAACGGCACATTACCTGCAATGAGGAATGGATTAGACCACTGGACCGTCCCCGTCCCGCTGATCGTGCTGGAGCTGGAGCAAGAAAACTTGGCACCGCACAGGGACTTGGCAGCCGGCAAGGACTGTAACAGGGATAACTGAATTCTGCGTCTGGTTTCATCTCTGGTACTAACTGAAACAGCTCTGCCTCCCCGAGACGGACCCTCCCTGGGGACGATCGCCGCCGGTTCTTAGAGCAGATCCTGTCTGATCCCAAGCTCCTCCAGGGAGGTCCCCAGCTCCTGGTAACTCAGGCCCTCCCAGGATGGACTCAGCACAGGCCAGGATGAAACTACACCTAATAATGAGGAACTGGCAGCATCCCTGGCCTTTTCCCCCCTCCAAACCAGTGTTAAGCCTGGGACTAGGGTTGCAGTCCCGGCTGCTTTGCACTTACCTAACGAGTTCACAGCCTGAAGGGAGAAAACAACGGGGCCGAGCCAAGCAGGAGGCAACGGATGGCAGTCAAGAGAAGCAGCTCATTTAGGTGTCACCATTCAGGCTTCTTTGAGCTCTGGTAGGAAAACCGGTGTCGTGGACCTGAAGGCTGCAGTGTGACTATCGCGGTGCTTCTACGCCTTTGAAACCAGAACGAAACCCTGAGCGAGGCCCGGGCTCGCGCCCTGACACCGTTCACCGAGAGGGTGAAAGGTCTTCCAGCAAACCCCGATGCAGTCGGCCTCGGGGGCTGCTAGCGCGTTTAGAGGACCCGGTGGGTGTCCGTGCACTGCTCTCACGCGGATCTGCTCGCTCCCAGCAGGGCGGCCCAGAAGGCGGCCATGGGCGAGTGCGCCTCGCCCCCTCGGCACCCGTCTTGCGGGGTTGCCCCGGGCCCAGTTTGCCCTCCGTCCTGTTCAGCGTGGCCGGGGGCGTTGGACGAGCCTGCGTGGCGATCCGGAGGGAGGTGACACCAACCGGCCAGCGACGCCCAGCTCTAGCTTTCCTTCTCATCCGACGTGGGGCCTGCCGTCTCGGTCCTTCCCGGGCCGGGCTGCGCTTGGGGATCGGACGCGGGTGGATCAGCGGAAGCCGGACGCAGACCGAGGTGGCCGACCTGGGGCAGGGCTGGGATGGGTTTTCCCGAAGAGGTTCAATCTTCCCTTGTCGCTCAGGTTTGCAACTCCTGGACCGCGGTAGCTAGGAGCACCAGCACCAGTGCCGACGGGCGAGAAGGCTGCAGCCCTCTCTTCCCGAGGTTACACGGACCTGGCTGCTCGGGAGGCTGGAGGATCTGCGCTGGAGATTTTCGAGACGGGGCTGGAGAAGCGATAGTCAGAGACGCTCTGGGAGCAGCAGCCCCTGGAGTGCTCCGTGAAGCCGCTACACGGCATCACTCAGGGACCAGGAGAAGAGCCCTGCAGCCCAGAGCAGGTGCAAATGTATGAACGGAGGAGAAAGGAGCTGGGCGAGGGGCTGGGACGGCAGAAAGGGCGGTTCTGGCTCCAGGTGGGACGCGCGAGGCACGGGGTCGTGTTTGCGGCACCCCGGGTGTTTGGTATTCTCCCGGCGTCTGTCCTGCTGGCTCCCACGCCGGGGTGGGAACAATATTTTTGTCTTCCTGTTGTTCTGGGTGTTTTTTCCACCCCCTCAGCTGCACCGGGTGCTGGCTGCAGCCAGCCTGGGGATTTCGACGGGGCTGTGCCAACGCTCCTGTTGGGACCTAAAAAAATTCAGCGGTTCCTGGCTCGAGGGGCTCGTTCTTTTGCCCAGGGTCAGACTGATTGCCACATTTGGGATCAGGAGGGAATTTTACCCCGTGGTGAAGCTGTCAGGGGCTGCCTTCCTCTGCAGCGTGAGCGCGGAGAGGGAAGGGCAGCGTCTCCCCTGGATCGCTCCCGGGTATTTCGACAAACTCCTTCCTGTCCCCGCAGTGGCAGGCCGCTGGCAGCCCTCGTCCCCCTGCTTGACCCGGGGCAAGTCAGGGTGGTTTTGATATTTGCAGCCTTGTGCTTGGTAGGTGTGCACGAGGGCGGCTTGCAAAGAGCAGGACGGACAGACGCTTGTCTAGGGTGGTTTCGTCAGGGGTGCTCCTGCCTCGAGCAGGGGGCTGGACGAGGCGGCCTCCTGCGGGCCCTCCCAGCCCTGCTTTGCTACGGTCCTGCGACGCTAAGTCCCACCAGTCCCAAGGAGGCGACCGCCGCTCCTCTGCATCGCGGCGTGCGCAGGGGGTCGAGGCAGCTGCCCGTCGCACCCACTTGGACGGCATCCTGCAACCTGCACGCCAAGCCCTTCGACACATGCCTAGGCAAGGCACAGGGAAGCGGAGGCTGCCCTAGACCTGCCATCGCCACCTGAGACCAGGCAGGCAGACTGCAAACCCGGGCCCAGTCCAGATGTTCAGGGCCTCGATGGCGTCGCTTCTGCCAAAGAGCAGCAGATAA
>NW_017728899.1:943647-982047 GCF_001723895.1 Crocodylus porosus
GCTGGAGATTTTCGAGACGGGGCTGGAGAAGCGATAGTCAGAGACGCTCTGGGAGCAGCAGCCCCTGGAGTGCTCCGTGAAGCCGCTACACGGCATCACTCAGGGACCAGGAGAAGAGCCCTGCAGCCCAGAGCAGGTGCAAATGTATGAACGGAGGAGAAAGGAGCTGGGCGAGGGGCTGGGACGGCAGAAAGGGCGGTTCTGGCTCCAGGTGGGACGCGCGAGGCACGGGGTCGTGTTTGCGGCACCCCGGGTGTTTGGTATTCTCCCGGCGTCTGTCCTGCTGGCTCCCACGCCGGGGTGGGAACAATATTTTTGTCTTCCTGTTGTTCTGGGTGTTTTTTCCACCCCCTCAGCTGCACCGGGTGCTGGCTGCAGCCAGCCTGGGGATTTCGACGGGGCTGTGCCAACGCTCCTGTTGGGACCTAAAAAAATTCAGCGGTTCCTGGCTCGAGGGGCTCGTTCTTTTGCCCAGGGTCAGACTGATTGCCACATTTGGGATCAGGAGGGAATTTTACCCCGTGGTGAAGCTGTCAGGGGCTGCCTTCCTCTGCAGCGTGAGCGCGGAGAGGGAAGGGCAGCGTCTCCCCTGGATCGCTCCCGGGTATTTCGACAAACTCCTTCCTGTCCCCGCAGTGGCAGGCCGCTGGCAGCCCTCGTCCCCCTGCTTGACCCGGGGCAAGTCAGGGTGGTTTTGATATTTGCAGCCTTGTGCTTGGTAGGTGTGCACGAGGGCGGCTTGCAAAGAGCAGGACGGACAGACGCTTGTCTAGGGTGGTTTCGTCAGGGGTGCTCCTGCCTCGAGCAGGGGGCTGGACGAGGCGGCCTCCTGCGGGCCCTCCCAGCCCTGCTTTGCTACGGTCCTGCGACGCTAAGTCCCACCAGTCCCAAGGAGGCGACCGCCGCTCCTCTGCATCGCGGCGTGCGCAGGGGGTCGAGGCAGCTGCCCGTCGCACCCACTTGGACGGCATCCTGCAACCTGCACGCCGAGCCCTTCGACACATGCCTAGGCAAGGCACAGGGAAGCGGAGGCTGCCCTAGACCTGCCATCGCCACCTGAGACCAGGCAGGCAGACTGCAAACCCGGGCCCAGTCCAGATGTTCAGGGCCTCGATGGCGTCGCTTCTGCCAAAGAGCAGCAGATAAGAACCGCTGCGGCCTGCCCCCCGCCTCGGCCAGGCCGCGGCTCCGTCAGGGCGATGCCCCGAGCCTTCCTGCAACCAGGGAGCACCCGCAAGGCAGCGGGGACTAGGGTTTTGAGGTGCCCTCTACCCGCCTGGCTCTGGAGGTTGCAGCACTGGGGTTTTGTAGGCGCTCCCTGCCACGAGCAGCCCCACGAGGCCATCCGGGCAAAGCCAGGACCTAGCGCGCCACGGCCGCTTGGCAACAACACGCGGAAGTCATGGCCGGGACGTGTCGTTTGGGGAGGTCTTGTTTTCCATCTCTTTTTGCCTTCAGTAGTCTGCCTGCTTTTCTAGGTTGTTTTCTTTCTTACTGTAAGCTGCCCTGAGCCTCTGTTGGGACGAGAGGCATTATCCATCTAATAAAATAGAGACATACACCCATGAGCACACAGGAGGGGGGAAATGCTGCGCTAACTGCAACTATCCGAAGATTTATCGATTCATAGTTGTTAGGGGCTGGAAAGGACCTTGCGTTGGGTGACCCCAGCAAGGTGGGTGTCGAGACGCGGTTTGAAGAAGAGCTTGGTGAGTAACTTGGCGCGGAGCGAGGTGGAAAGGTCTGGCTTCATGCAGCAGATCGCCACAGCTGGAGGAGTTTGTTAAACTCTCCCGGCGGGCCTGTCCCGACCCCGGGGACGCCCGGCCCCGTCCTTTCCGCGGCGAGCCGATTCACCCTGCTGGTGACTGCTCCGGACCACGCGCACGCCCGCGCTGGAAGCATCGCTGCTAACTCATCTTCAAAGGCTACTGCTGCCCGCGGTGGGCAGCTGCCCGCCGGGGGAAACAAAGGACCTGCCGCATGCGTCTTGCGTCCTTGCGGCGGTTCAGTCACGCAACGGGACGTGAGCATCTCCTGCTGCCCCCCAGCCCGGGCCCACACGCCTCCGCTGGAGACGAGGCTTCGATGCCAGCCGAGCCCCGAGCCCCTGCGAGTTAGTCCCCGGGCCTTGCTGCAGAGCCACGGCAGGGCCTTAAATGGTCACACACACGTTCTGGTTCAGGGATTTCCAAACACACCATGAAAAGCATTTCCTGGTAGCGCGGGGATTACCGGCCGCTGGCGGGGTGCGGGCCACGTCGGCGCAGGCCGCTGACTTGCTGCGAGTTACTTTCAGCTCTTGGAAGAGGAAGTGACATTGGTCTCGCCGGCAGTGTTTGCCCGGGTAAATGATTACCACTGGGAGGGAAGCGTGCTGAACTCAGCAAGCGAAGTACCATTGCTCGCTGTTTCTGCGCTAGCACGCGCCTTCTCTTCCCCCCCTCAAGCGACCCCGGCTGAATGCGAGGAAACGGCCCGTTCCCGGCCGAGGGACCTCCTCCGCTCGGCCCCGACAGCCGCTGGGCAGCGTCGTGCTGCTCTGGGTCCCTTTTTAAAACGGCTGGAAACAGTTTTTCGTTACAAACCCTCGAGAGCCGACGCTTAACGAACAGCGCAGGAGAGGTGCCACGGGGCCGCGCGGGGCTTCTTACAGACCGGGCCTCTCCGCGCGGCCTGGGACCCGCGGGCGGCTGCGTCGCCCGGTGAAGGGTCATTTTCCTAACTGATGCACCGAGCCCGGTCCTCGGGCCCTGACGTCGGCAGGGGCAAGGTGCACTGTCGGTGCCGCCGTATCCCGTGTTACACGACGGCGTCTGGGCAGGGTTTTGTACAGTTTCCGGTTATCAAGTAGCGTGGGTGCTTTATCCCCGGGGCCCGTTCAGCGTGAGCCGGAAGACTGAGGCTTGTAGTCAAAGTGGGGTCCCGGTTCAGATTGCCCCGACCCGGGCTTCCCCAGTGCGCGTGGGGGTATGACAAAAAGTCACGCAAGGCGTTGCGTTCCCAGCACGGCCGTGTGTTGTCCTGCCGGGCTCAGAGATGCCGCTGTAAGCCCTGGGTCCAGCCAGTGTCTCCGAGGAGTTTGCTGTAACGATACCGTTGTGGCAGAGATTGGGACGAGGCAGCTCGGCTGCTAGAAAACGCAAAAACAAGCACGGGATAGCTAGCAGGCTCGCTTGCTTAGGGTGTACAAGCAGCTGTATTCTTGCTATAGCTCCTCAAGAGCCTTCCCCGCCAGACAGACATCACTCGCATCGCAAAAGCTCTTGGCAGCAAACTGGATCCAGGAGCCTCAAATGCTGGGCTCCAGTGTCGGTGCCCGAGTTACTCGGCGTGGTCGCAGCGGAGCGAGCAGGGCCTGCGCGCAGGTCCCTTCCAGAGCCAGCTGCAGCAAAGGGCCTTTTGGGGGTGGGCGCTGCCCTTGGGCACACCACGCGTGGCTGGCATCCGGCAAGCGGGCCGGAGCACCCACGGTTCCCAGACCCCGGGGCGCCCCAAGCAGGCTCCCCCGCGCGGAGGTAAGGCAGGTCGCGCTGGCCTGCGAGCACCGGCGCCGACTCCCACCTCCTGCGTTGCCTTCCTGTCGTGCGCCCACGCGAGAGACCCCCGGGTGCTCCGCTGGGCCCCGGCGAGGCCAGCGCGGGCGGACGGCGCGGGCTGCGCCTGGTTCTGCGCTGATGCCAAGCTACGTTAAGAGGAGCTTCGCCACCCGCTCCCAAACTCACGTGCGGGCAAGTAACGCTGGCCCAGCTGTCCACGGGGGTAGACTGCCCTGCCCTCCCAGTCCTAGACCACCGCTGGGCCGCCAGCGAGGACCCAGCGAGGTCGGGCCGTGTCCCACAGGGAGAAAACGGCTGCCTCTTGGGAATTGACCTTCTTGCCTTCAATTCTGTTTTGGGAAACGCCGCTGTCCCCGCAGCTCCGCGTCTCGTCTGCCTGGCACAGGTCTCGCAACGCGCCGGGTTTGCTCGCGCGGGGAAGAGGTCCGACCGCTACGTTACGCCCCGCTCCGCCGGCGCAAGGTGCCTCGGGCAGGAGCTCGCCGGCGGTAGCGCCGAGGACGAAGACGGCACAGCCGCGCGCGTCCCACCAGCGTCTGCTCCGTGTGCTGCGGATCCCTTGCCAGTTTTTGGGCCTGCAAAACCACCATAAATCTCCGCAGTCCCTCCCCCCTGAGAAGCCCACGAGACCCTCCCATCTGCGTGGTGTTAAATTACTCCCGGCTTAGAAAGCCGCAGGAGCGTTCGATGACACCCCGTGCGCCCCGCCGCACAAATCCCCGCTCGTATTAAGCCAAGTGGTTTTGCGCCCAAACAGCCACTTCCCATTAGTGCTCCTTTTGCTTTTTTTTTCAATGATGAATAATTGCAAGGCTCAAAGAAAGCCACAGGCAAGCCCGGGGGAGGGGGGAGGGGTGTGCGGACATCCATCTCGCTCGGTCTTGCCTTTCTTGGAGTCAGCAGTTTTCCTTTTCTCTGCCCTGCATTTCATGGCTCGTTCTCAAAAGGCGCCATCGCATCCGTTTGCGGCGCGGGAACGCCGGCAGGGCCCACGTGAAGCGAGAGCCCCTCTGTGCTAGGCGCTGTACAGGCAGGGCAAGGGACTGCGTGGGAGCGGCGGTGCAGCTACAGGTAGGGGTGCGACTGGGGAGGTCTCGCAAGCCGGCGGCGCCGGAGCTGGGACCAGCCCCAGCCCCGTGCCCGCCGGACGTTGGTGCCCCGCAGAGTCAGGCCGCTTACTCCCTGCCAGAGCTGTTTCGTGCCAAACCCGCCGCCCCTGTTCTCGGCTCTCGGCGCCGCCGTCCGCGCCAGCTCCAGCGCCCCGATGCTGCGCGCCCGTGCCGCGGGGGCAGCGTGCGCGGGGCACTGGCACGCCGTGCAGAACGGGCGCAGATTTTGGCGCCTGCACGGTCGTGGTGCCCGCTGGACCTGGGCTCCCCCAGCCCGTGCTGGGAGCTCCCCAGGGGGGACAGGGGAGGCGGCTGGATCCGGGGAGCAGCCAGGTGCGGACGAGCGGGACAAGCGCAACGTGCGTTTCAGACGGCCCGGACGTCGCGGCCTAGAAGTAGCCGTCCGCATCCTCTGAGACCCAACTGGGAGCAGGGCTCGGGGAGGGGACAGACGGCAGCTCCACGGGGAGGGCGTTTCGGGGCGACCTCTCCCTCGGCCCGGCCGCAGGGACGGGGATGGAGCGGGTGCGAAGCCCGGGGCCGCAGCCGGGCCCGCCTCGCTCTCCCCAGGCTCCGGCCAGGCCGAGGCGCGTCGGCGGCCGCCTCCCGGCCCCAGGAGAGCGGGTGAGCTGGCCGGAGAGGATCGGGACCGTGCTCCCTCTGCCCCCGCCACAACGTCCGGCGGGAAACGCCAGCCCCGTGCCTTGGGGAGCGGGTGTTGGGTGGCGCTTAGCTAATTACCACCTGCTCGCTAGCGGCTCCCACCCACGTCCCCCGTCTGTCTTCAGGGCCCAGGGCAGAGCCGGCCTAATTGCTCCAACTCGCCTGGCCCGCGCCTGGAGCTGAACGACGCCGCGGGCTGACGGCAACGCCGTGCCGGCAGACCTCCGCTCCGCCCGCTCACCTCCCGCGGACCTGAAACCTCCCAGCTACCGCCGGTTCTGCCCCCCCCGGCATTGCCGGCAGCCCGCTGCTCCTCGCAGCCTAGCCAGGGAGCGGCTGTGCTAAGGGCGGCCTGCCTTGCCGGCCTGGCCTGGCCCTCCGCCTCCGCACTTTGAAAGCACAATCCGGAGATAAGCGGTCAGCTAGTCCCAGGCTTTGGGCTCCTCCCGCAGCTCCCACTTGGGGCCCTGCTTCAGCAGCGCCCAGGGCCGCAGACCTGGGGCAGCCCCAGGCTCCGGCCCCGGGTGCTTCAGAGGACGGGGTAGGACCAGCGTGCCAGGCAGATGCGGGGCGTTCGGCCCCCGCCAGCAGACCTTCGCTTGGGCTCTAGCAGGCACCTTGCCGGGGCCAGAGCTGGGTGCACAGCTCTGCTGGCAGCACGAGGCACGCACGGCTCCTTGGTGGGGCAGAGCCCCATCGTCTGTATGTCCCTCAGCAGCGTGATCGGCCCGGGACCGAATAGGAGGTGCCTGCTGCAGCCAGCAGGCAGCAGAGGACGTGCGTAGCTGAGCGATGGTGCCGGCTGGTCCGTGCAAATCTCATTCAGTTTCTGAATCAGATGCTTGACTCCGTCCTGGCGCTCGCTCTGCTCGCCGCCGGGCCCCTGCGTGCTGGGAGGCTGCTGCTGGGTCCTGCAGGAGGGTGGCGAGCGTCCTGCAGCAGGGTGAGGCCTCGCCGGGCTTCAGCCATGCCCTGCGAGCCAGGAGGCAGTGCCACTCGTCCGTGGTGAGCCAACCTGAGCCGGCTTGGTGGCATAGCCGTGCCTGTTGCTGGCTGTTTTTGAGAACTGGAAGTGAAGGGAGGCAGGGAGAGAGCAAAGGTAACGGAGTGGGCAGAGAGGGCTGTGCTCTTCCTCTGAAGCAGTGGCAGCTCTGCGGGTGCTGGGTGCAGGGTGGGGTTGGCTGGGAAACGACACCGGTGGTGGAAAACGCTGGGGTCCCGGCTGCTTTGGGGCGACACCGACACGTTGCATCAGAGGCAGGTGGTGCTGGGCGGGCTGCGGGGCTGGGGGCAGCCTGAGGCCGGCAGCGCAGCAGCGGGTCTCGCCTGGGACCAGGAGTGGCGCGAAGGTCCTTTGCCCAGCACAGCGGCGGGGGCCGGAGCAGCACGGGCCACACGCCCAAGCCTTTTCTCTTCTGTAGCTCGTGCGCACACGTGTTTCTGTGTGTGCACGCATGTGTGTAACAGGGAGGGCGGCCTGCACAAACCCCATCTACACTGCCAACGGACACACAGCAGGGCGTTGTGTAGCTCAGTGCTGGGATCGAGGACCGCTCCTTTCCCGGCGTGCCCGTCGGCCTGGGCCGGACGAGCGAGAGGAAATGTAACGACAAGTTTCCTGTGGACATTGGTCACCAGAGGTGAGCGGCCACAGCGAGCCCCGAGAGCACACGCGAGCGGCCGTGGTTCCCTGCCCGCTGCGAGGCCAGCCGAGCTACCCCGCCAGGGCCCGGGTCGCGCCTACGTTTGCACAGCAAAGGGTCCAACTTCAGGACCAGAGCCCCCCGCTTCCTTCCCCGCCCGACAGGTCCAGCGTGAAAACGCGGCAAGCCATCAGGCCGCACTTGTGCGATGGGCCTAATCCAGCCCCTCCTCACGGCGGCGAGGACGAAGGCCTCGGTCGACCCCGGCCTGCCGCGGCCAGCGAAGCCGTGCGCCCCCGTGCAGCTGCTCCGCTGGGTCGTCGTCCTCGCGGCTGCAAACCCTTTCCGTCTGTCCGGCGTTACGGTAACTGGGGTCCAGGCGTTGCCGGATAAGGCTCTGGGGCGGCTGCCTGGTCCCCCGGGCTCCGGCCGCAGAGACCCTGGCCGGCAGGGAAGACGCTCGAGCTGTGCTCGGGCGCCGGCGTGGGAGACGACGCGGCCGCCTGCAGAAAGGCCGAGGCTGCTGAGGGCTGGCCACTGCCGTTCTCGGGAAGGGGAGGAGGGCGTTGAATACGAGGAACTCTTTCCTTGCCTTTTGCTATTGATTTTTGCCGTCTGGCAGCTGGGGCGGGGAGGGGACAGGGCTGCCCTGCTAACAGCTGGGGTGCTCGCCCGCGGCGCGGGATGCAACCCGCCAGCAAGCCCAAAACCAAGCCATTGATTGATGCCTCCTGCTTGATGGCCCTGCCTGCGGTCAGGCAGGTGAAACACCAGCTGGACGGCGGCTTAGCCCTGCCACAACCCCTGCGGCTGCACGCTCGCTCTCCTCACGGCCCTGACTGTGCGGCCAGCGCTGCAGCGTGCACATACCCGCGTGCCCGCCGGAGCCACGCTTGCTCCCCCCGGCCTGGGGGCCTCGAGTTGGTTGGCAGTCTTGTGAAGGGCGCGGGGTGATGACATGCCTGGTGCATCGCTTTAGGTTTGGCTTTAGCTTTTTCATTGTAAAATCAGGTTAAGTCATACAAGGGACTGGCAGCAGGGCTGCCTGCACAGCTGCTGCAGCTACACCCGGGCATATCCATGATGAGGAAGTCAGTGGCCTGAACCGTAGGGCAGGGACTGCCAGCCAGGGGCAAGCTGGCACTAGGCACAGGGCCGGGGTGATGGCTGGTGGGACTGTACGAGGGAGGAGCTGTATTGGCAGCAGCCGTGCACACGTGGCAGCAGTGGGGGTTTATTGCCAGCTCTGCCACTGACTTACTGAGTGACCCTGAGCAAGTCATGTCCTCCCACCCGAGTTTGCGTGTAGGCATCTCAAGGCAGGGGCTCTCCGCATTCGGCCAGCTCTGAGCAGGGCAGGGCCTCGGGCACTACTGCAGTGCTGTCAGGCTCCCTTGGTATTTGTACAAGCACAGGGAACTCAAAGCAGTCAGACCCGCTGCCCGGGAGATGGCTATGGCAGAGCTGTGCAGTTCGTGATGGATTTGAGCTGCCAGCATGGGCCCAAGCTGCGGCTGCTACAAGAAATCACTGAGGACGGATCTTCTAGCAGCAGCCGTGGACGTGTTTTCCCCACAGGACGAACGATCCCTGCTGAGCTGAGAGCTGCGGGCGACGGACGCGTTTGTAACTGGTGAGCCCTGTGTGATGCGGGGGACCAAAGCAGGTAAGCGAACGCAAGTGCGTTGCAGCGCAGGTGACGCTCTGGTGTTAGGTGCTGGAAGCTGGAGCAGCAGGCAGGTCCTTACACTGCCAGTTGTTTTTTTTTTTAATTTAAATTTCAGGTCTCAGGCTAAATCAGCCAAATCTGTTCCCAGTTCCATCGCCTGAGCAGAGCTCAGGCATTGAAATCTATGTGGCACTGCCACCAGCAAGTACCTTTCCTCCGAGACGCTTCATCCTGGGGCTTCAGGTACTCCCACATCCATGGCAGGCATCCTACGTGCAGGCCCAAGCTCGGCGATCTTGCGCTTTGGATGCCCCTGAGCGTTGCTTGCCTGTAGCCCACTGGCCAAAGGAGCAAGCTAGGGGAAAATCTCCCATCTCCACAAAATAGGCCCCTTGGGGGGCTACAGTAGACTCATGTAGGGGGGCCCGCCTGCAGTGCATTGGACAGGTCTCCACCCTTCTCTACACGGTGCCAGTCAGGGTGCTCAGACCTCTGCGAGGAGCCAGAAGTGTGCGGGGAAAGCCCCGGCCAGGTGCGAGGCGAGGGTGCGTCGCACAGGAATTAGGGCAAGCGTCTGGGGAAGTGGAACTGTAACCCCACAAGCACCAGCCAGGACTCAGGGGCCAGGGCAGGACACGAATGCAGGGACTTTTTGAATTCCTTTAGTCTCACATGTAGCAGACACTCTGGGAAGAAAAGCATCCGGCCGGGGTCTCGCAGCAGCAGAGGAAGAACCCGGGTGTCCCAGCGCTCTGGCCGTGTCCACGCTGCAAACTTACAGGGCAGGCGGCAGTGGTTTTGCGGGCAATGGCTTAGCTGTAAAGGGCCCGGTCCAGTTTCTGCAGCCCAGCTCCAATGCATGGAAGCCCCTGGACTCGGTGCTGACTGAGGGACCTCTGCAAAGTAGGGAGAGGAATTACTTCCTCCAAAGACCAACCCAACCTCCAGGCACAGCAGCAGATCTTGAGCTAAGAGGGGAATCAAAGCACGGAGGGTACAAGGGTTGTCCTGGAATCCCAGGCCCTCCAGCCAGGCCAGCACGGCAAGCTCACCGTGCCCACCGCGCTGCTCCGGGAGGGCACCACGGTGCGGGCAGCCCTGCAGCAGTGCCCTGTGCCAGCCAATTCAGGCGGGGCTGCACTGAGGGGCCCAGCTTGCTCCTGGCCCTACAGCTGTGCTGCATACGCCTGGGGCTAAAGCATGCCACGCTGCCCGGGCCTGCAGGGCCTGTATGGCGCCCCTCCGGGAGGGGGTGATGTGGGTTTGAACCTTGCAGCAATCAAAGCCCAGCTTCCCTCTTTCTTGAGCGTGTGCAGCACCAGGCGCCTGCAGAACAGGGACACCCCCTCACCTGCTTTCAAAGAAAGCAGCAGGCACCAGCCTCTTTTGCGCAGGAGCCGGTCCGCTAGACGTGCTCAGAGAACCCAGACCAGGCCCTCGAGGCAGCTGGCAGGGGATACCCAGCTTCTGGAGTCCAGCTGGCTCCAGCGTGGGCTCGGCCCCAGGCTGCTCTGCCCAAGTCTTGGCACGCAGCGCTGGAAGCAGACCCCACGATGCTGCTGCTGCTGCTGCTGCATTCTCCCGGGAGCCTCCTGCCGACAGGGCTTGGAGCATCATGCCAGATCGATGCCAGCCCCACTTCTCCCAATAAGCTTGCTTCATAAATAGCAAGAGGAGCCTGCAAATACAGCTCTGGAGACTGCATTAAGCCTTATCAGGATGTGTTGTTTTCCCTTGCCCCGCGCCCCCCCTGCAAAATTGCGCTGGAATCTCATTACCCGTCAGCCGAGAGGATGAAATGGCATGTTTGCCCCCAAACATTTTAAGCCAGCCTCATAAGTAGATCAGTGCTTTCTTCTCTCAAATGGAATTAGCATCGAGTGTGGAGCCGTTACAGCCTCATGTGAAAATGTCTTGCCAAAAAAATAACTCCCCCCACCCCCCCACAACGTTTCTCTTGCCCCACGCAAGAGCACGGCTTCTCACTGCAGTGCAGCGCAAAGGGCCCCGTGTGGCTACTCAGGGGGGAGAAGCAAAACGCTTTCCTAAAACAGCTTTTCTTGGGGATGTCGGCAGAACATGGCCAATACACCAGCACTTGCCTTGGGCACCAGCGGTGAACAGCCAGGCCTGAAAGGGCCAGGGGCTGCAGGCGTGGCAGGCTAGGCGGCCAGGCAGCAGGGCACCTGTGGATGTAGAGCTCGACCTCTTCTCCTACTTCGGGAAGGGCTGCACCGTGTCCAGGGCGGCACTTTGCACTTACAAGACGCATGCTCCCCAGGCTCAGGCCTGCCCTACGGCACTAAGCACGGCATGGTGAAACGAGTCGCAGTCCCAGAGACCCCTGTGTCCAGGCAAAGGAGGCGGCTAACAGGAGGGTGCAGAAGCTTGTTTGTAACAGGAGCGGTGGGTCCCGCAGTGCGGCTCTGGGAGGGGTGTGGGGGCTGCTACTTGGCAGCTGAGCCAGACAAGCATGTGCTGCTAGAGAGGGAGCTGGTGCAGGTGAAGGAGCTGCTGGGAATCACAATCCACAAGCTGATGTTGAGGCAAAGGGGTTGCTTCTCGCTCCGCCTAGTTGGGTGCGGGCTGGTCACAGCCTGCCAACAAAAGGATGACGGCAAACCACCGTTGGGTCTCAGGACTGAGGCAGCATGCTGTGATCTACAAGCTTCCCACGAGGCACTGAATGACAGCAGGGCACACCGGGGTACTTGCCAACAAGGCCAGGACTGAGAAAGGCTTTGCTACAAGTGCTGCCCGAGCCTCACTCGCTCCTCCAGGCACCTGTAAGCAGAGGGGAGGCAGCCCTCCGGATGTGCTGCGTAGCGAGCAGCTCTCTCTTTGCTCAGGGACAGCAAATGCCGACAGCCATGGTCATCAGGACTGCTGCACTATCTAGAAGGCTGAAAAGGAGTCCACTGCGTTACTGCACACGCAGCAGTGTCCCCACTCTGGAGAACTTGCCATCTAACAGAAGACCAGATCCAGCCAATGGGGAGGATGAGGACATGACCAGATACCTGCGGTCAGCAAAGCAGGCAGCGGTTTGGGCTGTGCTGGAGCAGAGGGGAGCTAAGGGAGGACTGGAAGGGGGAGAGCGGGCAGCATGTGGGACAGACATCATGTTGACTTCTTCTTCCCCATCCTCTACTTGGCCGTGCTGCGTGGGCAGCTAGCCTGGCACATGCCAGGGGGGACTCGACCCAGTCCATGTGTGCCACACGCTGGCCCCTGACGTCACTCCCACAAGTGAAGCGGTTCAATCGAGGCTCCGGTGACAGGGGAAGGAAAAGGTGCTGGGGCTTCTCTGCTCCAGTGCAGGATCCTGTTGGGGAAGACCAGCTTGTCCCTTCTCCGAGGTACTCAGCTAAGGTCTACTGAGAGGTGGATGGGCCTGGGAGTGCACTGGGGGACTGGGGATTTACTTCTCTTGACCCCCGTGTGTGCCCTGGCGTGCCGTGAAACCCAAAAGGACTGCCTGGAATTTGCAAGCGCCCTTGGCGAGAGCTGCGGGTGTTGGTGGAGTCCAAACCTGGAGTCCGTTCCTCATGCACAGCAAGTGCACCTGGGCCGAGAGCGGAGCTTCCCCTCAAACCTGGGGAAGGCAGGGCCTCTCCTGCCTGCTCTGTCCTCCCTCAGACACAGACTTTAATTCTTAGTCCTTTCTTCCAGGAGAGACTGAGCACAGCCACCCTCCAGCGAAAATGCTAATGGAGGGGGCAGGAGGTGCCACTTGCCCCAACTTGGGTGGTGCATTGGGAGAGAGGCAGAAGGTATAGGAAGCACCTGGCATTTGTAAGGAGAGTCCACATGTCTGGCTGAAAATGGATGAGCGGTCAGCAAAGCTGCAGCAGTGCGGCTGGGCTGCACGTACCAGTGCTGTTTCTGGGATGGAAGACTCCCAGGTCCTTAGCTCTTTCCAATTCACCTGTACTCCTGTAGGTCTCTCAATTGCTGGAGTTGCCTGTTGGGCTTGGAGGATCTCCTGCAGCATTTCGGGCATGCAGACACCTCCATCCTGGCAGAGATTCCTGGCTTCTGATCATCCAGGCACTTGGCCACAAGGAAATGCGTGCAATTGGAGGAAGCTGGAAGGAAGAACTGTGGCAGGTCCTCACCAGAAACAATGGCTTGTGCAAGAGCTTTGTACACACGTGTACAGAGCACTTCTCCACCCCTTTACAATAGCGATAGGAACCAGTAGTTCCCTGAATACCTGCTGGTGAGCTGTGAGCCAGCAACACCCTCCTCGCACCTATGAGCATGATACATGGGGATTTCAGTCATTTACGCATCTGCCCTCAAGCGATGATGGGAGGGAAGGGTGTCTGAGAAGACTGAAGCCAAGAAGGCAAGAGCAGCTCTGTCTTCTCTGCACCTTCAGCTGGGAGCTCACCTTCTCTGGTCAGCAGGAGCCCCAGTTTGTTGGACACTGGTAGACCCCTCACCCCCTTGGCACCTTAAATATCCCTTGCCAGCTGCATCTCCTGTCGTGCCAGAGGATGGTGCAGCTCCTGCACCCCCTGGCAGCAACAACGTGTGTAACCCCAGGGCCTGGGCCAGTAAACCCATTTACTGTGCAGAGCACAAGAACCGGAACCAGAAATGGAATATTAAATAAAAGATTTCCTTTTATTTAAAATACAATGCATTTATACGTAGTCTTTCCACCACAGGCTACCGGGACACAAGACTGGTAATTCCTTGGCATGAGGTGGGTCAGGCTGCCTCGGCACTGGTGCTGGTGCACAGGCGGGACCTGCTGACTCTGGGCAGGCCTATTAAAGACACTGTGGCCTGGCTCTAACAAAAGTCAGACTTAACTTAGATAAAAAGGTACTGAACTGCAATTATCTGTTTCTAAACTGCTACCCTTATCTTTTATAAGCCTAATAGCATTAATGCTGATGCACTAGGTCTATGCAGTACTCTAGCTGGCTTGTGACGCTAGTTAAAAAAACTGTACAATTTTATAAAATTTGTGTTTTTACATTAGTTACACAAAACCTATACTTCATAGACCTTTACTTCATATCATAATGAAAAGGTTTGCATATCATAGGCAGACAGTGACTATGCTGGTGAATACTAAAAGTGTCGTAATACAATACGGTGTGAAAATAAAAAAAAGACAATATAAATGATTATCAAAAGGAAAGTTAACAAATAAATCACGCTACAACAGACTAACAGAGGAACATTCTTCAAGGCCACACACATTATCTTCAAAATAGCATCAGGCACCTGCCAGTTCATTTAGTGTGAAATTAAACATCAAATTTCTACTCAAAGGTAGAACAACTTCGAAAACATGTCTAATTTACAGAAAAAGCACAAAAGTAAAAACCACATGCATTAAACATGATAAATAGACTTCATATCGTTTAAGGCCTGGACAGCTTTCTAGTAGATGGCTTAGAGTTCTCTTATGAATCTGGCTAGCTTGCATCAGTTAAATCAGATCCCAACTGGCTCATCACGGCTTGTGCCTAACGGCTATAGGCAGAACGTGCCACAACACAGCTCACATACTGTCTCATTATAGCAGATTAACAGAAGTGCTCATTAGTGCACGTATTAACTGCTCTGGGTAATGCAAAAATTTTCATGATTAAAAAAAATAAAAAAAGATACATTTCAGGCTTACTTTATTAAGCAGCATATTTCAAACAACAGCTTTTAAAGTTAAATATTTAATATGGCCATGGGGGTTTCTCTCTGTAAACAGTACATCAAACTCACACCCAACCGCTGGTAAGTTTGTAGAACATCTCTTCATCTAAACTTTCGTTCTGGTCTTTTGCCCGCGTTGACAAGAAAATATAGCCACCAATGAACTCGTGAACCACCTTGCAATCCACCTCGGTGCAAATGAAGGACACCCGTACATCATCTGCGAACTCAACCGTGACCTGAAGTGCAAGGCATACAGGTTAGGGAAGACGAGCTGGTCTGGAACAAATTGTGCTGGCTTCAGAACTGGGATCTCCCTACACTGGTTTGTTTCTCCTTTAGGGCAGATGCTTCCGGGACTGTCTGAACAAAACCAGGTCTGGAGCTGGATTTTTCCAGGCCCAAACACTTTCAATCTCCTTCATTCCTCAGGATTGAATATGGCTCCTTTGCAGCAAAGATTATTTTCTGAGATACTGACTGGATAGAAATCGGGAGGAGGGCAGGTTTTTCTGCCAAGTTACGACTATTTCCAACCAGTGTATGCTGGCTCTGTAACCAAGTCTCCCATTGGAAGTAGTGAGAAGAGGTGAGTGATAGCCTGAAAGACTTCCTCCCGGGGTTGGGTTCAACTCTGGTCGAAGTCAGAAGCAGCTTCTATAACCCTAATGCAGAAGCAGGCGTTTTACAGTGGAGCTGAATAAGGCCCTTCCTACAACTATTTATGGGACTCTTCCCCCTCCCCTGCAAAACATGAACTGATTAGCATGAGATACAGCCAGCCAAACGATACCATCAACACAACCCTCTAGCTCGGGGATGCAGGAGACCACAGTAAAGCCCAACATGGAGTCCTTATACTGTTTAGCTTAAGAAATGAAGCAGCACGTTTCCATGAAACAAGATGGGGGCCCAGCCAAAGGTTAGCTCTCTCCTAAAGTGACACACAGCAGTCCTAATTCAAGCCAAGCCTTGCAAGGTGTGTGTGGGCCAAGGACGCGTGGGGAACAACATCCTCTTACCATTTTGATCTCCCAGTTTACGTTCCACTGTTTCATGTTGCTGAATCGCCATGTTTTAATTGCATCTCCTGTGCTCGCATCCATTCTTATCAGTCTGTTATAGGCAATCCCAATCAGCTCTTCTTTCTTGCCCCCTTGGAATCTACCATGCGTGGATTTAGAAAGAGAATTTTTAAACACATGCAAAAATGCTTTAAAGTCACTTGCTGACCTGCCTGCTAAAACACACGCTGGAATCAATGCAACATTCACTTTTTTTCCGGCACTGATGTGACTGACTGCTCAAAAGCTACAGCCAAGTTCAGTTAATGTAGGAACAGCTTCAAATCCTTCCACTGACATTAGCAATTTCAGATTTTACATGTGAACATTCAGGGTGTGGACTGAGTTTTGCATGCGCAAACATTTACAGAAACCGGTCCAACAGAACAACATCATTCCCAACTACAAATGCCTCATGGTAGCTAAAAATACAGGAAAGAGCTCAAGTTGTTTATGCATGACGCTTTATCTTACCATATATAGGAACCACTGACCTTGCAATAAAGTGTGTGATGCCAAATTCTGGTAGAGATTGCCAAGCTTGGATAAATCTCATCTTTGCTTCGATTAGACTCATCTGAGCTACGTTCTGATGGGCCTCCAGAATCCTGGCTGTGATCTGAATGCAATTAGACACACTGCCTTTACGCAACGGTGCTACATTTGCGATATCGCAAACAAGCAAAAAAAAGTGTGCATCAAGATACTAGGTCCACTGGCAACAGGATGAATAGGGGATGGTTCAGAGTGTCTTCGGGAGGTTTAACAAGTCACTGATGCTGTTACACAGCTGTTCTACTGTTTCTGAACTGCAAGTCATACCCTTTATATTACTGGACATCAAATGGAGTATTAGAAACACCAGCTGCCATTTTTATCATGGTCAATAAAGGATAAAATGAAGCTGATTTCACCCTTGTACCTCTGGACTTTTTCCTTTTAAATACCAGTCATAGCTGCCATGTCCAACTATTTGGACACACATTCAACATCAGCATGCAAGATGGGAACAGATTCCAGTTTTTAGTATAAAAAAGATTCTAGTTAACCCTTCTGCAGCATAGTTTGCTGGGGATCAGCATGAAAAAGTTAAGGGTTTTCTATGTTCCTCAGTGTGTTTTGTTCTAGTAGAACTCACAGGGCAGTAAGGTCTTAAACTATTTTTATTTAAATCAAACATCTTAATTTTAGGTTTGCTGTCACTTACCAAGTCTCTTATATAGCCTGGCTGAAGATGACAATGCGAAGAAAAGAAAAAGGAGGCAGAAAGAAAAAAAAAGCAATCAGAAATATGGCAACAAAGCAAAGAAAAAGTGTAAATTATCTGCAAACCAAAGTTCAAGCAATAACATGCACATTTCCTGAGGAAGAAAAAAAGCAGCAAAAAGTGAATGCAAGAATGAAAAAGGGAACAAAGAAGCACAGAGCAACCCCTTGCTCTAGATCCATCAAAATAGGATGGTCTCAGACATTTATTTAGTCTTTACAAATGTTTCAGAATTTCAAAGGTGGCCAAACCGGAGAGCCAGAGTGAAAATTTCCATTTTCACCATTCATTTTAAGTCTTTGAGCAGAACTCAAGTGTACTCAGTTTAATAAGGAGTGCAAAGCCATTTTGCTGTTAAAAAAAGCAAGAGCAGCTTCTGTTACTTAGGTATTTTCTTCTCATATCCACATGCTACCTTTTCTCCTGGAACGTAATAAAAAGCACGCAGTGCCGTCCATGATGCTAACATCAAACAAGCAAAGCAAAAATAAAGAAAATGGCAATTTTAATGCAACCTGTTCTTGGAAGAAACCCCTGCTTTAGGGACTGCAGCTGTAACTGAAATCTTCTGTTTAAGCTACACTGAATTTCTCTTAGAAGTAAAACAGCAGAAACTCTGCCCCAAGCAGCTGATGCCACAAGAACAACTCATGTATTGCTCTGGGCCCCAGGACTCTGAGCACTTTGGCTTTGTTTACTGACTTCCCATTTCCTAAACCTGTCCTAACGCAATGTCAAGTTAGAGTGATATGAACAGGCTGGAGGTTGGTTTTTAAATCAAATGTCTGGACTTTTGTATCAACCGCTCCTCCGTCCATGGAACTGATACAATAATTAAGGCAGTCTGCAGGATGTGCACGTCCATATTGACTTATCTATCATTGGTCTAATACCAAGGCTGAAGGCATTAGTGAAAACCTGAAATATCATTTTAATGATGTTGTAAATTTATATTCCAGATAAATTTGCACTTCGTAAGAAATTTTCCCCTGGCAATTACACCACATCAATATAATCCAGTAGTCTGGGGCTCCTCTCTCGCCAGTCTAGGTTCCAAGGATTCCCTTAGGGCCGCACTTCCTCCATGCCGGTCTCCTACATCCCATCATCGTGCAGGATAAACTCTCTCAGTGCAATCTTACATAACCTCCAGCAAGGAGGAAGAAACCAAACAAAACAAAAAGGAGAAAAACTGCTGAGGATCCTTACTACCTTGGTGAACAGGTTGTTTTCCACCACAGCTAATTTTCAAGGGGATCCACCATAAATTGTGGGCTAATTGTGACTTTTTTACAATTTTTAGATGTCCCTACTTATCTCCAGTGCACCTATTAGTTCTTAAATCAACGCATATGCACGCCAAGAAAATATTTTTTCAGATATGTTCTTTTTGCTATGTTTATGTCTACAACACTTTATATACCAGAACTCATTGTATGTGCCATCTTCCCCCATCTGTGTGGCTATATAAAGGCATAGCCAGGAGAATTGCAGGATTCCCTTTCCATAGCTCTTATGTGCCAATAGAAGCTGCAGTTCTCCACTTTTCTGAATGGCAACTTCCTTCCAGAGTTCATATTCAGATGCACTAACTATCTGAGCAGCATACTTCAGTTAAACTTACTCAGAAGCCAGCAATCAATCTTTATTTCTTTTTTTGTACCAAAATACCATATTTCCTTGTAAAACTCACATACTGCATTTTCTCACATAGTACACACCCTTTTTCCCAAAAATCAGCCGCTCCAATTTGGGGTGCAAGTCTTAAGTGGGGAAGATTACCGGTACGTTTCTGCCCAGAACAGACGCACCCAATTTTGATTCCTGCTTCAAAACCAACTGCCCAGCAGCAGTGGTGGCATCTTGGCAGGCAGTGCAGGGAGTCAGCTGATTTAATGGTTCGTTGTTCTTTAGTCCACAGGTGTTAGTTAACAATAGTCTCTCTTTTTTAAACATCCTGGTGTTCCACTAATCAAGCTAACCTTTCTTCAGGCAATCTTGCTTCCTGCTAGCTACTCCTAGTCTGCCTCTTCTCCTCCTTGGTCTCTCACATTCTCGCAGAACTTTTAGCTGTGTCATTGCTCTATAAAGCCATAATTCTGGAAAACAAATCTTTTCCCCCCGCTCTATTCTCAAAAACAAGGTGCGGATTTTATTCTGGGGCATGCTGTATACAAGAAAATACAGTATTTGTTTATTTCCATCATAAACAGTCCGACTCTGCCATGCAGTGAATAGCTACAAGCATTCAAAAAGTAAAAATCCCCATTTTTTAAAATGAATGATTGTATTCAGAGGTACATATTTCTTCCTTTTTTAATTACTGGCACCGTGCAGGTATTGTCATTTTACACCATGATTTAGTGAAAACGTGTTAAAAAATGTGTTTAAACCACCAACCCCCACTGATCAAACTCTTGGTAGATTGCTACTGCTCATCAACTCACAGAAAAAACTCAGTACCTTTTCTTAGATAATGTGGCCTGAACAGTTAAGATTACTGATGTGATAAGCTTCTGTCTCTTAATTTCAATCACAACCACAAATTAGATTTTGAACACAGGATTTTTAGAAACACGGTGGGTAACTGTTGTTAAAATGCATTGCCATCTGCTCCAGTTCGGGTGAATTACCAGCCATGTAGATGTCCCTGAGAATTTTGCCATGTCACTAATTATTTTTTTTAAGGGACCCAGGGCTGGGATGGTCAAAAGCAAGATTTCTGCAAAACAATTAAAATCAAGTACCTGTTTGTTCTTGTACTTTTTAAGGTAGCGAGGTGACACCAGGCATTCGGGATTAATGTCCGTTGTGATCTGCTCTGGCATTAGCTGTGGGTCTGGGTTCAAATGCTGCATCTTCAAAAATGACAGGATATTCTGAACTTCTAGGTTATAGGAGCTGTCCGCCATGGTCTTGCCCTTGGACGCTAGCCTGCAGGCTGCCATCCAGTGTGCATACTGCTTTTCCTGGAATTCAAGGGAAGGTCCGTGTCATCAGCATCGTCTTGCCCACGTGGACAGAGGCTCATTGCATTTTTCGGTGAAAGAATCAGAACAGGCAGAATACAAAAACGTGTATATTGCTTAGGACAAGGGAATGTAAGGAAAAAGGAGGAAGGGCCAATCCCACGAATCATTTCAAGGACTGCTACCGAGCATTTCCATTTGTACGTTTTGTATCTTTGGTTTGCTTTTTTTAATAAAAGGAAAACAGTAAGTGTAGAGGATGAGTGGAAGCAAGCAGAAGGCAAGATACATGGACAGTCCAAGCAAAACGCTTACGTTATCGCAGCGAAGCCAGATTTCATTCATACCCTCCGCAACTGGAATCAGAAGTTTGATATTAAACTTCTGACCAGAGATGTTTACATCAGGGGTAACCTCACAGCCTGTAATACAAAACCAGAGATTAAAGTGCACAAATACACACAGGCTTAAAAAAAAATAGATTTCTAATCTAAGGGTACTGAACGATATCTCAATTATATGATGGTTTTAAGACACCACAGAAGTAAAATATATGCTACATTTTGTTTCCAAAGCCAAGGCAGAATATTAGACAATGACCACAAAACACACTATGGAGGACAGATTGATGGCTTTGGCTGAAAGGCAGAGTTATTTGCCAGCTTGAAATGGGTGTGATGCAATAGAAAATAATGTGAGACTACATTGTTGGACTTTGTCAACTGTCTGAATTAGACCCTAGGCTCTAACATGTTAGGTCCAGCAGTGAATCATTTCCAAACCAACGGAAGGAAAAAGAGGAAGAAAAAACTACCTTGGGTGTTGGGTTGAGTGTCAGTAATCTAAACCAGTCATCCTATGATATTATTTTGACGGGGCATGGTACTTCTGTCTTTAGGGATAAGGTGCTACTTTCCCAAATTCCAGTCTCTTTTAACAATTAATTTTTTTTATAGTCAGCGTTAAGAGTTATGAGGACTCCAATTTCTTGAACCATCCAAGACCACGTGGGCATGGCTTCAACTCAGTCTCCAGAATTCTTTTAAAATGCAGTCAGAAGCAGCTATGTCAAAAGCTCCCAAAAAGGTATTCTAGGCTATTCCAGGCTGCACATCTCTGTAACTGTAGTGTGAGATCATTTGGCAGCCTGTCGGCTATTGTCTCCATGGTAAAAAATGAAGTATGTCCGCACTTTCTGCTGCCTCGTAACTTTCCACGTAGGAATACGTTACTTCTGGATATAAGGGACAGTAGCATTAGGATTTTTTAATGTAACATGAAAGCTTTGGAGACTGCATCTGATTAAAATTTGGAAGCCCACAGAGAGAATAATAGGCTGCATTTAGAGAAGGCACTGATACACAAACCCTATTTGCTGGTCCTAACTTGTTTTTAAAGGCTGACTATATACTTCATTTTTTAAATCGCTTTCATAACAAAAGGTAAAATTACAAAGTGTATATACCATATACTTCTTAACCTATTTTTGCTTTACAGTAAAGTCAGACCTATGGTTCAGATAATTACAGACATTAATAATGACCTTTGAATAGTTTCATGGTAGAAAACTAGGCTTAGTTTTCCAATGTGCATCCGATCCACACAGTACACTTCTTCAGCATGATTTCTCTCTCTCTCTCTCTCCGTGTGCCCCATGTTTTTCTTTTATAAAATTCAACACTATTGATTTCTAAAGAATAAAAACCAACAGTAGCAGACCTGTTTTGGATAAAGTTATCAAAAGAGGTTTCCTTACCTCTTAAGTTCATTTGGTGAGCTGGAGTCCCATTGGATTCTTCTTTGCTTTTATAGCAGGAAATAGAGGTATCTTTGAAGGTGCACCAATATGGTTTATAACCTTTTAGCGTCAGCTTCTTAGGCCTGCCAGACAGGTTGATGGATATACTGCATTAGATCTATAGCTCATTTGAGTAATAGGTTTAGAAAACAAGAGATGCTCGGTAACTCAGGTTCTTAAATGGACCTTCTGTTCTTTGAACATATTCCATATGGACAAACCTGATTCAGGAAACCAGGACTCTCCCCCTGCTCATCTCCCCATGCAAGTGTTGCCGCAGCAAGGTTTAAAAACCCCTTTACGATGCAGGAACACTAGGTCAGTAACAAAGAACTGAATGTTATTTCAACATTTTATATTTTCTTTATCCCACTATGGTGAGACTTGTTAAACTAAACTAAACCTGAAGAAATCATGAACTTAGGATCTCTAATTCGAGTGCTTTCATGGGCACAAGTATCCAGATAGGCCCCATTAATATTTCCAGGCTCTCAAGAGACATACTAATAAATACACCTCCATGAATCATGGAAAAATGTTGTTTTCTACAATAAAGAAAAAAGTCTCCAGTTTCAAAAAATACCCAGTCTTCAGCCAGGGGAGAAGTGCAAGAGTATTTTTCCATAATCTGTCGACATGCCTGGATCCACATTTCCCTTTGTGACCCCTGTTACATTCCTTTAAAGTGCTGGGGGCAGGGCAGGGCAGAACCGTTTGGCTACTAAGCTTAGTCATCTTGCTGGGAGGTTCAAGGTAAATGTCTTGAGCCCCGGTGATGCCAATGGCTCTTTTATGATTTTTTTTTGACTTTCGCACAGCAAAATGGGTCAGAAGAATGTAAGAGTCATGTTCCATCCAAGACCGAGATGTTAAAATGTGTTTCTTGTCATAAAATACTGTTTGCCCCCCCTCCCCCCCGGTTCAAAAACAAGTCTTAATATATACTCTTGCCTTTTTATGAGGTGAAGAGACCTCTTTGCATTTAAGATATTCTATGTAGAATGCCAGATGACAAAAAGAATACACTCTGGTTTCAATCTACATCTGCTGCCTTTGAAGTTGCAGCAGTTTTTGCTGAGACCATTGCCAAAAACTTAGAGAAACTTGGCTTTCTGTTTAGTTTGAGGGCTAAAGAAACACAATTTAGCCCCATTGTCTCAAGCTGTAGCAACATATTTGATCGAAATGCGGCCACTTAAAATGAAGCAGACGTGGCAGTTTCAAGATGAGAAGATGCTAATTAGAGCCAGAACTAGAAAGATGGGGATCCAGGAGTTACCTCTGTGGGTTTGTTTAAAACTGAAATACTGTATTTACTCAAATCTATGATCCTTAGCCTAAGGGCAAAAAGGGGGGCATATAAGCAGTGGAAACAGGGAAAGATCACTGAAGAGGAGTATGCCTCCTTAGCTTGAAGTTGTAGGGGGGCAGTTAGAACGGTCAAAGCTACCATGGAGCTCAGGTTGGCATCCCAAGTTAAGGATAACAAAAAATTGTTTTTCAGATATATAGGGAGTAAAAGGAAGGCCCAGGGCGGTATAGGACCACTACTGAATGGGCAAAAGCAATTGGTGACAGACAGGGGGACAAGGCTGAACTCCTCAATGAGGTCTTTGCCTCAGTCTTCCTAAACGAGGGGCAAGACAAGTCTCACAATGGGTTCGTAGACAGGCAACAGCTGGGTGCCAGACTACCAAGCATTGACCCTGAGACGGTGCAGAGTCACTTGGAAGGCGTGGATGCATTTAAGTCGGCAGGCCCGGATGAGCTCCATCCGAGGGTGCTGAAGGCATTGGCTGATGTCATTGCACAGCCACTGGCAAGAATATTTGAGCACTCGTGGTGCACAGGCCAGGTCCCAGAGGACTGGAAAAGAGCCAGTGTGGTCCCTATTTTCAAGAAGGGGAGGAAGGAGGATCCAGGCAACTATAGGCTAGTCAGTCTCACCTCCATCCTTGGCAAAGTCTTTGAAAAGATCATTAAGGCTCATATATGCGAGAGCCCAGCAGGAAAAATTACGCTGAGGGGAAACCAGCACAGGTCCGCAGCAGGTAGATCATGCCTGACTAATTTAGTTTCTTTTTATGACCAGGTTACAGAACACCTGGACGCAGGAGTAGGGGTAGATAGTGTTTACTTAGACTTCAGGAAGGCCTTCGATACGGTATCTCACCCCATACTGGCGAACAAATTAAGAGGCTGTGACTTGGATGATTACACAGTCCGGTGGGTGGCAAATTGGTTAGAGGGTCGTACCCAGAGAGTGGTGGTGGACAGGTTGGTATCGACCTGGAAGGATGTGGGCAGTGGGGTCCCGCAGGGCTCTGTCCTTTGACCGATACTCTTCAATGTCTTCATCAGTGACCTGAACGAGGGAGTGAAGTGTACTCTGTCCAAGTCTGCGGATGATACAAAACTGTGGGGAGAAGTGGACATACCAGGGGGCAGGGAACAACTACAGGCAGACCTGGACAGGTTGGACAAACGGGCAGAAAACAATAGGATGCGATTTAACAAGGAGAAATGCAAAGTGCTGCACCTAGGGAGGAGAAATGTCCAGCACACCTACTGCCTAGGAAATGACCTGCTTGGCAGCACGGAAGCAGAAAGGGATCTTGGAGTCCTAGTGGACTCCAGGATGAACATGAGTAGCCAGTGTGACGGAAGTCATCAGAAAAGCTAATTGCACTTTATCATGCATCAGCAGATGCATGGCAAACAGAACCAAGGAGGTGATACTTCCCCTCTACTGGGTGCTGGTCAGACTGCAGCTGGAGTACTGCGTCCAGTTTTGGGTGCTATACTTCAAGAGGGATGTGGATAACCTGGAGAAGGTCCAGAGAAGGGCCACTCGTATGGCTAAGGGCTTGCAGGCCAAGCGCGACGTGGAGAGACGAGGGCACCTGGACCTCTTCAGCCTCTGCAAGCGAAGGTTGAGAGGCGACCTTGTGGCTGCTGATAAATTCATCATGGGGGCGCAGAAGGGAACTGGTGAGGCTCTGCTCACCAAGGCGCCCCTGGGGGTCACAAGAAATAATGGCCATAAACTAACAGAGAGCAGATTTAGACTGGACATTAGGAAGAACTTCTTCACAGTTAGAGTAGCCAAGGTCTGGAATGGGCTCCCAAGGGAGGTGGTGCTCTCCCCTACCCCGGGAGTTTCATAGTTTCTAGGGTCGGAAGGGACTTGAGTAGATCATCTAGGTCTGACCCCCCGCCATGGCAGGAAATAAAACTTTCAAGAGGAGGTTGGATAGGCATCTGGCTGGGGTTATCTGAACCCAGCGCTCTTTCCTGCCTATGCAGGGGGTCGGACTCAATGATCTATTGAGGTCCCTTCCGACCCTAACATCTATGAATCTATGACCCCTAATTTACGACAACCCCCCCACAATCATTAGATTTTATACATGGCAAATTTATAAATTTGTTATGATATTCCAGGCACAGAACTTAAGTATTGGAGGGTTGTCTTGAATCTGCACCCTCTTCCCCAACTGCTACAGCAGGAAAAGCAGTAGCAGGGGGTGGGGGGGTGTCAGGTGCACCCCTTATCCTCTGCCTCCCCCCTCATTATTTCCCCCTGCAGCCTTCCTGCCTCCCGCCCCTGGCACCTGCATCCACCCACCCCTAGCACCTCTGCCCCACTCTCCCCAGTCTCTGCTTCTTCCCCATCACCTTCCCCACCCTTACTGTCAGATGCTGCTAGGCCTCCCTTCCCTTCTGGAGCCCACCATGTGGAAGCTCAGCCCTTGCTGGGCCATGCTGCAGTGTTGGTACTGCTGAGTGCCCAGGCAGAGGAAGGACTTCCCATTGCTCCGTGCCCAGGAAAGAACCCAGCCAGAGCCAAGGTTTGGCTAACAGTGAGGGGGAAAAGAAGTGGGGTACTGGGGCTCAGGGCTGAGCCAGATCCACAGCAGCCTCCTGCCCTAGCTCCACTTTGTGCATGAATCTAAGCCAAGGGGCTCTTCCCTCTATGCTGATTGGGGGAAAATCCTCATCTCAGATTCAAGTATATATGGTAGGAGTATTCAGAAAGCTTCAAAATATTCACCTCTCCTTTCCTCCATCACACGGATCTGAGGGAGTCTCATGAAACTACTTCCAAACAATACACCATGATTGCTTCTGATTAGAACTCCAATTAGCAGTTAATAAAATTGACACAATTGAAGAAGCCAGTTAACAAAAGTATACTACACACTAGTAACAATTAAGACTCTTTTAAAAAGGAGAAAACATTCACCTGCATCAGGGATAGGCAACATTTCTGGCTGGAGTGCCGGAAAAACCACAATGTCTACCTTGGAAGGTGCTGGAGTGACAACATGCCAGAGCCCGGAGCAGTTGTTTGCAGCCCCAGCCTGCTTGCAACCCCACAGCCAGCTGCTGGGAGCAGCCTGGGCTCCATGGCTGGCAGCAGCTGCTTAGAGCCTGGGCTGGGGGTAGTGTGCTGAGCAAAATGGCCTTGTGTGCCATGCTTGGCACGTGTGCTGGGGGTTGCTGACCCCTAACCTATGTGAACAGAGATTCCAGCCCTGAAACCACAGTACAGGAATCAAACAGAGACTAGAGAGACCTAGGCCTGTCTATATACATCTGTGCAATGCCTTTAAGAGCACTCTATGTGAGGCCTCACCAGCCAAAAGTAGAATGGAATACTTATCTCCTATGTCTTATATTCTGTAAAACTAGTCAGGGGGGACCAGCAGGCATTGGGGGAGTCCCTGTTCCCCCGAGCACCGCCAGGAGTGACCAGGAATAACGGTCACAAGCTGGCAGAGGGCAGGTTTAGGCTAGACATCAGGAGGCGCTACTTCACGGTCAGGGCGGCTAGGGTCTGGAACCAACTTCCAAGAGAAGTGGTGCAGGCTCCTACCCTGGGGGTTTTTAAGAGGAGGTTAGATGAACACCTTGCTGGGGTCATTTGACCCCAGTACTCTTTCCTGCCATGGCAGGGGGTCGGACTAGATGATCTGCTCAGGTCCCTTCCGACCCTAGAAACTATGAAACTTGATAAATATGTATTGTAAGATGAGAAAGAGATTTCATGGGATGTGCTCTAGCTCCAGAATCAAGCCAGTATATAGAAGAAAGGTTCTTCACAATGCTACTTTTTGCAAATGCTTTTACTTTTGGTGTGGCACCGAACCCATGAAAGCTGGATCTACGTCTATTCCCAGTTTCCAGAACTTTCATCATATTCTAAATGCAGCGTGCATTCAATTGCAAGAGAGAGCTGTGACTGCCAAAATATTACTCAGGTCCAGACATGACTGTTCCCAGTTTCCATGCATCATGATCCAAGTCAGAAAAAAATCCACTCTTCAGTGAAATGGAAGAGCAATGAAATGCAGTTAACTTAAATCTATTCCTGTTAGCAGTTACAAGAGAACAAGCAGGCAGAATCCCACTTGTCTGCTAGTCACCTAGCCTCTCTCAAACCAAGAAAAGCATTTGAGTGAAGTTTCTAGCTAGGTGATAGAGTCACATAGCTAAATTTAGGAGAGCCTGATTAAATGTACTGGCATTAACTTCATTACACAAACATTTAAGCACTAGTCACTAGCTAAGAATAGGCAGGAAGTTCTCTTTCACCAACTCTGAAGTGAGGGTATATACATGCATTTGAGGGCAAAACGTTACAAAATACAAGTTTTCATCTGAAGAACTGAATTAACGTCTTACAATATTAAATAAAGTTGTAGTAGAGTGATTTCAATTAGGTTAGGAGCAGAGAGCCCTGGCAGGTGCTAAGCAAATCGAACATAAACAAAGTTGTAATATCATGAGCACCATGGTATTTTTAGCTACAACAATATACCGTCAAAGTGCTAGATGACATTGCAAGCAAACCAAAGTAGTAGTAGTGTGCAGTAAAATCTCAAGACAGTAAAAAAAGAATATTATGCAGTATTATAATTAATTATTCATTGATATTATTATCACTTTCACCAGTGTTTCTTTCCCATCAGGACTTACTTGAATACTTTAATGTAGTCGGCAAGCTCAGGAATTGAAGTGATGTCACCCTGAAAATAAAAGATCATTCATTTAATTCATCTGCCAGATTTAAAACTCAGTTCTAAGATAGGTGGGTCCACAAGGAGAAGACTTTAGAAGCACTGATTCCGTTTACTGGACAATGCCTTACAATTACTGAAAAGCAATTTCTTTGGTTATGAAGGAAAAAAATGCTTGACAAAACTGCACTGTCAAATGCCCAGGGCTCACTGATTGCAGCCTGTATTTTCTTAGAATACAGTTTATTTCAGAGAAGGAGTTCAAAAAAATATATATCCACTATAAACAGCAGGATCCTGACTATTAAATATACTAAATGTTAAGAGTCATTTCTGTACAGACTTTCTGGATTTCTTGAGATGCACAGGTGAAACAGTACTGTGGTGGCCTTTGCTGTTTATTATGGACAAACTATTTTATAACTGCCCAGTATGCACATTCATTTACTAAGATATGGATTGTATTGAGACAGTTACTGAAATGGGCAACCTGATTCAATGCAACCATTTTGTAATTTCTAACCTGGCACCAATGTTTCAGACAAATCCAAAGCAGTCCCTACCCTGCCCCCCTTTTTTATATATCTACATATACATATTACACACACACACATATATATTCATATACAGAAAGCTACTATTTATGTAACACTTAGAAAATATTTTTCCTACTTCTAAAATTCATATTAATAACAATACCCTAGTTAAAGAGGTATGCTGATCTCAAAATTCACTGTTACCAATTTAAAAGCATATTTAATAAAACTTAACACAGAAAGGTTTTAGGGTATTTTATGCTTAGAATATAGACAGCTCGTTTCAGAGCTAGTATACGCATATGAAATTTGCCTAACCCAAGTTGCTCTTCTGAACGAAGATGGATATAACCGGGTCTGAATCCGGCACTTCTTTCACTGTTTTACTCTATAGAAGAGACACAAGCACTTCAATGCTTCTGGGCTTTGGAAGCTTTAACGTATGAAACCTGCAGGTGTTTTTAAAGCACATGATACGTATGTAGGAAAAAAAAATGGTTAAATGCATTTCAGGTTAAGGACAAGATGCGATATAATGCCAATTATACTGTCACAATTATCTGTTAAGAAGTTACTTTTGAGAATGAGTTGTGAATATCAATCTAAACCTTTGTCCATAAAAGAAGGAATCATGAAAGAAAAGCTAAATATGAAGAACTGAGTATTTTAACAGCAAGTAGACGAAAGATAATTTAAGTTAACTGGAGTTTTCCTGGACTCTGTAGGTATTTTAAGAAATATATTTTGCCAGTAACATGGCTCAGTTGATACAGGAGGCCTTCTACTGAGATCTGTTTTCATCCAATTTTCAACTTGGGTTAACTAAGGCTTAAAGAGGACAGTGTCACTTCCTTGAAGCCACACAGACAGACTGCAGTTCTTAATGGATTAGTGTCCAATAATATACAAGGCTCAGAGTTTGTTGCTACATCTAAAATAAATTACGGTAATAATTTATTGTTATTTCTGCAGAGGAGTAAAGAGTCAGGAAAGAAAGAGTTTAACTGTGAGCAGATCAACAAAGTCCTACTTATTCAACTTGCTGGGTTGATCAACGAGTGTTATGTTGCATTATCTAAGGGTTAGGACATAATGCCAAATACCACTTTATAAACTGCTAACATTTCTCATGTTACTGTGCAATATTATGTTCAGTTCTAGTTCATCCCCTCCCTCAAAAAGCAAATAACATGAATAGAAAGGATTCAGAAAAAAAAAGGCAACAAACATTCTTAGATACATGGAAAGACTTTGACACAAGGGAAATGAAAAAATTAGGCTTTTTTAACAGAGAGAGGAGAAGCATAAGTTAGGACCACAGGAGAGATGTTGCTTCACCAGCAAACCTAGAGTAGCTGGACACACCAGCTTGCCCATTATCGTTAGCATTTAGCCAGCTTTAAGCAGCCATCAACACTTACCAGAATAGTGGATGTTTTACCACCTTCCAAAGTAATTTCCAAGTCAGAAAGGGCAGCGTCTACTTCATCCACTTCTTTGTCACTGTTGTTCAAGTGATTTTCTGAAGACATGATTGACAGCTTGTTGATGTGATACTGAAAGAGAAGTTACAAAGCTTGAATTGCCTTTAAAAATACAGAATTTAAAAACAATAGAAAAGAACGCCACTTCTATGACCCAACAGGAATTGCATATTCACAGTCATTGCACTTAAACACTTTTATGCTCAAAGCAAACAAAACCCATGGTATTATAGCATGTATGGGAAAATCATACTTGTGAATGACCACAGCAACAGCAGTCAGAGAAACGCCTGGTGATCCATTCACTTGGGTGTTGTGCCATTCCAAATGTTAGTGACCACAAGATAACGTGTGTTAGTGCCCTGTACCCTGACTGATCACATAAAGGTCTAGCAGCTGTACTGAACAGTCCTCCGCTTCAACTGATACCAGTAACAACTTCCATCTCCAGCTGTACAGTAAATTTTACGTGTGGAGATCTCAAGCATAGTGATACAAGAGGGGATTTCAGAATTATTTACCATGAGCCTAGCTAAGGTAATGGAAGTCAATTGGGGGTTTGATCGTCAACTTCAAAGGCAACAGAATAAGCTCGAAGCTGAGCACTTCTGAACACCCCAATGTAAGGTTACACAATGCTGCACCATGTAGAGACACCCAAGCCAGATGAGCACCAGAAACAATTTACCCATGCCAGCACAGTGCTTCTCTGGGGCTAATTAGCTCTGCTTCTTATCAGTGTAAATTAGCCCAGTGGACTGCTGCACAAATATGACTATGCTGCTTCTAGTGAAGTAGCTCATCTCTTCACAGCATTGCACTGGACAGGGCAGACACACCCCAAGTTTCTTGTCCAAGAAGACACACACAGTGACTATATAATGTGACTGAAGCCAGAATAGAAACCAGATTTGAGTCCTATTCCAGTGCCTTAGTCATAAACCCATCCTTTCCTACTGAGTTTATAACAGATGCAGGATTTATATTGGGTCCGATTGTCCCAGACTCTGACTTGCATTAAAACAAGTGCAGGACAGCTATTTACACACACAGTTTGAATGGCAATTAACTCAAATTACCCCATTTCTCCCCATTGTCCTGGAGAGGGTGTTTTTGGTACTTCACAGACACTTGAAGCAGGACAATGGGCTTGTGGTTCTGTAGGTTCCCAGAATAGAAGGCTTTGTCCACTGAGAAATGCAATGTCTGTTTTTAGCCTACCAAATTAATGACATACTTAGCTTTACAATGTTCGGTGAACAAAGAACTGCTGAGGACCTCATGCTTGTTAGGGGCATAAGATAGCGTGAAACTGTCTTTATGTGACCATATAAAACTTATCTTCCTATAAGGAAGGAACCCTTCAACAGTGTTGGTGAAACCAATTCAGCTGATTCTTATCCCTTCCAGCTCAGCATGTGACCAAACATCTCAGAAACCACTTCTTTCAGAGTTGCTCGTGCCGCTTTGTCTTATGATTTCTGGGAGGTCTTCCCCAGAGACACTGTAGGATACACTCTGTAATAGGGATGGATGACCTGGCTGCCTCTCTGAATTAGCCTATAACACAGGTGGCCAACATGCCACAAGTGGCATCTCTGTGTCCATGATATGACAGATTGGGGAGGGGGCATGCAACACAGTGGCAAAGCAGAAAACCAAGCAGCAAATCAGGCAGGAAGCAGAAAGCAAAGTGGAAGACCAGGCAGCAGAAGGGGATCTGAGCGGCTCTTGGGGAGGGCGTGGGGCTTAACTTATGGCACTTGTGCCAAACAGGCTACCCCACTGGTCTAAGGTACAAATCTAACCTGCCTTCCACCTGATTTGAGACTAACAAGGCTAACTAACTAACCCTCAGCACATCTCAGCTCCTGTAAACTCTCAATATCATTGGGTTTTGCAGGAAGGAGACATAACAGAATACCCCAAACTATTAACTTAAATCACATATTTGAGAGAGAAATGTTGTTCTAGCCGCACTGTTTAATACATGCCAGAAAAATGCAACAGAAGATTATACAGGGTTCAAAACAGGAATAGCTGGTCTTGCCATTTCAAAATAGTTATTTGCAATTGCTGTTATCCAGCCTTTCCTCCTTGTATTGCTAACAATAAAAGTAGTGTTGTGTATGTTTAGAAGAGTATCCATGTTCCCTAAAGATGAAACCATGGAAAGTGTGCAGATTCTGCAACAATCTAGATCACCAAAAACAAGCCTACAAAGCAGCTGATGAATCAAGTCCCACCTACACTACAGGCCCCGTTTCCACCTATGAACCAGCATGGCTGTGCTCCTCTGGGCTAACCCAGATCACAGGACAACGTGCAGAAGAACAGGGGACAGAGCTTTCTGACCTGAGATCTGCTATGGCACATACTTCTGAAGGAGAACAGATGAGCCCACAATCTGACCGCCTTAACAAAAAACTACAAACCCTGTCTACTGAAGCTTTTCTACCATAGCCTGAATGGCATTTCTAGCATCAACTACTCTCTCTTTTGCTGAACTGAAAACAAACAAACAAACAAACAAAAACTTGCTGGAAACAAATTTCAACTTTCATTTCCTTTGTGCCGCCATAAACATGCCCATTGTTGCACCACAAACAGGCCCTGCAATGACAGTGGTATGAATTCGTGCCACTACTTAGCGGCAGACACCTGCTTACTTTATGGTGGGAGAGCATGGGGAGACTGATCCTCCACACCCCAGGAATTCCTGGGCAAGATTGGGTCCCTCAAGCCCAAGGAACACCTGCCTAGCTTTCCCGCCTACCAGATGCACCCCCCACATTTCTGGGCTGCATCTCAGTGGAGTTTTCCCACTTACCAAAGCACAACCCAGAGACCCTGGAGATACTCTTGATAAGCAGGGAAACCTTGGGCTTGAGGGGCCTGGTCCTGTGTGGGCATTCCCAAGGTGTGCAGGACCAGGCTGGTCAAGCCTGGGCAGAACATGTTGCCTGCTGCTCTGCAGCATCCCCAGGAGGTACAAGAGGTGATGTGTGTTTCCCCAGTGAAGCAGATCAGCTGTGCTGAGACACATCCAGCACAGCACAGCTGACACGCTTCATTTTACAACCTCTATTTCTACTTGCACCGAGCCTATCACCTGAGAAAGAAAAAGAGCCAGAGATTCCAGTAAGTCCACTAGTAATCTTGCTACTGTCAACCCCACACCACCAATATAAAACCCTACCATAATTATGAACCTTGTAATGGAGAACTGCTGATAGTCATAAGGTACACTTGAAACCAGAAAACTTTTGATTAAGCGTTAGCATCAACACAGCAGACATCATTTTTATTTCTTTATTTGAGAAGCATTCTATCCATTTGATGCAATTAATTTTAGAGTGGAAGTCACACACAGTCCACCTTGGGTTACTTTTTAAGGAAAAATAGTCTAGATGGAACCTTGGCAGTCTTACTTTCTTTATCCTTCCTAGGAAAATGACCAGCTCTAGCTGGAGTCTATACAGTGCTGGTTTGGCAGGAGATACTTCTGCAGCCTCCTAGCAGCAGCGGGAGGACTGCCAGACAAACTTGAGACCACACTTAGAAATGGTATGCGATCCATCTTAAAGTCAATAGCAGAAGCATTTTCAGGTGTATTTTGAATGCAGAATATACACATCATATTGCACACAGATAAAGAAATACTTCTGGAAAGACCATAGTTTGCCACCAGCTGTCCAGGGGCAAAGTGCCAGAAACATGCAGTTCAGTAACCTAATGTACTTATTTGTATTATTTAAAGGAAAAAATAAAAGTCAAGATAGATATAAATGTCTTCAGAGAAAACAATCCAAATTCCTTTTCATGAGAAGAAATAAGCAGCAAATATTTAAATTACCTAAAAGTTTAAGTAAACACTAGAGAATAGGAAACAAGCCAAGTTATACTAGAACAAATCGTTCTAGCTCCCCAGCAGAGAGGACACTAGTTACAGTCCATTTAATTTCTATCTTTCTAGAAAAAGCAATGGATTTCATTCAATTGAAGTCAGCTTGCAGTCTCTCTCTTACCTGCAAGGCTGCGAACATCATCATTTCTTCTTCCGTACATTCGATTTCTTCTAAAAGAATAGCCCATTTAGATTGCTCATAAAGCTGGTTGATTCTGATTGCATCATACTACAATATAATACAAATAAACACAACACATTTATAAAACCCCCTTCAAAGGCAAGGCCCATGGCCCTGTATACATCAAGTACACATAATTTCAAAAGAGCATAAATGAGAAATTACTCATATTTTACAACCACAAATTTAAAAGGCTTTGTCACTGAAATGACCAGGATTTCTTTACAGCAGCTCTGGCAACAATTATAGTCTGCTTGTTTAACAGAAGGCTCATATGTAAAGGGATGCACTATATCGGGGTAGACAATGTTTTTTGGCTGGAGTGCTAAAAAACCACACAATGCCGACCTTGGAAGGTGCCAGAGTGCCGGCATGCCAAAAAAGACAAAATGAGGACAGGGGGCACATAGCAGGATGCCCTGCTTGTGCCCTTTGTGCCCCACCCAAAGCCCCTCCCCCGAGCCCAGGCTCTGTGGCTGTCAGCAGCTACCCCAGCTCTGGGTAGCTGCTGGAGCCCAGGCTGCTCCCAGCAGGGCCTGCAGTGTCCCAGCTAACTGCTGGCAGCAGCCCGGGGTCCTTGCTGGCAGCAGCTCCCCAGAGCCAGAGCCAGGGCCAGGGCCAGCTGCAGCTGGGAGGCTCCAAACAGCTCTGCCAGGCTCCAGAGCCCCAGCATCAGCTCTGTACCGGCACACGTGTGCGCACCTCAGAGTGGGCAGTGGGGGAGAGGCCTGAGGAAGTGCAACCCCGGTCTCTCCCCAGCTCCTGGCACAGAGCTGGTGACTGGGCTCTGGAGCCTTGCACAGCTGTTTGGACCCAGCACGGGCCTGCAGCTGGCAGGCTGCAAACAGATGTGCCGGGCTCCACAGCTCTGGCATCAGCTCCATGCTGGCAGACACTGCGTGTGCACCTCAGGGCAGACAGTAGGGCAGCGCAGCCCACCCCAAGGTGTGTGCACGGTGACCGTAGAGCTGATGCTGGAGCTGTGGAGCTCGGCGCAGCTGTTTGCAGCCTCCCAGCTGCAGCCGGCCATGGCTCTGGGTAGCTGCTGCCAGCTGGGAGCCCGGGCTGCTGCCAGCAGGCAGCTGGGATGCTGCAAGCGCTGTTGGGAGCAACCCAGGCTCTGTCGCTGGCAGCAACTATCTATAGCCGGGGCTGGCTGTGGCATGCCGAACAAAATGGCCTCGTGTGCCATGCTTGGCACGCATGCTGGGGGTTGCTGACCCCTGCACTATACTATTCATTTGACATGTACAGCATTACTTCTTCAAAGCCTGGATACTTGAGTATTTCTCTCTACAAATGCAGGCACTCGTTTTTAAAGTTTGGCCTTATGTGCATGTTAAAAATACCTCTGTACCTTTGGATTCAAGTCAAAAAAGCTGTAATATTTGAACCGAAGCAGTAAAGCCTCGTTTTCTTTCACTTCTTGCTCCATGAGAGATCTTGATGAGTCCAGCCACCTGGAAGTCATCAATGAAAACATATAGGTTCTGGCTGAATCTTTGTAATGGGATTAAAAATGCCATTTAAGCGTTTATTATACGACTTGAACTCACCCTTGGTTGATCTTAGCTTTATCAAGAAGCGCTTGTGGCTTGTACATTTTTGCTAAGATTTCTGGGGAAGTGATTGGCTGGCTAACAGCAAGTATGCCAGGATTTCCTTCTGATAAAGCACTATCTCCAAACCAAGCTGAAGTTGGAGACAGAGGACTTCCATCGTGAGAATCATACGTTGGCGTCATAGTTTTACTATAAAGTCCAGGGCTTGAATATATGTTTCCTAGCAGTAAGAGGAATGAAGAAGTGAAGTTAGTTTACACCCTAATTCTGCATGCTTAAAAGAAAGCCAATATAGTAAGTAGAATTAAAAAAAGACAGTCATGCGATTTTTTTTCTAAATAGGACATTGTAATGCTTATTTTTCTGTGAAAAGCTGATTTGACTTATCTATCCTTGAAAAACAAGACAAATGGAAAATTCATGGAAGATTAAGCCATGCGAAAGTCTTCAAACACCCATGCTTTTGGGTGTGGAATATACCTTCCTGTGTTTCTTCAGGTTGGACACTTGCTTTCTACTGGAGACAACACTGTAAGAACTAATCTGATGCTTCAGAACTCTAAAAGTCCAAGTTCAGAAGAACAGGAAAACCAGGTAAGGAGACACCAAGAAAATCACAGAAGACAGGGCACAAAAGTCCTAAAGAGATGGCGCTCACCTTTCACAGGGCCGATGTAAAGAACATCAGTGCCTACAGAGAAGTGAGAAGGTAAGAGAAAGACAATGAGAAAAGTCAGAAATAGAAAGGACAGAAGGTGAAAAAACATGCAGAAATGCAATAACTTGGAAAGCTTAATCATGTCATATTCCCATTTGAGATGAAAGTTAGGCTGTTTAAACCATGTTCTAACGGAGGCGATTTTGACTGCCTCCTCCGTGTAACATCAGACAGTAAAAGCAGATTTTTCTGCCTATTTACCGAACATTAAGAAATGTACCATTTTTTCCCCCAGCATGGTGTCTTGTTGCTCAGTCTTCAGACCAGCCCTTAAATTAGCCTGTAATTATTCCACTGAGTCTGGTAAACATCTCAAACTCACAGGTTCTACTTGAGCAAAGTTTTCAATATTCCTTTCAAATGCTTTTTCTGGGCGTGTTGTATGGGTTGTTCTGCACAGTTCATCTTTGTGGAACAAATGATGAAGGCCTATTAAAGCTCTGTCTTTGCTAGCTCTCCCCAGCAGTTGGAACTCTTCCCATTGTGTGAATTTTACTGCACATTGGAACAAAGGTGAAATTTTTTGTCTTAAAAAACAAAACAAAACTGAGAAATTGTGAATTTGGTTCACAAAGTACTTCTTTTCATAAAATGGCTTCAATTGCACGCCAAACCTTTGGCACGTCTGAACTCCTTCTTGGAACTACAAACAGCTTTTATTTAACTGTGGAGATAATAACGAGTCAAAGTTTCTCAATGCCAAATGCAAGCTGCCTTGCTTCCTTACTGCACTTAATGTTGACGAGAGTCTGGCTACCCAGAAGCCAGGCAGTTCCTATTTAGTAATTTCCAAGGTACCTGAGTGTGTTCAGATCATTTCAGCTGTTGCTGAAAAGGAAGAAATATGCAGTTTTCCACTGTTCTTGGCCTCTACATTGACTGCCTCTTTAAAAAGTGAGTGGGGAAAAAAAACTTTACAAAATACGCAAGTCATAGTCAATGCATATTAAGTGGGGTTATTTGATTATTTCCGTTGTACAAGACAATCAATACTGAAAAAAAGCATATTACTTTAAAACACGTAGGGCATTTTTACATATACAAGTGCCCCAGCGCTGGGTGCTTTGAAAAGCACCTGGAGCTGCATTGCTTACAGTTGTATAAGCAGGGAAACGTGCGTCAGTGCGCAGAAAACGGCAGCGTTTTAGTTCAGAAGTGCACCACCGCCATTTTCTCCAGGCTGATGCGCATTCAGCTTCTTATACAACGGCAAGCGATGCAGCGCAGCGCACATCAGCTCGTGTATGGGACAGATTCGATTAATCAAGTCTGCTCCAACGTACCAGAACTCCGGCACGTCCCAGCACAAAAATGTATATGCATAAATGCCTGTGGTGTCTGGTAGGTTTAAGTTCAGCTTTAAACCTGCTATGTAGCAACCTGGCTTTCCAGCTCCGTTCCAATGAGAAGTGAGAGGTGCTGAGGAAGCACTGTTTCTATTTCAGCTCTTGCATTTAAGATTCACAAAACTTTCAGAAGCACATGGAAGGGGCGCTCTCACTGCATGTTCCAGCATCCTGATATCTGATAAAAATAACTTCTCTTTACTGCCATTCTGGGGAATTAAGAGTGCCAGTAAGTTGGTTTCCTGGCCTTCACCAAAGCACATAGGCCAAGTGATATCACCACTTTGGAATATGATTTATGCTGCAGTTACACTTAATGCCACACAGTGGGTTCATTTGAGAAAATCTCTCTCCAATTTAAAGAGTGACAAAATAGTAGTGTCTGACAGCACAAGTTAGGTGGCCCCAAGATTGCTTTTTTTAAAGCATTATTACTCATCAAAGAACAACTGTCAGGGTACAGAAGTTACTATCTGAGTTGTGTTAAGGAAAGGAGTTTTCTGTTGTAAGGTGGGACAGGAGGAAAAAAAGAGAAGTTGGGAAATGCAGGGAAAGTTATAAGAGAGATTAGCTGACTGTGAGAACAGTGTTCATTTGGATGGACCATTAGTTCATGATTAATACAAGCTGCTTTCCTCAGTCCCAAAGCAGTTGGTCCAGAATTCATAAAATAGCCATTTCATTCGCTCCAAACACAACTGTCATTATTTCAGTATTTCTTGAATTCATCAGTATAAAGGTCCATCTTTGGAGGACAATTATTTCTGTTAAGCTATCTACCTGGCTTTTACATCAAGTTCAAATGCTGTAAAATAAAGCTCATCTGCTTACAAAGATCAAGCTGATTTGAAACACGAGAGGACGGAAGTGCAGCTGTTTCCTGAGACAGCTGTACATCAGCTGAAACAGCTGGGAAGGGGACTGCCACCATTCATCCACTGAAGTACTAGCCCTAATGATCAGTGTAAAATCCAGATATTCAGCGGAGGCCCACCACTGTGCCCCTACCCTGAATAGCTACATTGCATATGGAAATCAATTTGCCAATGAGTCTGACACTACATTAACACAAATAAAACCATATGCTTGGGGTTTTTTTCTCTTGGCTAACAAACAGGTTTTTAACATGTTTGTGTTTCTACAGTGACAGAACTCAATCATTTCTTGAATGAGTGAGCCCCGGATTGTAAATGTCTACCTACTTATGGCTTAACACTGGCTCCATGGT
>NW_017728899.1:982867-1000615 GCF_001723895.1 Crocodylus porosus
CATTGAACACCTTCAAGAGCAAATTGGATGCTTATCTTGCTGGGATCCTATGACCCCAGCTGACTTCCTGCCCTTTGGACGGGGGGCTGGATTCGATGATCTTCCAAGGTCCCTTTCAGCACTAATGTCTATGAAATCTATGAAACATAGTAATTCTCAATCAAGGTGTTATAGGGTGCCACACAATACTAGCACGTTAGGTATGCAAACACCTCCACATGCTTCACAGGATAAATCCAGAGATTTCAAAGAGGCATCAACAGCATCAAAAACATTCTGACCTGTTGTGGGCCGAATACTTAGCAACAGAGGAATTATTTTTCCCCGTAGTCAAAAAATGAGTGAAAGCAAAGAGCGAGAATTTTCCAAAGGGGCCCATGAGTCTAAAAAGGTTGAGAACCGCTAGCTTAAAACTACTCACCACTTTTCATGCCACCTTTTAAAAGTTGCTCCATTGTGGAATGGCAGCCTAAAAAACAGTCACTTTTATAGGGACACACTGATGCTCTAAGCACTCAAAATTTAACCAGATTTAAAGTGCAGGTGTGGTCAGAAGCGTAACTGTGTAAAGCTGGTGCCAACAACTTCAACTTCAACCAATCTACTCCTGGTATTCAGCTGGATCTGTCTGAACTGTCCCACATCCCTTTAAACTACTACTGGCAGTGCTGGGGAGACAATGCTCTCTCCAGCCCCACCAGTGGAGCTGAACTTTTGTGCTGTACAGGGAGAAGAATGCGGGTGACAGCAGAGGACCTGGCACAAGGGCATTTATAACACTGTAATTCCTTGAGGATTTCTGTATTCTCACAGCCCCAGGGAAAAAAGGATGGGAAGAAATATTCCTAAAGTACATGGAAATATTGCTGGCATCCCCTTGCAGGAACTGTGCATGGTGAGAGCCAACAGTTGCCTTGGTGCGGTATCTGCAACTGTGGAAGAGCTCTGCCGTCCCATCACGCCTGGGGCAACGCTGCAGTTCTCCTCTGCCTCAAAGACTGCGGGGTGAGGACAAGACACGCTCTTGAGGGATTTGCATAAAATTACATTCATACACACACAAGTTACAGCATTACTGTTGAGAGTCAAGCAAGCAAAATTTTGGAAAATGCAAGAATTCAGATTGCCTTAGTTACTTTAATTCAGCCCCCTCATGCAACCACAGTTGGCTAAGTCTTTAATTATGGGCTAATCAAATGATTATATAGTATTTTTTCCAGAGCAGCCTGGCCTCACTCAAAGTACAAAATGGGCGCAGGCCATATTTTGCTCTTCCTCATTGTTCACTAGGTGGTCTTGTGCATTTTAAACAGGAAATGCCAATGATTATTGGGGGCTATTTAAGAATATTTTGCGAGATGCCCCAAAACTTGTAATTTCACAATTGTGAAAGATTACCCTGGCAAAAAAAAGGGCCTGACTTTGAAGGCAAACCAGGAATTAGCCACAACAGCAATAGTTTGTAAGAAATGGGGGGGGGAAAAAGGAAGTTGAGGCTGACAGTAATGAAAATAAATGACAAATTATAGACAATGAATACAAGGATCCAAGGGAAAAAATATATGGCATGTAAAGGAAAGGAAAGCAAGGTAGAGCTTTCTGTTAAGTATATCCAAAGCAAACGGAACCAGACAACTGGAGTTTGTTACTAAAAGAAAACAGAAAAATTTATACTAGTAATGCAGAGAATGCCAAGATGTTCAAGAAATATTTCTGTTCTTTCTGTATTTCAGACAAAAAAAACCCTAATGACCTAGTCTTAGTCTTATCTTTTGAGGAGAAAATACATTCCATTTCAGCAGCTTACGAAGGAAGATGTTCAAGGAGCATGAGACATCTTAAATGGGCAGGCTGGATAACCTGCATCTCAAAAGCTTTAAAAGAACTGCTCAAAGAGCTCTCTCCACCAGTAATGCATATTTTCAAGAAGTAAATTAGAGCCTATCAGGCAGGTTCAGACCATAAGATGGTCTAAACAATTTTACACCTATCAACCTGACTTTGACCCTAGACAAAACAACACAACAGCCAATACAGGACTCTTCAGCAATAAAGAATTAATGGAGGGTAATTTAATTGATACTAATCAACATGAGTTTATGAGCAAGGCTCATCAGATTAATTTGAGATTATTTTACAGTGCGATCATAATACCAGTCTGATAAAGGTAATAGTGGGTGCATCTACACGTTCATTAATGTGCCATAGTTACTACACAATGAGTTTAGTACTTGGATACCCAAGTACTAAATCAATGTGCAGTAACTTGCACTGCCAAACAGTAGTGCTGCTGCACGGGGGTTTTTTTTGGACAGTAACTGCACAGTAGCCTAATACTACTGTGCAGTACTGTATTAGCATGGGTTTTGCCTGGCACGCTGCCATGCAGTGTTATTAGGCTACCGCAAAGTTAGCGTCTCGTATAGACACACCCAGCAGTCATTAAAACACTGTTTCCTGGCTTTGCAATGCCAGGCCACTGGTAGTGCCCACATCCCCCTGCTTCACCTATGGCAGCAAGAATCATGCCTGGTAGCTGCCTGAGATGGCTCTTCACAGAGTTTTTAAAACTGGTCTATGGCAGGGTATAGCCTGCAGAGTCAGATATTTGGGGGCAGGACTCACTGCTAAAGTCTGTGGTACAGAGCCATACTAGGGACGTGCTTTGGCAGTGTCGGGGCAGGCCATGGCCATGATAATCTCCATGTCTCCCTGAGCTGACACAGCACTGTTTGCCCCACCTCTGGAAGTGGATCTCAGGAGGATCCTGGCCCTGCAGCCTGGATCCAGCCCAGGGAGTCAGGCTTGTGTGACACCTCGGTTAAGCAAACACTTGTCTAGGATGGTTTGGACAGAGATGATCCCACCTTGAGCACAGAGTTGGATTAGATGAGCTCCCTGGGGCCCTTCCATCCCTACTTTTCTAGGAGTCTGAAAGTCCCATAAGGTATTTGAATGCACTACTGTATAACACAGATTATGCAACTAAAATGATACAAAAAATCACACACCAGATTCTTCACTAGTGGGGTGTCCATGTTATTTAATATTTTCAATACTTGGACAAAAATAAAGTAATAATAAAACAACTTATAGATCTAACATACAGTTTGGGGCATGGTAAATAAAGAAGATCTATCCTGACAGAGAGAGATTTGGATTTTATGGCAATCACCTGCTAGGAAGGTGGATTTGATTTAAATCAAATCAATTTAAATCACGATTTAAATCACTGGTCAGGAAGCTTCGATCTAATCACTGTGTTCTACAAAAGGTGCATTCTTGTTGTCTGAAATCCTCTATTCATTTAACTTCTTGAAACTTTGCACTTTTAGAGAGAGGAAAGGGCTTGACTCTGTGTACACAAACTTGCAGGGGGAGACAAGAGGGACGATGGGTGGGTAATCAGGTCTGTTATCTCGCATCTCCATACTCTGCTGTTAACAAGGATGTTCTCTCTGGAGACAAATGCAGTTTGAACTGCAATCAAGCATCACAGAGATGCGTAATGGGATCTTTTAGGCCAGGGATTGGCAACCCCTGGCACGCGTGCCAAGCATGGCATGCGAGGCCATTTTGCTCAGCATGCCACGGCCAGCCCTGGCTCTGGGTAGCTGCTGCCAGCGACAGAGCCTGGGCTGCTCCCAGCAGGGCTTGCAGCATCCCAGCTGCCTGCTGGGAGCAGCCTGGGCTCCCAGCTAGCAGCAGTTACCCAGAACCAGGGCTGGCTCCAGCTGGGAAGCTCCAAACAGCTGCACTGGGCTCCACAGCTCTGGCATCAGCTCCATGCTGGTGGCAACTGCATGGGCACCTCGTGGCAGACAGTAGGGCAGCACAGCCTGCCCCAAGGTACACACGCAGTCACCACCAGCACGGAGCAGATGCCAGAGCTGCGGAGCCCAGCGCAGCTGTTTGCAGCCTGCCTGCTGCTTGCTGCAGCTGCCCAGAGCCGGGGTTGGCTACAAACACCTGTGCGAGGCTCCGGAGCCCAGTCACCAGCTCTGTGCCAGGAGCAGGGGAGAGACTGGGACTGCGCTGCCTCAGGCCCGTCCCACACCACCAGGTCTGACGCGTAGGTACACGAGCTGGTACGGAGCTGATGCTGGGGCTCTGGAGCCCGGCACTGCTGTTTGGAGCCTCCTGGCTGCAGCTGGCCCTGGCTCTGGGGAGCTGCTGCCAGCCGGGAGCCTGGGCTGCTTCCAGCAGTTAGCTGGGATGCTGCAAGCCCTGCTGGGAGCAGCCTGGGCTCCAGCAGCTACCCAGAGCTGGGGTAGCTGCTGACAGCCACAGAGCCTGGGCTGGGATGCAGGGTCTTTGGGTGTGGGACAAGGGGCATAAGTAGGGCACCCTGCCATGTACCCCCTGCCCTCATTTTGTTTTTCTGGCATGCCAGCACTCTGGCACCTTCCAAGGTAGGCATTGTGGTGCTTTTTGGCACTCCAGCCAAAAACCGTTGCCTACCCCTTTTCTAGACTGAGCACTGAGTCTCACTGGGTAGGGTGGCTTTCTTTAATCTTTGCTAATCTATAGAGGAGCCTCTGGGAACCCCCATGAGATTGGGCCCTTAATATAGTCCATGGCCTGCTGTGACCCATTTATAAAACTTTTCTAAAAAGGTTACATGAATATATAGTTTCAAATAGTATATAATAAGAAGTTACAAACTGTATTCCATGATTATATCTGAGCTTTAACGTATCTTAAATTCAAACTATTTTTAGATAGGTTTTTTTTAATTTAAAAAAGCATCTTTAACAACCCTCTTCCCAAAATACAATTACATTTTTTTTTTAAATGTGATTTTAATTATTTATGGTTTTTAAATTGTTGATTTTTATCCACCCTGGCTGTTAGTGTGCAATCAATGTGTTTTCAAGAAGCCACGTATAAAGTCAAATATCTTTCGGGAACCTACATTATTTATTCTTAATTGGTCTTAAGACTCTGCTCTAGCAACCTATGACTGACAAAATCTGAGGAGGATTCACAGGGGATAATAAATGTGAGCTCCCAGTGAGATGATGTGGTTGCAGAACTTAATGCAGCCATTGCTGTACAAATAGGGATATTGAATAATACCTCTATAGCTGACACTACTGCTCTTGCACCCACACCTCAAGATGTTGAAAAATTGGAGAGGAATACTATTCAAATGATTAACTACAAAACCTTTTTTCTAGTAAGAGACTGGAGGAGCTCAATCTACTCATCTTATCAATGCGAAGGGCAGGAGGCAATTTGATAAGTACCTACATGAGAACCAAATTTGATAAGAGGGCTCCTCTGGCTATCAGACAGAGGTATAATAAGATTCAGTGGCTGGAAACTGAAATGAGAAAGATCAGAAATGAGGCACAAATAAGGTTAATTAACCACTTACTAAAGGTTGGGATGGCTTCCGTACCACCAGAAAAATTTAAATTAAAACTGAAAGCTTTTCTAAAAAATATGTTGTTTCAAGCTACTGGGCTCAAGGCAGGAACTCCTTTTGGAAAATCCCATGGCCCATGTTATACATAAAGTGAGACCAAATTGTCAAAACGATCTTTTCTCACTTTAAATCTATGAATCTCTTACTGCACACTATTTAAACCTTGCTCTGGAAAAGGCATTGCAACCTCTCAAAGGAGTTTGCTCTGATAAGTGTCCTACCCTACCTTCTGCTCGATTACACCAAGTTCTTAACAAACATTAATTGATTTTCACAACTCTGTATGCACATCCCTTAATCAGAGGTCACCCATACCCAGCCTGATTTTAAACATCTGCTCTAAAGCCTGGTGAAACTACACTCAAAAAGTCACTAGAATTTTTTATGTGGGCAAAATGATATATATCCCCCCAACATTTGTTCTCTAAAGCAGCTGAAATATTTTACCACCAACTTTCTAAAAAAATTTCAGCATGAAGCAAACAATGACATGGAACATTTCAGCCTCTGCAGTTGAAGTCAGGCAAACTTAAAGCCACCATAGGAACTTAAACTGGAAAGTGTCAGACAACTTTCTTTAAAGAGGTTGTTGTAACGGCTCTGTGTATAACAATTAAAATTTGGTTTTAATCGGCAGTTACCCAAACTACTAGTCAGGGTCCTTCAACATGCAAAACATATCTATATATAAACCCAAATCCATGGAATAAACAGAATCCACAATGTTAATTAATTTTATATTAAAACGCAGTAGCATAGAAATAACGTCAATACAGTATATAGGAGATTAAGAAACAACAGTTAACTAAAGGGAGAATATTCAAGTTAAAAATATGCATTTTCTATCAAATAGGATCTAATTTTTGTAGATCAGTATTAAATGAAGTCATTGCAAAGATAGTTTCATACGCTAAAGCAAAGGCAGAAAAGTAAAAAAAAAGTAATGTAGTTCAGAATATCTTGCTGAAGTATGAACACCTCATTTAATAAGACACTTTTGCACGTATTTTACAGAAAGTGCATCTTTACCCTAAGAGACACCCTTCCTAAGCACTGGTTTTAAATAGGCCAATTACTACATTTAAAGATGAAATACTAAACGAAAATTAAAATTGAGTTAAGCTTAGAAATATGTACTGAATGCTCTTACTAACCAGGCTGTTTAAATGTGTGGGAGGAAAGCATTCCAGAAATAAGTATTAACTAACTTGTTCAAAAAGACTGCTTTCTCTCCAGCCCTTCTTCGCTAACTGAGGAATTCATAATGCAACCAGTGAAAATCTGACACTCCTGGGACGTCTACTGGAATACTTCTAAGGTCTATCTGCCTGCTGGCTACTGGACACATGCAATTCCTAGCTTTAGTTTTCATTAGCCATTTACAGCTGGTTCTTTAGAATATTTAAATCAAGTTTTCTGATAAATTACACATTGATTTGTCAAAAATAAATGCACAGACAACATTTTATATAGAAATCTGCTGAGATGAACTCCCAAAATGCCAATCATATATTGTGATTTTTCAGCTCAAGAACACAGTCGGCATGATTGAAAATATAACTAATTATTTAAATACAATGCAATAACAATGAAGACTGCCAGACAGTTTCCAGGGGACACTCCCATTCTTTCTCTCTTTCCTCCCAACTCCAAAAGATCCATTGTCAATATTCCTGCCAGGTGCAGCTGCCTCTTAAGTTATTCAACATTTATGGACTTGATTATGTATGTGCTAGTTAAAAGATGAGAACATACTTCCAACACGGAAGGCATCAAGGATTTAAGGACCTCCTTCAAACCAGGTCCATACAGTTTTGCCTGGAACAACGCTAAACCTGGATATCTAAACATCTAAAAAGTGTATTTTTACCTCACTTCTTTACTAGTCTAAAGCCTCTGTTTCTTCTTGTAATAGAATTATCATATTGTCCTCTAGTATCTCCTTAAAGTCAATCAACAATGACATACCCGACTCAGAGAAGTCTTTTACTAACCAGTTGTCCCCATTTTCTACCCTTTGTTTGACTTATATGTAAGTCTTTTGGAATGTGTGCATGCAAATACTCAGTGCATATTATCAAGATTCGTTACAGGGCCATTCTAGGTCAAATAGTCTCATCTGACTGACTGGTGAGGTCATTTATTAAAGATACTGTATGGCTCTTTCAAACCCTGAACTCCCAAACATCACTATTGAGATGTGGTACAATAGCACATCTCAGGAACTGCAGTTTATATTTAACAGAATCTTAGTTCAAACCAGATTTGCCAATTATTTAACCATTAGAAAATCAGACAGAACAAAGAACATCAGGCTTTTGTATTAGCTGCAGACTTTAATATTAAAAATAATAAAGACTATTAAGATGAGCAGAAAGTGGCCAAAGCTTTGTAGAATCTGCTGAGAATAGAGAACACTGACCATTTGGTCTTTCATAATTCATACAAGAACAATTTCTGCACACACAGGCCAATATGCAACATATTTGTATAAAAGATTTAGAATGATCATATTGGACAAAAAGCTTGGAAATTCAAAGTTAAGAACGGTACCCTATTTAATTTGCCACAGAACATGGTGAGAAAGCGTATCAGTAACAAGATCCAAGTTCTACAAGGATCAAGTTCAACGGTTTTTATCTGTGTTTCATTATTTTATGACTGAAACAATCCTGAGAATGCATTCATAGTCACTGCAAAACATTATATAATCTTGGATGACTTTAGCAGAGTTTACTTGCAGTGCACCAAAATCAATTGATTAGGTGTGACCAGTACACATTTCCTTTTCACAGGGGCTCCAATATACATTTTTTGACTCTTCTTTCCTTTCCTTAGCACCTTTCCTCTCCCCGTTTCCATCCACCACTTCACACAACCAATGAAGATGCAACTAGACTCACCTGATCCTGGAGTGATTAACGGTCCCTCCAGTTCAAGTGCTTCATCTTCACACTGATCATCTAGCTTTTTCTTTTTTTTCTTTGTTGGATCTCTGGGTTTCCTCAAAAGAGAGAGTTCCTCTGGGTGTCTGATGTCTAGGGAGAAAAATCAAAACCATTTTTAAAATGGAAAAACACATGGCACGTAACCTAAAAATAGCTTATGTACTGGAGGAGTGGAGGGTAGTTAACACAGCACCAATCTTTAAAAAGGGGATTACAAGAAGGGCTCTAGGGAACTACAGATCAGTGAGAGCCTAACTTCTGCTCCTGGCTATCTGGTAGAACCCATAATAAAAATCAGGGTGGTCTACAACCATGTTGGTCAACCCCATGGGCCAGAGCTAGATAGATTCATAGATTGTAAGGCTGGAAGGGACCTTGGAAGATGATCAGGTCCATCATCTAGCATGGGGTCCTCTGGAAGCCACAGCAATAAATGCTGCCACTTCTCTCTCACTGACAAACGCAGACCCATGAGAAGCTCCACAAACCACATTCTGCCAGATGCTGAGCACCACTGGTCTATAACTTGGGTGAACAGGCCTTGTGAGGAAGAGTCAGCTTGCCTTTTGTAAATGGAGGTCATGCCTTACCGACCTACCAGAGCCCTTTGCGGGTATCAACAAGCATGTCGATAAAGGCCATTTGGTTAGTACAATGTACTTTGCCTTTCAAAAAGCTTTGGACAAAGTCCTGTACCAAAGGCTGTGGAGGAAATTGGGCCATCATGGAATTAGGGGCAAGGTCTGCTCATGGATCAGCAATTGGCTGAAGGACAGAAAAGGCCGTTATGCCACTGCATAAATCCCTGATACATTCACACCTTGAATGCCGTGTGCAGTTCTGGTGCCCCCTACCTCAAAGGATACCATAGATCTAGAAGAAGTACAGAGAAGGGTGACAAGGATGATCATATGGGCTTGAAGCAGCTTCTGTACGTGGAAAGTCTAAATAGACCAGGAATTTTTAGCTTCAGGAAAAGATGACAGTGATGGGGATATGATGGTGGCCTATAAAATAATGAATGGCGCACAGAAAGTAGAGAGAGATTACCATTTACCAACTCTCATAACATATCAGAACTAGGAGACATACAAGGAAGTCATTAGGAAGCAGGTTAAAAAGCTAACGAAAGCAAGTTTTGTTTGTTTGTTTTTACACACACTGTGCAATTAACTTATGGAACTCACTGCCACAAGATGACAATTTAACCATGTTCAAAATTCAGGCAGGACAGGTTAAGGGGTGGTTATTAAACAAGACAGTAGAGCTCCAGCCTCCAAATTAGGATTCAGCAGGCCTCAGCGTTGGAAGCTGTAAAGCAGAGTTATAGCAAGGATAGTTGTGAAGAGAGCTGAGACTGATGACAAATAAGTTGCAGCTGCTGTTACAGAGTAAAAGGAGCCAGTGGAGGAATGCAAAGAGAAGGGGTGACATGGTTAAAGGTGATGGGTTATACGTAATGATTCTTGGCAGGGATTTTTCTGCTGGTCACTGACAGGCTGAAGATGAATTTCATGCAAGCAGGTCAAGAGCAGTCCTCTGGGATGAACTCCCATTAGTTGGGCTAACTGATTTATACAGCGACCATGTCTTTCAGGTCCATAGTGCATCAGACTGAAACATTTTGAGTATTTATAACAAGCTGCTTGTTGTGACAAAACAGATTGATATTATTTTCAAATAATATTTTAATCTGGACTGGGTTAATTTTTAATAAGCGCTGAAATCTACATTTAGGCACTCAATAAAAGTCAGCTTGTTCACGTCAATGTGAACAATGAGCAATTGACAGTTTTCAAAAGAAAGTCAAGTTACTTATTTAGGTACCAGACTATGGATTTTAGAAGCCTGGCATTCAGCCACCCCTTCTTGAAAATTGTTATTTTCAAGGTAACGTTTCTATTTGCTCTTGGAAAATTTTTATGTTCTTTAAATATTAATGACAGATACATGATGCAGGTTTTTCATACACATTCTTATACCTCATTACAATCATGTCATTTAGGAAAAATCTATCAGCGTTTATGTCTGTAGCACATCCTTGGTCACAGGAGCATCCAGGACGCCCTTTGGCAGCCATGTAGCCCCTGCCCGGCTGCAGCCGTACCCTTGAATCTCGCCTGCTACACCTTGCTCTTAATGAAGGTTATAAAAGGGAGACTGCCCAAGTGAGCCTGAGCCTGTGTCAATCCCCACTGGGCCTCTCCTGGGTCCCCTCAGTCACAGTCTTGAGCCCCCAGGTTAGCAGGCCCTCTTAGCCTGTCTGTAGCCCACTGGGCACCTGTCTCCTTAAGGGCTCCTTGCTTCCCCTACACCGTGCCACGAGCCTTGCAGGTGTTTCCCTACACATCCCTTCCTGGACCCCTGGTCCTAGATACCGCCCCTTCCCTGGGCTCCTGGTCCTGCACACTGCCCCTTCCCTGGGCACATGGGCCCTCTGTGGGTTCAAAATAAAAGGCCACTTGCTTGCAAAACTCTGCCTTCCTCTGCCGAGGTAACCTTCCTCTGTTCCCGTGCCTGCAGGGTTGGTTATATAAACTCCAGTCCCTTCAGGAGCCCTACTGCCAGAAGCTCCTCACTTTGTGGCTGCCAGGGGGAGACTGCCTAACTGGCTCAGGCTCCAGAGTTATAAAGCTCCAGCCTAAGCCCTCTTCTGGTCAGGTGAGTCTCTCATTAGTCCCCTGTACCACTGGCAAGCAGCCTCGCAGGCTGCTAGCTCCCCTTGAAGGAGCAGACACATACCAGTGCCCTGCTACAATACCACTGTCTTCACTGTGCAAAAAAAGGGAGTAACAAAACCACATTTTTAAAAAGTTAAAGTTTTTGTCACAGAAACATGGCTGTGAAAGACATAGCTATTCATATATGATTTTATTTACTATGATTTTTTAATTTGTTCCGAGAAAAAAAAGAGGTGTTTTGGGACATTATACTTGCTTCAGACCAGCTTGCTGGAGAGAGACAAACATGAAACTTTTTCTACAAAGTGCTAATATACAAAGACAGCTTGTTTTGACAAAAAGTAAGAACATACAACCCTAGGGAAGGACTTCAGGTAGCAGTGTCAGGCAAGCCTGTACCAGAGCTGAGGATTTACAGATCACCTACTGAAACACAAATAAAAATGTGCTCCTTCATCAGTAAGAGTGACCAGAATCCAGAAAGGTTTTTCTCAGAGGGGAGAAAATGATGTAATTTGACGACTATTTTTTAAAAAAAGACCTATTATTTGATTTAAAGGGATAGCATCAATTGGTATTATTGGATGTGACAAATACTCAAATTTCATTTTTCTGATATTAAAAAGGATGCATGATATGACCTAAATTAAAAAGAAATCCCTTAAAATATGCAGCAGTTTTCCTTTTTTGTTGATATTTATATACAACCTTTTCAGCTATTCCCCCCCCCAGCCAAACTGAAGATATGAATGAGATGTATCAATAGTCAGAATACTAGTTTTAGCTAGCCTGTCAGTCATCTACTCACAACTGGGCAGGGTTAAGTGACATGTTAATTAAGGAATGGCAACCAGTCTGTATTTGCATTACCAGAAATGGACCTGCAATACTGAGGAATTGTAGAAATAGCAATAATACCAGCATAGCCAGAAGAAGTGTTGAACCCAAAGCAACCAACAACAAAAACGTACACATTACATAACATATACATTCCAGACCAGAAACACCAATACACTGGAGGATACTGGTGCTTCCGTATGCTCATGTCTGTCCGTACGCAGCTCTAACTGGGAAAATGGGTCTATAATGAAATTCGTATTTGCTGGAGCTTGGATTAAACTGTAAACAGGCTGGATGCAATCCAGGTCCCCTTGCTGACACTGAAAAAACAAAACTCTGTCTAATACTGTACAAGTTATACGGGATTGATATTTAAGAACCTGACCTGGAAAATCATTTACCTGGGCAAGAATCCATTTTACTGTGATGATGAAAGCCCACAGAATCCTGATCTAGAAGGTCTAAAATATGACTTGTATTAAAAAAAGAATATTATCAACTACACTTAGAAATCTGGAAACTAGGGTTTCAAGGCTAGTTACCTGTGTTTTTGACTCCTTTTGTTTTTAACTCGTGTCGGCATATTCCATGCGACAATGGCTAATTATATGAAGACAGCGCTATGTAAGATATGGTCGATAAGGAGTAAGGAAAGCAAAATACACAATTTCTACCACCACCTGCTCTCTTCATGAGCAGGTCTTGTAGTCTGTAGGTTTTAAAATACCTAATGGAGGTACCTGGTATGGTTTCACTGTTTTCAACCTATTCGTTAATCCACTTCAATTTGGGCAGCTCACAGGTGTTAACTGAAAGCTCACCCTTAAACAGCTTCAAAGACAAGTAGAATAAAGCTACTGATGATGTTCTTTAGAGGAATCCCATAGTCCACTGCCTGAAACCTGCTATTCCATTATTTGCACTGACAGCAAGCTACTGGCCTGCGAACATAGGCCCTCTGGATCTATTTTTATGACTTCCAGGTAAACACGGCTAAGTACAGCCAGTCAAAAAGCCTGCAGCTGAATCAGTTCAACCACCACAGCTTAGTCTAAGCTACATAGATTGAACCGATAAACAAAGTGAACAGATGTTCACTTTTGGATTCTGGAAATGCAGCCATATGCCTGCAGTGGCTCAGGCCAGCAGCCCGGGGGGGGCACGCTAGAGCATACCTCCCTGCTGGGCTGAAGCAGACAGCTTGAGCCAAGGCTAGCCTGCCCATTTTGTGAGCGGGGATTTGCGGGAGAGGTGCAAAGCACCCTGGGATGCTGGAGGACTGTGAGTTAACTTGAATCTGGAGGGAATCTGGGACAGAAGTTTAATAAACCAAATTTCAGCTAAATCAGTTCAGTCTGATACTACATCCACCCAGGTTGATCTGAAGCCGGTTTTGGCCATTTCAAAAGTGGTTTATATGCACTGAACTTCTGTTGCGTTACAGATATGAACTGGTTTCCGATCACTAATATCAGTTCATGTGTTATTTCGGTCCCTAGCTCTGTGGTTTTGCTGGACTTCTTTTTGTCCCTAGAAAGCTACCTTCCTAACTCCCATGTCTGTGAACTGAACGTAGTCCAGCAGTGATGTTTTCCTGACTATACCTATGCATAGACTTGAACAACATCCACGCCGATTCATCTCCTTATGCGTTAACTCAAGAACAAACAAAACTTCAAATGTCAAATTCAATTTTACTGCAGATTGTTTGGATACTCTGTAAGGAGAACGGTTTATAAGAAAACCTCACACAGGAGAATTGCTGCGGAACAGGAAAAGGAAGGAACTAAGAACGAGACAAAGGCCAGGAAGGGGAAGGCTTAGAAACAAATGACTGAAGTAGTTTCAATATTACAGCATGAGCATATTCTCCGAACAAGAGGGATGCTAAATGAAACAGTAAATAACGATGCTAATAAACTAAATGTTAAATGGGTCATATTATACCCCTGATCTTTTCTGCAGTCTTTCCATTTACAGAAGCAGGAATTTGCTGTGGATCTGTGTACAATGTATAACCTCAACCAGAGGAATATAAAGCTTGGATTTGGGCCTCATCACATAATGCACTGGACACATTTGAACCGCACACCAAGACAGATGCACTTCCTATACTGCTGGTTAGCATCTGCACATATGGACATACATTATCCATGTCTGTGAAAAACTACTAGTGGAGCATTAGGATAAAACTTAACAAAAACCCCTCGCAGGGACACACTGCAAGCCAAGTGCACAGTGTTTGCTTTACGCTATTAGTAATACGTGAGAAACAGATGGCTACTGTAGTCTAGACAGACGTGTCTGATTTTCTCTGCTTTGGAGTGTGTCATCCCCCAAACTGCTCCTGTCAAACCCAAATCTTTCACTGAAGAGCTGGTGCTATCTTACTTTTATCATAGTAATAAAGACTGAGTTATGGCCTCTGCACTCTATAATTTAAGTTTAGAGTTATTATGATGCAAATGGAGATTTCCCCCTGAAAAAAAAACAACTGCCCCACACAAAACCCAGCAAATAACATCAATATAAAAAATAAAGGTAAAAATTATGCACATCAGTAACCTAGTAACCTGGAATAAAATTATATTGCATTTATCCACATAAAACTGCCTTTATTGGGTTGTCTCGAAATGTAGTGCTTGTACATTATTTGTATTTTTGTTTAAGCTATGAACCCAGTGACAGGATAGACCACATTTCCTCTGAGCAGTTGTGGCTCTTTGTGCCAATAACTCAAGAATTAAAGCATCCAGAACAGCGATCTGATCAGTTCTGAAGAAGCTGTTCTGTTCTATGATGTTAATCTAAAGATTAAGAGTTCCCTGTAGCACATGTTGGTAGCATCATCACTGCTGTTACACAAGTCTATTGTGCTAAGAGTATTTTAAAATCTGAATTACGCTTGTACTGTAAGCTGATAACGTTGAGGATCTGACCGAGACAACATTCTCTGACGACATAGCAACTTTACCAGCAGGGCCCTCCATGCTCTGCTACAGCGCCAGGTTATTAATCTAGGCATGTCTCAAACACTGTCACAAAACAGACCCCCGTTAGATGGTGACAGTCCCAAACCTCCGTATACCCTATCTGTAACAATGCAAGAAGGTGGCACGAACTATTGTGACTGCTTGGAAGGAAGATTAGTGAAGTGTGTATGTACCTGAATGGTCTAACTTTTTATCTTTTTTCAAAAAGGCAAAATCACAATGTTCACTTTTGCTCTTTGCTTCCATCAGCTGCCAGATGTTCTAGTCTTGCCTCCCGCCCCCCCAGTTTGCTTGATTTAAATCTCCTCAGGTTTTATGTTGGCTATATACTTAAATGCTATTGTAATTCAAATAAATGAATGAGTCTATTTTACCAAAATAAAAAATACATTTTATGCCCTCTGACAACAGTTACATTCACCACCACTGCATAACTGTGAGCAACACATGCAGGCATGGCTTTATTTAAAAATAAGACACAAATGCATATAACACTGTTATTGAAAATCTGCTGCAATAGCCAAGATTGTTGTGCAAGAAACATCAGTGCAAGAAACATCAGTGCAATTAAGGAAGAGGCAGCATAATATGAAGTTGCCTTAATGTTTCTGCAAATTTTATATTCCTATGCTTATTTATGGTATGTTAACAACTGAAACTCTGCCTCAAGTTAAGCTATTCAAATGTAATTCAAGTGACAGAGACAACAGAGAGGTGGGCTACAGGCCAACCTCAGCTCCTGAAAGAAATCTGTTTTGGAAGTTCACCAAGTTTTACCATCTGATTTCAAAGCAAGTTTTTATAGCTCTTTCTAAATTGCTTACAAAGCTATCTTCAGATAGAAAGACTACAAAGATTGCATATTGAAAATTATAATGCAGCTGCCTTAAAAATGTTCAAAGGAGAGCTAGTAAAAGGCAACTGCTGTCCTGCATCATTAGACTGCTGACAACCATTATACCCATTTCTCTGCAGGCTCGGAAGTTTTGCACTGACAAACCACAAATGCTACAGAAATTTTAGTCCATTAGATATGTTTTTCCCCACCACAGAACCTGTAATGGCTTCAGTGTGAATGCTAAGCACAGTATTTTTTAAAACAAATGATGGAAAAGGGGCTTTATGTGAAGAAAGAGCTCATTACACAGCTTTAAATTTCTATACAAGAATCAGAAGTATGGAAAAATAGATCTAGACAGTGACAACCAAGCAGTAGGTTTTGTGCATTTTACTGAAGTACTTTTTAATTACTTAGTAAATTATTGGTGGAAAAAAAAGTTCACCACATGATTAATAGGTTTACAAAGGATCTTAAAACATGCTTTGAATAAAAAGACAGTCTTGGAAAACATGTTGCTTAGTTTTTATAGTTAAAGCAAAGAAATTCCACAGGTTTAAGGACTACCAGATGGTAATGCTCTAGTAAATTAGAAACTGAGTCAAGGAGTTACTATTAGCTCCAGATTTTCTATTTTAGTTAGATAGAGGAAGAGACATTCCCTTAAAGGACAGTAGTGGGAGAACACAATTTAAGCCTCCAAGCAGGTTTGCACTTTTAGCAAAGTTTCACGTCAGTTGACTGGCTAAAATGCTGGAAACATTTGCTGTTAAGTACACCCAGTGCATGGGGTAATGTATCTCAAGCCAAGGTGTTGTTCTTGGTGAGAAATTCACAACTGAAAATTAACTGGACTTGGGCAGTTTATTTTAGGGGAAGCAGGATCTAGCTGGCAAAGAATCACTCTGATGACACAACCTTCTAGCGAAATACTGCTTCTAGAAAAGAAATGCCAGAGGGTTTATTTCCCTTCCCACCCCCAGAAGAAGCTGGAGCAAAAGGTTTAGTACAGTGGTCCCCAACCAGTTGATCATGATCGACTGGTCAATCGCAGAGCCTCTTCTGGTGGATCCTGGGCTGGGGGGAGCTGAGTGCCCGCCCATGCACGCACACATCCCCCACCACTAGCCCAACAAGTCAATCTGTTGGGGGAGGGAAGAGGAAGGGGCCAGATCGAGGCCCCCACAGTGTGGGATGGATGGTGTGGCTCAGCCAGGAGAAGGGGAAGGTGAGCGGGGCCCCAGTCTGGCTGGGTGCTGGGAGGACTGGAGCCTGGCAGGCTCCTCCAGGGGCACAGGAGGGGGTGTGTGTGGGGGGAAAAACCCACTCCCGCTGCTGGGCACACCCAGCCGGAGGCCCTAGAGGCACATGCTCCCCCAACTCTGCATGGAGTGGAGGCGGCTGCCACTGCCCGCTGTGCCTCAAGCCCCACTGCATCTGGCCATGTGCACATGTGGTTCAGCACAGCAGCAGGACCCATGTGGCTTCAGGCTGCAAGAGCAGCCGCCTCCGCCCCATGCACATATGGGGGGCGGCATGTGCCCCCCCAAATGCAGGGCAGTGTGGACAGCTGCAGCAGCGGTGAGGGAAGGAATGGGGCTGGGGCAGGCCCTGCACAGCAGGGCGGGGCGTGGGACTGAGCCGCGAGTGGCTCATCCAGGGGGCATGTGCCCCCAGATCTGCACGTGGGGCAAGGCTGGCTTCTGCTGCAGGCTGAGGCCAGGCTCTTTCTGGTGGGGGCAGTGGGACACGCTGTGCTCAGACCACTGCAGCCACCCAAAAATTCACTATACACCCCCCGACCCTCCGCCCAGCACAGCTGCCACCCACCCGGAGCACAGCCCAGACCAGCCCAACCCCTCCTTGGAAGGTTAAAAGGCTCTGGGCTCAGGTCTGTACAGATGCTGTTAGGTTGTACTATTCTCTAGTGCATCTCTGACTTAAATTAGTTTGCAAGAGGAACACTTTTAAAATGATACAATTTGACCCAGAAGCCTGAAGGGGAAACTAAAGTAAC
>NW_017728899.1:1000715-1009806 GCF_001723895.1 Crocodylus porosus
GGGAGTGAGATATTCTTGATACTGTTGTGTCAATTCTTGCTATGCTTCCCACATAAACCATTTTCCTTTAGCATTCAGCCATTTTGCTGCAAAATTCACACTAACCAGAAATATCTTAAAGGAAACACAGTGCAATGACCAGAAAGACTATGGGTCCTTTCCAGACATATTTTTAATGAGAAAAATCCTTCTCTAATACTAAGCTAATAAAGCGCAAACCCATTTCATGTGCTTTAGGACAGGAATGTAAGCAGGCAGATGTCCCTCCAGTTTGTGAATCATACTTCCTCTTCCCCTTTTCTGCACCCTTACTCCCAAAGGCCCCAAATGGCAATTTGTTTCAGACCAGAGACACCATCGCTAGTAGAAGAAACTTCCCCGGCCTCTCATTTAATCATCCCTTTCTTAAATTTTCTCTCATCTTCACTCCCACATTTCAAGATACATTGCAATGGTTCCAAATCATTTTTGTAGGTGCCTAAATGAGACTTTGGTGGAATTTTAAATGTCCGGGTCTTAAAAAGTGATCTATCACAATCCTGCTCCAGCAGCCACAAAACCATGCAAGTGCCTAATTCATTAACAAGTGCCTAAAACACTGCTGAGGTGTCCTGCCTTGGGCTTGTGCACATGCTCAGAAGCAATCCAGACCAAGCCACTTGGGAGCAATGGGATCCAACCTGGTGCTGCAGGAACCTACACTCTGCCACTGTTTCTAGTTTAGCAAGTGTTTGCAGAGCGCACCTGGCTACCACTTCACAGAATGCTTGCTCTCAGGCACAGGCAATGGTGGTGCCTTTTTTTGCAGAAGTGGTTAGAGCACTTGCCCAGAAAATGAGCCCTCTGCCTAAGGGGATTCAACCACACCTCTCACTTTCCAAGAACGTGCTCTAACCACCTGACTACAAACTGGCTGACCCTTCAACTCCTCCTTTAGACTCTGGTCACCCACAGTGCAGAATTCATTGGGCTGATGAGCAATCAGGACTCATGGTAGAGGTGATATCCTTCATAAAATAAACAAAATTTGGCAAAAAAAATGTGGGAATCTAACTCTGATCCCAAGAGAACGGGATCTTGGGAGACGGGAGCCCAAGGTTCTACTTTTGTTGAAAGTGAAATGCATGACTAAGCCTGAGGGAAGGACTAGAACCCAGGTTGCCCACATCCTGCGTAAATACTCTTACAAATAGGCTGTTATGCAAAAAAGGTGGACACCCTCATGATTAGCCACACTAGCCCCGGAAGGATATTGAATCAGGTCACGTGATTAGGGTTTGATGACTCTCTCAGCTATCATAGCAGGATGCATGATTTCTGTGATTGGGATCTGACAGATTTTCTCTCAGAACTTATGACCACTGCCACACAGGGAGCCTGGCCTCAGATCTGGTTCCTGATGCTGCACTTCCTTCTGTGCCCTTTCAACTTACCAACTCCTGATCCCAGGATCCATGTGCAACTTTAAAGCCCCATGGTGCAGCCCTGCATCATGTAAGCCGTTGGCTCCCTCAGCCGTTGAAGTTTAAAGCCTGCAGTGCAGTCCCAGAGATCTGCACAGTTCAGCCTGGTGCACGTGCTGGGCAAGGGGAACCGACAGGCTACACAAACCATGCAAATTTAAAGCCCCAAGCATTACCCGTACACCTGCTTGCCACACCCCACATGGGGTGGCACCATATAGGGCTTTACACTTGTTGGGGACAGGGAGCTCATTGGATTCCCCTGCCCAAATCACGCAGCCAGCATCCAGCTGTACTGTATCATAGGGTTTTAAACATGTCACATGTTCAAATTAAAGCATGATACAAACCAGCCACAAAGATGTTCTACAGTAATGTGGAACATTAAATGTGGCCAATTTGCCATTTTCTCATGTGATGAGAAGGGGGGGAGCAGCAGGGGGCCCGCTACTGCCTGGCTAAAGCCCTCATGTAAGGGGATGCTATGCTAGCTGTAATGGCAACTGTCTCTGCCACATGGGGAATGGGACCGTCCTGATCCCCACATGGCCAGGAGAGCCATCTTGGCAGCTGGGACTGCTGCATCCCAGCCAGGTGGCGATTGGGTCGGGTCAATAACTTGGGGGGTGGGGGGAAAGGGCATGGAATAGTCATGTGGGGACTGGGATCCTCCTGATCTCTATGTGGCTGGGAAAGATGTCCCCACCTGGTGGGGAAGCTGCCTGGGAGCCATGTGGGGATCAGGAGGGTTCCAATCCCCACGGGCCCCTTTCTTCCACATGGGGATCGGAGTCTGTCAATCCCCATGTGGCTGCCAGGCAGCATCCTCATCAGGTGGGAACTCCTTTCCTGGCCATGTGGGGATCGGGACTCTCCTGATCCTCACGTGGCTGTTAGGCAGCATCTCCCCAGTCAGAGACCCCTCTCCTGAACCCCATGAGGCTGCCAGGCAGTGTCCCCACAGAGCATCCCTGCTGAGCAGGAATATCTCTCCCAGCCATATGGGGATTGGCTCCTATCCCCACATGGCTGGAATGCAGTAGTCCCAGCTGCTGGGACAGCTCTCTTCCCCCCCTCCCCCTATATGGGGAATTGAGACTAACTCTGTGCCCCCTGCCATCCCCAGGCTGGCACCTGGGAGAGCCTGGAGCTCCCCTGGGCTGCTGCAGTGGGGCCAAGCAGGGCAGGAACACGCCTGGTTTCAACAGCTCTGGCTGGAAGCAAATTTGGTCCCAAACTGGAACACATGTAGACCCTTTCTGGGGTGCAGTTTACTGCACCTTATTTTAATATGCAGTAACCTTACTGTGCATTAATAGCATGGACAGACATGTTCTGCAGGTACCTCCCTGCTCAATGCCTCACTGATCTAGCTTGGGACCTGTCATTCTAACTGCCTATTCCCTCCTCCCTCAGTGGCAGCAAGATGATAGCAGAGTTCAGTGGAGATTAAACAATACCTTATGGAATGGTATGGGTTAAATGGCTGTTAGCTATCAAGATGCAGAGCAAAGCAATAGCCACTTTTCTCCTACCCAGGCTTCTGGGAAAGCAAATGGTTTAAGGGATATGAAGTAACCTTGATTAATCCTGTTGTCATTGACTCTTCAGGGCTGTTTTCCTCCTTCATTTGAGAAATCCATGGTTGTAAATATGTAGTGTTTTTGTATATTTTATCTGCCTGTCTGAATAGAAATACTTGTGTGCATCAAGATAGGATAAGGTTATCAAAAAATAATTTTCAGATCTCAGCAGGCTTGAAGAGACATAGTGTTCTGCAGCACAAGTCACATTAGGACTACAGAGGAAAACCAAACAAAATACTTTACAGAAGGCTACTGCTACACAACATAGCCAGCTTAATTCATAGTTCCGCTTGCACATTTTTGTCTGTACAAAATAAAGCCACAGATTGTTGCAGGAATTGATGCTGATAGAAGTGATTATTCAACAGGTAACATTTATATGATCAGAAATACAAAGTAAAAAACCACTCAAAACTGTAACAGTGAGTAAAATGTTTATACAGGTTTCCAACTGGGTTTTGAAAACTTCATCTTATAGAAAGATATGCTCTTCAGCTTCATCTTTTTTTATTCAGAGTGCCTCATTTCATGGCTCTTTTAAAGGAAAAGCAATAGGTCTAAACATACAAGAACCCCTACAATTTCATTTTTAAAAAGTTACAGGTTAGTCATGCAAACAGCGTTTAGTGCTGATGCAATTCCCCTAAATTAGAAGTGTGTTTTAAAGTGGGAATATTTTTCAGCTAGCTCACCACTGCACAGAAGTTACTGCTGTTTCACATCTGCATGGTGATTCCTAGAAACATGAAACCTCAAAAACCATTCCCATACCATTTTGGACCCAAACCCATACTTTTTTCTGAATGTCTGTGAAGTTGTACAGATCTTGTTTCCTGGATAAAGTCTGAGCAATTAAGTAACAATAGGCTTGTCTTTATAATACAACTGTATCAGTTAAAGTTTTAGAGCACATGCCAAAGGCAAAAAAAATTGGTTTTCCAGTCAAAGGGTGGGCTTAAGACTGTGGCTGTATTAGAAGCTGTGCATTATTAGAGTATAAAACCAGTCAATATGCCCTCAATGAATTTTTACTGGCTTCGTATATGCAGTAATGGACAATATTTAGAACACTGCTTTACAGTTCCTACAGTTGGCCAATTGTTTAAATAGCTATTTGGGTGAGGGCCAAGCCCTTGCCTCGCCTCCAAAGCTGAAACAGCTATTTGAGAACATTCTTTCAAAGAAAGGCCTCTTGAAATGCCCAATAAGTTCTGAGGATGAAGGACAAATTGGATCTGATCCCAGCACTCTGAAAATATGGCAGTAAAAAAAGGAAAGGGAAAGGCTGACGAGGTTAAGGAAGGGGGCAGTAAGGGAAAGACTGAACAAGTGCTAATTTTCTCTTTGCCAGCTTCCAATGGCTTTGTCTGCATGGGGAAGCTGGCATGAAGACAAGACAGCGCAACTCTATAGGGGACTAGCTATTCTGATGCAACTCATATGTGGACCCTAAGCAGTGCCTTCGAGAAAAGTAGCGTGAAGCAGTTTTCAAGTGGAGCTGGCCACCTTCACCTAAAGAAAGTGCTAAGGCATGCAGAGTTAGCGTAGAGCAGCTAGCACCCTATAGATTCACACTGCGGCTTGTCTGTATGGTGAAGTGAGCAAACAGTAAGAACTCACACCATCACTGTGCCACGCTCAGGTCAATTCAAAATCCTACTGTCGTTTTCTCTCTACTCCATCACTTGGATCACTGGAAATTGTGGAAATGACTTGGCAGACGCCTCAAATATCTGCATGCAGGAGGAGGGGAAGTTGTAGGGATGGGGGACAAGAGGAAGGGGTTGGTATACCAAGAAAGTAGCCCCTCCACTCATTAGCTCTTTTATTTAATTAAAGGATAGCGGAATCTTTTTGCTCAGGTTGTCAAACATGTATAACAGGCAGTACACATTTAGAAGGAGATCAAATATGGAAATTTTCACTTGAATGGCAGAATGTGATAGGACTATGAACTACAATGACTCAGTCATGACAGCTGTTGTACAACTCCAGTTCTCCTAAAACAGACTGGTTTAAAGAGAACTCTCTCTCCTCTCCTACATACTGAAGTCCCTAGGCCACTGATTCCCTAAACTGGGGTAGGAGGCCAAAATCTATGCTAGATTATCTGCAAGATCAGATAGGAATTTGAGCATGCTTGACAGTTATCTAATTGTTTTGTTCCAGTATTAATGCTGGCATGCAAGCATGTCTGTATTAGATGCCAGCTACAAGAGAGCGAACTACCAAGAGTAGAAAGAAGTCACGCAGAGTTAGCAGAGAGGAGGACACAAGTGCTGCAGTGGAGCACATGTTAAGGCATATACAACAAAAAGACTGTCAGAAGCAAAATGGTCTGCAACTGCTGCATACTTGATGTTTTTCCACAAGTGGGAATGAATCCCCAAGTTGTCTTTTTCCCAAATGAGCCAGAGGCCTTCTGGAAGCACCCCAAACTCCTTTTACTAAAAATCCTGGACTGTAGCTGGATTCAAATCAGGACACAGTGAATACATCCAGTTATATTTTCCATGTCAAACTACAAAGAGCAATCAGAGAGAGAATAAGTAAGAAATACAACAAGGTCAAGTTCACTGCCATTGAATGATGTCTTCAAAATTATGATCCAAAAAACCTATTTAAATGACCACTGTCATTAAGCAGTGGTTGAAAAAAAATTAAAGACACTTTTTGTTTTCATATAACGTAATATTAGTTGAGAAGAACAATAAGGGGAGAATTTTATTTCTGTTACCCAGTGGACATTGGACACTTAGCTTAATTATCTTTTAAAATTTGTTCCTCATATTTGGTTCTTATGCAGGAACAGGAGAGAAAAAAAACTTGTTCTGAAGTACAATTGTAGAAAAAACCAAACCAAAACAATGGAAAAAACCCAACATCCACCTTCCCCCACACACCACCCCGCTGGGGTGCATTTAGTAATTGCAATTAAATACAAAACAAAACTGAAGAGTTGACTGCGTCTCCCCATCTTAAGGGTTTCTTCCAATCCCATCTCCCAAGCATACGACAGATGGAAACTAAGATCCTGCTCTATAATGCAGTGGTTACCCCCATGCTCCTCTGCGGGGGAGAGACGTGGGTGACATACTGAAGCCATCTTAAGCACCGGAGTGGTTCCATCAGTGTTGCTTCAGGAAGTTCCTATGCATTAGATGGGAAGAGCACCGCACCCAAGCTAAGATCATGCAAAGATCATAAAACATCAACTCCACTGGGCTGGCCACTGTGTGTAGATGGCTGACACTCGCCTCCTGAAGCAAGTCCTCTTCTCTCAACTCAGTCATGTTAAGAGGACCCGTGAAGGACAGAGAAAGTGCTACAAAGGACAACCTGAAAGCATGCCTTAAGACAGGTGGTATCTACCTTACAAACTGGGAAGTGCTGGCTGGTAACAGGTCTCAATGGCACGGCACCACACATTAACCTACAGCCCACTTCAAAGAGAACTGTCTTGCTCAGGCAGCTGAGAAATGGCAGAAAAGGAAGGAAAGTGCACACCATCCTGGCCAACAGTTGTGCTCCCCTCAAGGCGCTGCTTATTACATCTGTGGGAAAACTTGCAGAGCATGGATTGGACTGCTCAGCTAACTCAGTAATCCCCAGGCCCAGCAGACATCATCCTCACATCGAGGGACAGCCGAAGATTGCCAAATCTTCCATCATCATAGTATCAAGTCAGCAAACCTTATTTATTAATTTTTCACTAGCTTTGGGTCCATGCTGTAAACTGGTACATTTGTTAGTTCCCAAGTGCTTTGTCCCTTCAAGATATTTTCCCAGCTGTATATCCAGCTTACAAAGATCTTTATTAGCTACATGATAGTACCAAGACATTGCAAAGGATTTATCAGGATTTAATTTAGGTCCTGACATTAAGATAAATGTTGCTTCTGTTTATGGCTAGGAGGTGGGGGGGAGGGGAGGGAGAAGAGATTAATAATTGGAATTCTTTCTATGAAGATGACACCTAAATTAACATTTATAGTCCTGAGAGAGAAGAGACAGTGTTGATGTGAGAAATTAATCACTAATGCAACAGGTGTACATCCTACTACTAAGCAGGACCAGGACTGTGGTCTTTACTGCAGCTTTTCAGACTCTACCAATTTGCCATGGAAAATTAAGTTTATTTTTGCACAAAGTCTAGAAGGGAAACCAGACTAATCTGTCTCCCAGAAGAAAAGTGATTTTAGAGGTGGAGCCACTCTCTGATGAACAGTCCTCCGTGAGTCTTTAAAGAGACAAAGACTGAATCAAGATCAGATGACCCTTCAACATACTGTTGTTGATAAACCATGACAAGACTTATTTATATTTGCAAGGGAGGCAGGACACGGGCTGAACAATCCTTTGCTTCTTCCCGCTGCCCCTGGCTGCTGCCTCTGGCACTTGCTTTTACAGTAATTCTCAGACATTCATGAACAGTGCTCGTAAGGCTAATACCTGCTGCATGCTGATTTATTCCCTTATGTATGGTCACCAAGCTTGGGCAAAAGTTCTGGGAACAGTGTGGGTTCACTACTAGGAGCACCAAACAGCTTACATTTTACAAAAGCAGCAGCTTTTTATAGAATTTTTTTGGCGGGGAGGAGGTGGAAATATTAAATTTCAGAAGTCAGAGGACATTCTGTACTGAATGAGAAACCATTTTATTACAGTAGGTCAAATTTGGTGTCTAGACTGCTTGATTGTGACTGTGTCCCTTTGGGAAGCTGTGTTCCACAGCCCCACCTGCATCATGCTGCTTCAAAATGCCAATGCCACAATGTCAGGCTGCATTTAGTGGCTTTATGCAAGAGCATTTTTTTAGGAATGAAACATATTTACTCCTCTCCACGCTCCCTTTGCCCCCGAGTCATCTTCTACAGCACCTTGCTGTTTTAAAATAAAGGCAGAAGGGGAAAGAGAGGTTATGCTTACAGTTTCTAAACTAGAGTCTTAGCCAGGCTGCTACAGCACCTTGGGGTGCCTTGAGATTCCTTTCAAGGGTATTGCAGGGTGCCATGCAATAGCACTGCTAGGTTCGTAGTTTTCCTAGACTGTAGAGTCGGAAGGGATCCTGAAGGATCGTGTCCAATCCCCTGCCCCAGGCGGGAAAGAGCGCTGAGGTCAGATGACCCCAGCCAGGTGTCTATCTAGCCTCCTCTTCAAGACCTCTAAGTTAGACACCTCCCTTGGCAGCCCATTCCAGATTCTGGCCACCATTACTGTGAAAAATTTCTTCCTAATGTCTAACCTGAATCTACTCTCCACTAGTTTGTACCCATTATTCCTAGTTACTCCTAGGGGTGCCCTGGTAAATAGCGCATCTCCAATTCTCTGTTGTCCTCCCTTGATAAACTTATAGGCGGCTACAAGGTCACCCCTCAGCTGTCTGTTGTGAAGGCTGAAAAGATCCAAATCCCTCAACCTTCCCTCATAGGGTGCCGCATGATGGCTTCCAATCATACGAGTGGCCCTCAGAACCCTTTCCAGGTTCTCTGCATCCCTCTTGAAGTGCGGTGCCCAAAACTGGACAGATACTCCAACTGCGGCCTGACCAATGCCGCACAGAGGGGGAGCATCACCTCCCTTGATCTGCTGGTCATGCATCTGCTAATGCACAACAAGGTGTGACTGGCTTTGTTGATGGCTTTGTTACACTGCCAGCTCATGTTCATCTGGGAGTCAACTATGACTCTAAGACCCCTCTCAGCTGCTGAGCTGAAGAGGTGATCCCCCAACCTATAGGTGTGTTGGGGATTCCTCCGCCCTAGGTGGAGCACCTTGCATTTGTCTTTGTTAAGTTGCATCCTGTTGCGTTCTGCCCATTGATCCAACCTATCCAGATCGGCCCATATCCACTTCTTGCCCTCCCATACATTAACTTTGCCCCATAACTTGGTGTCATCTACGAACTTTCATAGATTTCATAGACATCAGGGCTGAAAGGGACCTCGGAAGATCAAGTCCAGCCCCCTGCCCAAAGGGCAGGAAGTCAGCTGGGGTCATAGGATCCCAGCAAGATAAGCATCCAATTTGCTCTTGAATGTG
>NW_017728899.1:1009906-1014248 GCF_001723895.1 Crocodylus porosus
ACTTGGACAGGGTGCTCTCCACACCCTCGTCCAAATCGCTGATGAAGATATTAAATAGCACCAGTCCAAGGACTGAACCCTGCAGGACACCACTGCCTGCTTTTTATCTGTACAAACACGATTGACATGACAATAGGAGATTTCAAATAGAAATCCAGAGTGTTAAAATTATTCTTCCTTTTTGTGGTCTTTGAATTCTTTGCAACAGAAGACTTGCTTTTTAAAATTTTCCTGTACTAAAAAAATAAAAAATAAAACTAGGAGCTGAAATTCTCTTATTGGTGCCTTGAGTTCAAAAAGCTTGAGAACCACTGTTCTCGACAAAGCGTCATGTGGGCCCGAGGGGCTCCTTGCATCCGTCCATTCCATCCCTAAAGATCTGAGTGTGCCACCCTCCCCTCTCCCTCTTTCAGAGACTCCCTGCAACTCTTCCTCCTGCCTTGGGGTCTATATATCACCACCGCAGGCCAGGGTCCCACACTCTCTTCCCTCCCTGTCCTCCGCCCCATCCACTCAGACCAGGTTCTTTCACTTCTCTCCCTGCCAGTGACTCTCCCTCCTATATTGGGGTTCTGGGTACAAAGCCCAGTGCTAGCACGGTGACCTCCACAATTTGCTTTGGAGTCACCAAAGCATTTAAGGTGGCAATATTCTGAAGTTCATTAAGAGGATGGCTAGAGATGAGGCACTAATATTGTCTGCTGCTGGACATTATTCATAGGTGCTAACCACACTTCTGGCCTCTTGTCTGTAGATCAAAGAGTTATGTCAAGCAGAGAGTAAGGGGTCTAGGTATCCCCATCCTTTCCTCCTCTGTTTTTTGGCTTTACATTTATACTGCAGGATTACTACAGAATCTATGTGTAGAAGGCCCTAGAGTAATGATTCTTTTTCCTGCATAGTTTCCCTCTCTTGATATCCTTCCACTTCTGTCTGGTTTGGTTTCCTACTCTGGGAGAAGGGAAGGGAATTTTTGTGTCATGTCTTGCACTTCCTTTCCACTAGTAAGGCAGGAAACATGAAGCGTTCCCTGGAGAGTACTACAGAACATCCACAGCTAAGAGGCAAAGTATAACACTTTTTCAGCAGTCTGAATTTCAGCTGTCCCAGGTAACATGCCAATAAAAGTAGGCTCAAAAGGAAAAAAAAATTAAACTATAGCTATATACAGCCGTTCCATTTCTCACAGGAGTGTCCCCAAGCTTTCAAGCTTTTTGGCTTGGAGCAAAAATGATCATTCTGGGAGAAAAATAATCTGGCAACAACCAGAAAGAAATCGCTCCTAGGAGAGTTTGTCCTGGGAGACTGAATGCCTGTATGTTTTGCCCTGCCTGCTTCTCAGAAATTTCCACCAATAGAAATGATCTGTTCGCCACTAATGTTTTATTCCTCTGGTTGGCAGATTGTTTTAGGGCCTGCATAAAGAATATTTGCAAGGTGCATCTCCTCACTTATCCTGGGCCATCCTTCCTCCTTTTTTTGGCTCCCTCAGATATGTATTCTGCATACAGTATTTCCTCTTCCACAAAAGATGATGACATTTGACTCCATTTCATAGATTCATACCTTGTTAGGGGCTGGAAGGGACCTTGCAAATCATCGGGTCCAGCCCCCCCGCTCTAGGCAGGAAAGCAGCTGGGGTTAGGTGACCCCAGAGAGGTGACTGTCCAGTCTCCTCTTGAAAACCTCCAGGGTAGGTGACTGCACCACCTCCAGAGGGAGTTTATTCCACAAATTTCATTCTACAGCTCCAGGAAAAGCATCATGACGGGCAAAAACAGAAGCACTGAAGAAATGCTTCGCATTTGCAGTCTGCTGTTTGCTTTCCCTCTCACATATGCCCACACAGCAGCAGAGGAGTTTCCTGCCTTGTGACTTTGTGACTCCTGCCAAAACACTACAAAATGCTAGCTACAAGCAGCAGAAGTATGAGTGGGAGCAGCCTGCAAGACAGCTGTACAAGGGCATGGGAAGATGCAAGGCTTCCAAGGGTCCACTATACAACAAAGAAAGATTTTTCTGTTGACGCTTACGTGAAGTACTCAGGCAGCATTAAAAACTGCTGCACTATATAGGAGTTACTACTTGCTCAAAACTAGGGGCATTTATACATGTGCTCCGGAAGTGGAGAGGGGATACTTTAGAGCAGCTCTAATTAAAGCACCCGGAGCACCTCATGTATCAGTCTCCCTGCTCTTGAAAATGCTCGCAGGGGCGCTTTAACTAAAGCTTGTCAAGAAAGCTCTAGTTAAAAATGGCAGCGGGGGTGCTTTAAGTGCAGGGATGCTGATACACGAGATGCTGGGGTTCGCTGGAGCATATAAGCACACTCCAACGCATTGTAATTACAGCATGTCAAGACAGCCTCACTGCTTGTGTATAGGTGCCCTAAGAAGCGAGTGATGCTCAATAATAGACAGGAGCTGTCACAATCCTGACATTCCCTTCTACCACCAAATCTTATGCCCAAAAAAGAGGCTAACCAAACCTATAGTGATCTCTGAAAATACAAAAGAATATTTTGGGGGCTGTTTGCCATATAAAAAATCCTTGGTGGGCCTGAGAAAGGAAAAAGCACACACAAGCACCAGTGGTGTATGGTGTAGAAGGGGGGCAGGGACATTACTGCTCTCAGGAACATGCTCTACTGATTTGTATCTGAAATATGGAAGGCAGACAGAACACTAAAGACATAACCAGGTAATATGACATGAACTCAAAAAATTAAGAGTGAAGCTTTACTTTTTCTACTCTAATGCCTAGCTATGAAGAGGGAGGGAGGCGGGGAGACAAACATGACTTTACACTTGAACATTTTTTTCAGCTACCCTACTGCTCTCCAGACAATGTCCCAAAATGAACCCTGAGCAAGACAACCCAGCTTTAACATACTGTGCATCACCATCACCTCTGTAAAGACAGAGCATAAAACCTTTCTCCAAAATTGCTTAGATGGCATTTCCAGCGTTCCAGTTGTACGAGATGAACTAGCATAGGCAAACTCTCTTTCTTCCCCTCCTTCAGCCATGAACAGCCTTGGCACTAGTGGTCACAAGTATAGGAGTGAAGTAGGGATAAAGATACTTAGATCTCCCATTCCAATTCTCACATGCAGTGCCACTCTGGAATTACCATTATGCTGTCCTTTGGGAATATGGCAGATTATAACCCAACTGGATTTTCAGGTTCCTCCCTGGTGTAGTACAGGCTACTACCCTTCAATTACAAAGGACCTTCAGGATAATTTGATGGCAGAAAGCCTGATCTCATGCAGCAGGAGTCCCCACTTACTGTACTGGTCTTTAGTTCTGCTTTATGGTAGCATACCATGATGTCTGTGTCAGCTGTTAGGAAAAAAAATTAGCACTAATGTTCAGCAATCTGACATTTTCCAGCCTCACATGGCCTCCAGGACTGCAGTAAGGTAGGTTCTCCTACGCAGCAACCTGCCCACTCTGATTCAAGGGGTAGAAGCCATACCACAGGTGTGCTGCACCGTTTGAGAGACTTGAGAGAGGTAGTGATTTTGAATATTTAAATACAGATTTTTCCTCCAACACTTTGGTTTTAACAAAACTGGACTGTAATCACTTGACTAAATGCAGTGTCTCTTCTTAAACCACACCAATAGTATTAACTTCTTTTTTTTAGGGATACAACGAGGAAATAGTCTCAAGACCATCAGCAAAATAAATACTATGAAACAGTCATCTCCCCATCTGTACTAAAATACTTTGGGGATGGTCAGCAGTATAATATTAAGACAGGTACCATAAACATCTGAAAGGGCAAAGGCATTAAAAGTTAAAGTTCCTGTTCCACTATTTTGATTTCTCCTGATTTCAGAAAGGTACTATTCTGAGGAAGAAAGTAAGCTGAAGGAACACAGACAGGATAACCCTTTGGAAACTAAGGAAGCATATGGAAAAAGCCAAGCTGGCTTCTCACTTGGCTTCCCCTTTCATGAAGGCAAATCTGAAGGGAAACTGTCAGCTGTCCAAATCTATTGCACTCCTGCTTTGGCCTGAAAGGAAGACCCTAGGCTTATTATGAAAAATGAACTGTTGACCCATTTCACGTAACTGGACCATGATGCAGGTTTCCCATAACTGAACCATGATACCTGGAGACTGGCACCAGAAGATAAAACTTGCTACTCATACCAGGTAGGAAAAACTATTTTTAAACACAGTCTCATACTTCTGCAACCCAATTTCATAGATTTCATTGACATCAGGGCTGGAAGGGACCTCGGGAGATTGAGTCCAGCCCCCTGCCCAAAGGGCAGGAAGTCAGCTGGGGTCATAGGATCCCAGCAAGATAAGCATCCAATTTACTCTTG
>NW_017728899.1:1014259-1033676 GCF_001723895.1 Crocodylus porosus
CTCCGTCTGCGCGGAGCCTGGAACCATGGGCTCCGTCTGGGTGGCCGTCTCTGAGGTGCCCGATGGGGGGGCCGCAGAGCTGAGATGACCTAGCCACCAAAAGAGTCATCTCCCCTGGAGGAGGAGAGGGGGAACAAACCCTAACTCGGGAACACCATGGACAACAGTGTCCAAGTTACTGTTTGCAAGAGACCCTTGTTAGCCCATGATTACACACACATTTTGGGGAAGTAAAGAACAAAAACCTTGCGGCTACAACTAACTAGTCTGTCATCTGTCTGACCACCCTGTGTCCAAAAGCCACAGAGCACTCAGTTGCCTAGCAGGGCTCCTGTTTTCCCACCCACAGATCTTTATGCTGACTCACTCATAAAAGAGGTCTTGGGGAGAGGGGGAGGGAGCCCACAATACAGAGGGAAAGGGAAGGTGGAGGAGGGAAATGACACAAATGTGAAATCCACTGACAAATGGACAGAGCCACATATCTCCAAAATCTTCCAGCAGCAAACAGTCCCTGTGCAGATTCAGCAAGGCACCACTCCTTTTGCCCAACAGTCATGTGGTCTCTTGGCATGGAAAGGAATTTTGCAAGATAACAAGCCTCAAATAAGTATTTTCAATTCTCCAATCCTCAGGCATGCAGCACACTGATCTAGTGTCCAAGGACATGCCCTTCCCTCCTCTGAATCCTGGCCCACCATGGAGGTCACATAAACAGGAAAGAAAAAGGGCAGAGCCAGTGCTCAAGACTTTTCCTAAAAGGTTTCACATATATCCCAAGTAAGTCTCAGACACAGAAGAAGTCTAAGTGGCAGCTTTTTTGGGCAAACTCTGGGAAGAGAGGATAAAAAAAATGCTGGTATGTTTTAGCAGCCAGGAAGGATTCCAAGATCCACTCAGGAAGTTCACGGACTACAGAAAAAACAAGATAACTTGCCCTTTATATCATCTGTCCTTCATGTGCCTTAAATCAGCTCTTATATCCTTTTTCCTGTAGAAGTGTTTGGGTACCATTACTTCCACATGAACAGCTTCTGGTCCAGCCCCAAGAAAAGGCAGAGAGGTCTGTTCAGATACTTCCCTCCTTCCACATCTCATCCTGCGAGCACTGCTATTCCCCTTCCATCTTGCTGCTACTCGATTTGGTAGCTATGCTCTGTGGAGCCAATAATATCTGGCCCCCAGTAAACCCAGAGGGACAAAGACTAGACAGTGGGAATCCAATTATAAATAAATCAAATAGTTTTTGATCTAAGAAATCTGGCCTAGTAAGAAAATAAAATTAACTAAAGATAGGTGGACAGGGTTAATTACAACGCTCCCCTCTACACCAGCAGAGCTAATCTGATACTTGACTCAAACTCTTCGTGCGCTCTAGGGGAAGAGTGGAAGGGATGGGAACATGCTCCCAAGAACTGCATAGGTTCTAGCTGCAACAAAAATACCTGTCACCCATACAAAGTCACAGCTGAGGTTCGGTTAGCTGCATGGAATCATTTACCTTATCCTACCTACCAGCATCTTTGAGCATTTGCTCTTTAAACTGATCAAAAACAACTCAGACATAATATAAACTACTATGCTTAAACCCATGTAAGACGCTGAATGTTCTGTGGCATCAGTAACAGATCTTAAGTGATTAACCTTACCAGAATTTCCTGATGTGACTCACTTCTGCAGATTCACTAGCAACAAAGCAGAAGCTCATGACATCTTTGGCAGCAAAAGGTTTAATACTTGATAGGTAAAGTATTAAAAAAAAATGGTGGATGGAAGGGGATTCAAATAAAGCTTTTAAAGCCTAATTGAAAGAGGGAAAACTTAAGATTCTTTACTGCTATTTTAGTGAAAGAATTAAATCAACCACATGCATTTGTAGCTAAATACATATTAAGGCCATGTCATAATAGTTCACTTATAGCTGAGCACTTCCTGCCTAATGACATAAATGGGTCAGCCAAGAGTAATCCATATCTTCTTTTTGAAAGCAGAAATAGATTTACTATGACAAAGCTCAAATTGCAGACTCCAGTTAGGAAGACACGCTGATGCTCATTTCCTTTTGGAACAGAGACTGCCCTTGAGTGAAGGAACACAGTGTGATAAGCCAGGCTGAATACTGTTATTAGGCAGTGCTAAATAGAAAGAGATGACCACAGAACTGGAACATAAAATTTAAGATAGACATCTACAAATAGCCACCTTTTGTGCTCAATACTCAGATTACAAGCCACAACTTGGGTTTCTGAGGATAGAAGGGCTGGATCCTGGAGACTAACAGCATCCAAACAGCTAAGGCAGGGAGAGAGGTCCCTACAGGAAACTTAAGATACAACATAGGAGCAGGGGTGCAACAACAGAGATTTTTTGGGCCGATACTGATAGCTGATTTTTAAGGAGGCATATTGGCCAATACCCATCCGATATGCAGCCTGGCATCTTGAAGAGCAGTGTCCAGCTGGTAAGTCTGTTGTGATGGAACGGGAAAGGAAGGGGCATGGGAGCAGCCAGCCCTCCCCGCCCCCAAATCACAATAGCCTCCCCAACCCCCTTCCCAGCACCGCCGCCACCCACCCTGAGCACAGCCTGGCCCAGCCCCTGCCAGGAAGAGCCCAACACCAGCCTCAGTCAGCAGCGGCAGCTGCCCTGCCCTGCTCCATGCAGATCCGGGGGCCACGCCCCTCCCCCCATACCCTCCCAGGGTGCACAGTGGCGGGAGCCTCCCTCCACCCCCATCCCCCGCAGATGAGCCGCAGCTCTGCCCCATGCCCTGCCTCACTCCAGCAGACTGAGCCCCAGCCCCACTCCCTCCCTCACCGCGGGGGCCTTGATCTGTCTCTCCCCTCTGCCCCTTCCCTTCTACCACAACAGACTTACCAGCTGGACATTGTTCTTTAAGCTGCCGGGCTGCGTATTGGAAATAGGATTGGTATGGCTGATATGCTTCCTTAAAAATCGGCTATCAGTATTGGCCCAAAAAATCTCTAGCGGTGCACCCCTACTCCTATGTTGCATCTTAAGTCTCCTGTATGGATCTCTACCTGGCTTAGCTGTTTGGATACTGTTAGTCTCCAGGATCTGGCCCTTATATCCTCAGAAACCCAAGGTGTGCATGGGGCATTTATTGTCCACACTACTGGCTACATCAGGCAAAAAAAGTTGATTTCCAATATAGTCAATTTTCTTTATATCGGCGCCAATCCAATATTGGACCAATGCATCAGTGCACCTCTACATAGGAGTACTACCCTAGTGGGGAGCCTAATGAACTCAGTGAAGAACACTTCCTTCCATTGCCCCTTCATTCTCATCAAGGAGGGGAAGTGAGAATGAACCAGCACTTCCAATGCACAGAATTTTACAGTGAAGTATGATGGCTTGATCACCAACATGATCAGCCACTGGAGGGTGACCTATGAGCCTGGCACATATTCTTTTTCAGTTTTTTAAATATGTAGTGTACTGTTTTGCATGAAAATTAAGAGGCGACACCAACAATTTTAACTTAAAGCAAAACTGGTATAGCTTTGTCTCGTAAGTCATCTTATTTTTATATCTGTTTCCATACTAAATGCTGTTTTGCAACAACAACATTATTTTACCAATTACTTTTGTAGGGTTTGGCTATCTTAAGCAAAGTTTAAGATAGCCAAACCCTATCCTAGAGTAACTAGACACACACACAGACAATTTAGTTATCTGGATTTTAAGTGCTGAAGATGGAGCAGCATCAAGAATTAGTTAGAAAGGTATAGAACTCAAGACAGAAGAAAGGTTAAAGCTTCATGTTTGATTTTCTACATAATTGACAGTAGAAAAAATGTCACTTCAAACTAACATACAGCAAGAACTACTGTAAAGCCATTTAGATCTTGGAGTGAAGACCTTTGAGCTTGCTAAGAATCTGATACTTACTGAAAGTCTTACAGATATCAGATACTGCTTTGAAGACTCTATCAGAGAAATTCACTTTCACTTTCACATACTTCATGTTCGGAAGTTGAAGACGAAGTAATTTATGTTGAGGAGTGAACTGGAGCTTAGCATCAGCTTGTATACCATATTTGTCCAAGGTCCAGTGAGTTTTGAGGAGCCAGGTTTTCTTTTTTTCCCACCACAGTGCGTGATCTGACCAGTCTTTCTTGACATCTAGGAGAAAAGAGATTTTAAAAATTAAGCTACAACAGGAAAATATTAAAGCACAAGATTTTATTTCTATTTAAAGAAGGTCTCATTTAAAAAGTGAAAATCCATCTGAAAGCTAGCCAGAGAGTTTGAAATACAAAATTTCAGATACATAATTGCTTGTATTCCACTTGTGCCCACAGGCAATAACTACTGTCAGTGCCCTCACCCGCTGAGTGCTGTAGAAATACAGCAGAGACATGCCCTGTCTGAAGGAGTTTACAGGTTGGGTGTTTAAGAAGCTGGTATGCTGTGGGCACTTTTCACAGGGACCTCTGCCGTCTGTTTCCTTGTATTCTCCCCATTTAGCAGTGTTTTTTCTCATGCACCTTTCACCTCTTCTACTTTGGCTTAAAGCTTGCTGGAGCAGAGCCCATTTTTTTGTTCTGTGTTTGTTTGGTGCCTAGCACTATGGGGTCCTGACCTAGGTATGAGCTCCCCATGCACTGCATGACTTAGATTAGCCAACACAGAGTCAATGGGCAGGGGCAGGCTGCAATGAAGTAAAGTGACTTGCCCAAGTATCTTGCAGCCAACTGGAGGCAGAGGTAGGGAGAAGACCAGGTGGGTGTCAAGTCCTAGCCCAATATATTAAAGCTAGAAAAAGTATCTACTGTTCATCCCCTCAAATCCTTTTCATATTTTGAATTTTCATACAAAAATAAATTTCTTCCTGGTTATGACAAAAGAAGGTCCTCACTGCCAAAAGGTGGAACAGAACTCCTACGACACATGGAAAGCAGTGAAACCAAATCAGCACTGCAAGATGAAGACTCCCCCCCATTTTTTCCTGGTGTTAATTAACAAGGTAAAATATTTTTTACTAGAAGAGAGGTTGCAAAGTTCCTTTCTACAGTTATCTAATGACAAAGTCAACAGTCACAAATAACTTCTACTAACATTAAGCTCTTCCAAGACTTTTGAAATAAAACCAGCCCTATTTGAAAAAGGTTTTGCAAATGCTGAAAGCTGAGGTACATAATAATCAACAGTAACCTTGAAAATTCTGGCTAGCAACTGCGTAAATTGACCTGCTGTGCACATGCAGAATTTTTTCACTTCAGCTCAGAGGTCCAGGATCCCACGTGCTGCATGGCATGGAGTCTCTTTCAGTGCTTTCATTACAAGCATTGCTTCTTAGTCATAGTTTAAAACCTAAGTCTAACAACCAAGCAAGTGATCCCCTGAGCTACGTATTTAACATCTGTATTTAGCAGTTTAGGTGAAGACCGTACATACAGAATAATGATGGGGTGCCTATTAAAGAATCCTACTATCTAGCTAAATGTTACCGGACATGATGAGACAAGGAGAGCACAGTACTGTATAGTGGTAGGACTTTGCTTGTCTACAGTGCATCTATCACATTGATTTCTCCTTCCTCACTCATCCTTCATTGTCATTATCACATTTTTTGGAGGTCCTGATGTTGTGGGGCAGACAGTCCTGCCAAATTCACAATAGCTCTTAAAGGGATTAGTGAGGCTGCTCCAAGTTAAAATTGAGGGTCAAACCAGTTTCAAACAGGAACCAAAAGGGGGATATGCAGGCACTTTTGCTCTCTCATGTCTAACTGGTACTGCAAAACATGCTCCACTGCACTTGAGAATTCAGTTTTGAAAAATACTAGGGTCTGTGCAAGCATAGAGCTGTGACAAATGGCAGTCTCTATATTTTTTTATTGCAATAAAAGCAAATGCTCACATGTCCATACATGAGATTCTCAATATATTTACTTATCCTATAGGAAAGAAAGCGTAGGGTCTTTCACAGACTAAGTATCATTAGGAAGAACATACATCAGCAGCGTATTTCAAGCTCAGGTGGCTTGTGTTAGGATTTTAATAATAAAAAGGAAACTCTAACCCAGTGCCTCTTGCCAAAGCACATAAAACAAATGAAAGGCTCTTTTGGTCAACTTGCTGGTGTCATATGAACACCACTTGGGTCCCCATCTCCAGATTCTCTTGTGATCGGATCCTGATAACACAGAGAACTAGTTTGCCCCATGTTATGGATGGCTGCTAACATTTACTGAAAGGTCTCTTGTTTCATGCCTAAAATCTGGACTACAAATAATCACACCAGCCAGCTAAAAAACAAGCAAAGCAAGATAATTTAAGGCAGTAAACTGCAAGTCAGATGGCCAATAGTGTACCAAGTACTATATTCTAGAAGTTTTTATCAGAAGGAACATTTTCACAAGTATTATCTTTGAACTTCTGGAACTAACTGGTTCTATAGTAAGGAAAGAAGATGGAAGAAATTAATTTACAATCAACTTTCTGTCTCCTTTTCACCTCTATGCTGCACTTGATCTTGAGATAAACAAATGTTATAGCACGTATAGAATCTTAAAAAAAATATAAACTCCCCCTCCTCTAGTATACTAATACAGACATAAAGCAAGAATGTCAGCCTGACTTTTCAAGAGCTTTGTTCAATTAAAACTAAACAAAACCAAATATAGAAAAGCATGTAAACTTGCACAAGTGTTGACTACTCTCAAAAAAATCTGACAAATCATTACAATGAACTTTGGTAATGAAGTCCAGCTTCTGCTACCCTTGAAGTTTAAAGTTGGCACTGAAAGCAAGAGGCACTTTAACTCACAAACATGGAATTTTGTGCAAAATGGATGGATTTGGCTTTACATGGTATATTAGTAGTTTTTAGCCACAGTAGAAGACAATATCATGCAAATTCCTAAGCTGAGACTAATTAACACTTAGAAGAGTGTAGCAAATGGTTATGCTAAGACAGGTATATCAAACAGTTCTGCAGAGTCTTGTGACTTTCTTACACAGGGGTCAATAGCAAATAGACATCTGAAACTAAGCCTTACTGTCAGTTCTTAAACACATGCTATGCTCTCTGAATTTGTCACTTGCCAATTTGTCCTTACTACAGTGTAATGGCAAAAGGAAAAGTGTTTTGAAGCTCCATGCTTCATTTAGGAAATGTATTCCCTACTACAAATACAGAGTTTGAGCATTTAACAAGGGTGTTACACTGCTTCCCTCCCTTCAAGCAGTAAATTTTCCAACAGCCCTACAATCTGCGGTACATTTATACCTATTTCAGAGAGTTCAGATCTCAAAGCTAAAAATCATCATATATACCTTATACAGTGAATCAAAGTAAGGATGGTAATAGGACCAGAAGCCTTACTTTGACTACCAAATAATACTCACGCACTGATATTTTTAGCTATTGTTTCGCTGCCCTATAATCATACTATGCGAAAGAAAAACTACAAATTATTTAATTCAATTAGACTATTTGCAGGCCAAAGAAAACAAGCCCTGCCAAACAAACAGACCTCTCAAGCGTTGGTCCAAGATAGAGAAAAGGTACACGTTGCATCCATTTGTAAAATTTACTTGCAGATCTGAGTGACGTGATACAGTGGGCCTGTGCACACAGGCCTTTTCAGAAATCCACAACTGTCTGCTAATTCTCAGGACAGAGATAGTCCATTTTAGAAAGGCTTCCTTCCTTCCACGCTTTTCTTGGGAAGAGGGTATCCACAGAAGGATCTCAAGAGAAGAATGGCTGGCATTTCTATAGGAGACCTGTTTCTTTTGTTTGCTTTATTAAGAGAGTAACGTGAGACTGTCAGTGGCAGTTAGCTCTGATAAAAATAAACACTCTTGTGGCCAAGGGATTTCAAAAGGTTCAGGAGACAGGCCCAACTGTTCACAGGCTCCTGGGTGACTTTTAGTTACACAAAGCCTATTGCTGTCAGCTGAAGTGGGCCTGCAGCTTGGGCAACTCGCGTTCCATCGCAATACAAAGAAACTGGCTCAAAGTTGGTGGGAAAAGGAAGAACAATACTTCCTTTCCTGCGTTAAAAATAATCTCAGGTCCTAACTTGCATCCAGCGCTACGTAATTTGAAAAAGGGGACACTGGTTTACCGAAATTTGAACAGTCTAAAACCTCAGACATTTCACCTCAAATAATGCATCACAAAGTTGAAATGTATATTCCAGCCATATGACCAAGTCGGTCCAGTGCTTCACACCCCTCTGGCAACCAGAAAGAAGTAAGGACCCCCAGATTGGGTGTGAGGAAGTATTCCCTTTTCTCCCATCAGGTCATCTTAACACAACTGCAAAAACAACATTAAAAATATAAAAGAGCAGGCTACTGAAGTCAGCAGCTGCATCAGCTGGCTGTAATACAGACTGGGCTACAAAATGCTGTCACCTGCTTCAGACAGCACTCAATGAGATTTTTCGAAGACTAACACATCAGAAGCTGTTCTGCAGCAAAAGCTACATACAATCCAGCCGGCTAACACAGCTTTAGACTCTATAGCCTAGTGGTTCTTGACCTTTCCAAACTCAAGGCACCCCTTGTTAAACTCAAGGCACCTCCCCAAAAAATGCCAACCCGTAGCTTTTACTTATTGCTTGACTACAGAAAAATCAGTCTGAATTCTTTGCAACAGGAGAACTGCTGTAAGACCACAACAGATCAGAATGTTTTTGACTCCATGGATTCCTATTTGAAATCTTTGGGTTTATTTTGTGAATTATAAATAGGCATTTGCATACCAAGCCCTGCAGCACCCCTCAAAGAGTCTCTCGACACCCTCATTGAGGATCACTGTTGTAGTCCTTTTAATATGGCTTTTTTAATCATATTAAATTAACAGAACTGGGGAAAAAAACAATCCCACACCCAGACAGAAAGAATATGCATATTTTGCCCAGCCTACCAAGACCAGGTGCAAGAGCAGAGGAGGAGTCCTTACTAAAAAGGACTTTGAAACCACTTTATAGATAGAAAAAAAACAAAAGAAAACAAAGACAGGGTCAACTTTCTATAGTTCACCTTGAAGCCTGGATCTGTTCAAACAGCCTTTCAAGCCTAAGAAGCATTTTAAATTCCCATGGAAAGAACTCTCCAAGGGCAGAACCTTATGATGAGAGAAGAGACAGAGGCGAAGGTCTGCTGTGTGAATATTTTAACAATAAAATTGCCTTTGTTATTAACTCATGCAGATGCACCGCAGTTATAAGCATGCCAGTCCATCAATCATTGCAATTAGAAATGATAATTTTATTTTGAAACCACCACTGACTTCAAATCTAGAGTTTATGCAGCAGAAAACATGCCTTAATTGAGCTGCATGTTGTGCATGTTTTTAGCTTCTGGATTGTCAATGTGCAGATAAAAAAAAAAAAAAAGGTTAAAAACCTGGCGCTGCTAGGCATAGTATACAGGCACTTCAAAGTGAAGCAGTTTTGGGAAGTGGCATATGTCCAAGTTACTGAAGTATCATTATTTAAGATGAAGTTCTGCAAGTTTTGAAATGAAGCCCCCAGCTTCCAAGTCTTACAGTGAAACTCCATTACATGTTTTGATCATGGGAGTCATTTTTTACTATTGCACTAGTGGCACCTTTGGAGTTTTAAAGGGAAAACATTTCGAAAATTATGCAGCGTGGTCCACTTACATGATTAGAAGAAAAAGTTTAAGGTTACTTCTATTCTCTTGCACAGGATACCAAAGAAGGCCACTGCATACATTGCTTATGGAAAGCTTTTTGACTTGTTTTCTTTATACCAGGAAGTCCAACTGATCAAAACATTTTTTTTTGCTGGACAATTACTCCATTTGTTAAAAGTAGAGTATAAACTACTACCCACTAAGAACAATACTTTTCTTCTCCAATTCAACAGATGGTATTTTTACTCCCTTCAATGAAGGTATTAATATTACTTGGCAAACACTCTCTGCAGGCTTATGACTTACCAGTAACAGTATACAAGATTCTGGCAGTATATAAACAACGGTGTATTTTCCTTGTTATTTTGGGATTTCCCTCATTTAAGACAAAGTCATCTTTCTGCTATGTACTGTTAAGAACAGAGAGCTAGCGATCTAACCACCAGGTGCTGAAAGTCACATTTTTTTCTGTGCACACTTAACCTCCGTGATATTGATATTTATATTAGGATAACAGGAAACTGCAATAGCAGTGGTCCCCACCTCAGGAAACCGTTTTTGCAGAGTAGGTTCCATTTTACATATGGGTCTCTAATGAAGCTATTGCTATACAAGGAACCTCAATTCAACTGTTTAATGCCCGCAATGTCATAAAGTTAGCAATGAAAATATATCAAAAAGAATCCTTTCTCTGCATGAACTTGAGTAAGTAGGTGTAACATTTCTATGAGTGTGCCTGGTATGAGCACCCTAGGATTTTTTTAAAAGGTATAGGAAGAGTGAAATCAAAGACCTTTAGCTAAATATGCTTTTCCCTCCCATGCCCCTAGGCTCTTAGGCAAGAAACTAATTTGAAGGACTGGAGATCTTGTGAGACAAAGGCTCCCATTTAGTTCTTAAATTATTATCCAAGCCAGCATGTAGTCTCACTGTGCTTCTGGGAAGATCAGTGAAGAGCAAACATAAAGAGTCATGGTCCCCCAAAACCTCAGCCTAACCAAAACAAGACCATGGCAGTTGCGGTCTCGGCCCAGTTGTTTATTTTTCCACGGCAAGGGGGGAGGGTGGGAAAGAATTGAGAAGCCCATAACCTTTCCCCGATTCCAACTTTCACAAACGCTGAATGCCATATGCAATCTCTCTCAGTCTAGTTATCCTTAGAAGCCCAGGGACAAAGTTAATTGATACTGGCATTTAACAAAGTCTGAAATCAGTCTACAGCTTGGCTGTACAAGCACTCACCCTGTCCCCAGGGCCAGATACAAACCATGGGGCTCCTCGCGGGCTGGATCAGAATGCAGCGGTGGGGCAAGCCATGATGAGGTTAACGCAGACAATTCTCACCGTTCTCCACCCCAACCCAACCCACACACATTCCCAGGGGGCTCCCTACCCTGGATTTTGATGGCGGGTCAGCCCCCAAATTTCTGGCTGCTCCACCGCCACAGGCCACATGACACTGCTCCACAGGCCACAGCCACAGTTCGACACCCCTGATCTATGTAACTGTATCTGTAAACTACAAGATATAGGTACACTTACTAAATATAGAGATAAAAGAATTTCAAAAACCACATTGCCACCTTATGTTTGTCAGAAACCACATTTGGATCTCTGCCAAGGACTGTTTTGTATACAGTGGTGGCATTCCTCTTACAACATTTGCAACAAAAAGTTTGATAGAGGACACATTTAAAAAGGCTGCCATCTTCAAGAGGTAACCCACGATTTAAAGTTTACTTGAAATAGGGCTTCTGCCTTTGTGCAACTTAGTATCAAACCAGCCACAGGGGATCCAGGGGGTTCAATGGTGCCATTGCACGCCCCTCCGATTCCTGCTCCACCCAGACCTTAATACCAACTACCTGGCAGTGGCAGCAGCATTCCTAGACAGTGCTGGGACAGTCAATTCACTCCATGGCTCATAATCTTCTCCCCGATTCCTCCACTCCACAGGCGTTAACAACCCTCTCTCCTTTTTAATGGTCTTGACGTTCCACTATTCAAAGAATCCTCTCTTTGCAATTCTGCTTTCTGTCTGTTAGCCATTCCTGGTAATGTCTGTCTTCTATTTCACAGCCCTGCAAAATGTTTTTAGCTCTAGTTAAAAACCTTAACTCAGACGTGGTGATATTAATTCAGATGTGGAAATGACTGACAGAAAAATACGGGAGGCACTGTCAAGACACTCAAGACAGGCTATGTTTTGTTTTATAAATCTGAATGTGATGTGAATTTAACCATAATAGCTACAGGAGTAATGACACCATATCATTTGACTATTTTTGCCTAGTGTGTGGTGTTGTTAAACTTTATATATAATCTAGCAAATTAGTGCACATTCCAATACTGACATTTGTTTTTGCTTTGATCTTAAACTGAATAATACAGTGCTAGCCCCATGTGGCTGGGATGATGTGCCATGCCATTTGCATGTGCCGCTCCCCTTTCCAAAAATCCTACATTCGCCCATTAAGCCATCCCGCATCTTTTTACCTGTAAGCATCAGAACAGTCAAGTCAGTTCTTTCTTGGTTCTGCTGAAAGACATTTGGGAGGCTTAAGGTCAGGACTTAATTTACGCAAATGAAGAAAATGGTTTTAAACTAAAAGCCTTGTCCCAGACATAACATTTCTCCTAGCTAGGTAATTTTTATTTTTTCTGTAATTCTAAAAGAGGTAGAAATAAGTGTTAGTATTGCACTGCTAACATATTCCAAGGTTTGTGGGCAATGTTAGGGCCAAAGACCAAAACACACATTTAAGGTGTGCCTTGAGATCAGACCAGTCAGCCATGCTTGTGATCTGAAGTCCCATATATCTTTTGACTGAACTACTAATCCTACATTTGTATCATATAAAATAGACACAAGTTCTTTAAAAAGCAAATGGCTTGCCTATGCCACCCCCCCTTACTGAAAAGTCTGGAAGGGAAGAGGCAGATGAGCTTCTCTGGGTAACTGCGGTATCTCTTATTAGAACAACTAAATAGTTGGAAAAATTGTTCTCTGCAAGCTTTCGGGTACAAACACCCTTCTTCAGGCAGAGGGAGAGTCTGCGGTTGTTTTGTGCTCTCCTGGATGGGACAGAAGCCAGTATGCAAACATGCAGGTAGGTCTGTGATGTTTCTGTAGGTGTCAAATAGGGATGGGATGGAAATAGGAGAATGCATCTTCTTCTGTTATGATGACCTAAAAAACTTCCTGTATCAGCAGGATAAAGGGAAGAATATTCTACTTCCAACACTGTTCCTGAGGAGCACAAAGGAGGAAAGGCAGTCAAGGAGGCGGAAAAAACGACAAGTCCCAGCAAGGAAGAATTCAAGTTGTGCTATTAATTTGCCATGTTACACAGCCTTGATAATTCCTTCCCACGTACAAATTACTTCCTATAACCAAATAGTTTGAGGGTACTCATAAAAAGTCTAACACACAGTTGCTTTAAATACATTTTAAACAATTCTACCCAATTTTTGATGTAACGGACTTTTTCCTGGCAGAAGTGAGAATCTTAATATATATTTTCAGGTCATAAAGATCCTATCTGAAAACATTATTTTTGAATTGTTGCGTCACTTGATAGTATTGATTTCATATTTTTAAAATTTATTTAAAAAACAAAACAAGCTTTAAGCCAAGATCAGGCACAAAAAATATTGTTCTATATACAACCTTGGAATGATACTAGGAGTTTGAAATGAAAGTTTGTCCACTTTACTCTTTATAGTGTTTTGATTAAGGATTTTGGGCTATTTTTCCCTTTTATTTTAGAACTGCATATAAAAAGGTAGGCACTCTGCCATGGCTACAGCTTTCCCAGAACAATCTATTGCTTTCCAGTAGCAGCAGAATGTGACCTTCCAAGGGGCTGAGCATGAAATACTTGACAACAACAAACACCATATCACCAGAAAAAAAAGAAAAAGGAGCCAAAACCTGTCATCTATTTAAAAAAAAAATTCTTGGCCAGCTTTTTGCCTGACAGACAGCTGTTACAGTGCTGATGAAGAAGTGCCAGGAAACACTGAAGGAACAGATACTCTGGGACAAGCCTCTATCACAAGGGGTGCAGAAGACAGGTGGAGCAAGCAATGCACAACTTCAGAGTCCCCACCCCAGCTAACAAGGTAAAGTCAGTAAATGTTATTAAATGATCGAAATCTTCCTAACTAGTCAAAAGAAAGTGCACATTAAAAAGCCACTTGCCAACAAACGTGCTTTTGCTTAAGTAATCAAAAAAATCCCGGAAGTGATGGGAGAATCAGTTCCAAGACATGCTACTGCCATTTACAGAAAGAAACCACCTTTTTCCTGCAGTGTATTTGCCAGATTCAAAAAGAACATTTTGGATTCTGGACATTAGCTCAATTTGAGACATCAACTGGATATAGCGAAGCAGTTGTGAACAAAAACAGGCGGGCAAATGAAGAAGCTTACTGAAATCTGTCTTGACTTTTACTCCCATTCAGTAATTCTCTCTCTCTCTCTATATATATACACACATACACATACACACACACACATAAAATAATTATTAATATCATATCATATAATTCACACACATATATATAAAAAAAAATAAAAAATAGGGCTTAGTTTGCCTGTCATACTTTTGACTAGCTGCACATGCGCCCCGACAGGACAGGCAGCGATTGGCTGCACAGGCTTAAGTTTGAGTTGCTGCCGGGGGGGTTTGTGGTGGCGGTAAACATGCATAGGCCACCCGAGCAGTGGGGCTTCCCCACACCTCCCTGCCTGAGAGCGAAGGGGGTGGGTTGCGGTGGCGGGGCCCTCCTGCTGCCCCAAGAACAGCCGGCAGGAAGGGGGAGGCAGCAAGCAGGGAGGAAGGGGAGAGGCTGTTGTTGGGGACAGGCAGCAGAGAAGGAAGGAAGGGAAGCAAGCAGAAAGGGGAGGGGAGGGGATGGAGGGGTCACAGCGGTGGCGCCCCCCTGCCGCCCAACTGTAACAACAGCCATCGGGGAGAAGCCCCGCTGAGAGGTGGAGGTGGGCAAGGGGAGGGAGCCCCCGCACCAAAGGCTGGAGGAGGCAGCAGTGGTGGTGGCAGAGAGAGTCTTTACATGGCTGGCTCCAAAGGGTGAGCAGGGGGCCAAGAGGGGGCCATGTAAATACTCCCCAAAATCTGTCATTCTTGACAGCCAGTTAGCTAGTTCTAGATAAATTAACAACGACAAAAAACCAACCCCTAAGCCCACTGAAAAGCACTATTCTGGAAAAAAGCAGAACCAGGCAATGACTTGTAAATATGGTAATTGAGTTCATACCAATACTCAAATCTAAGATAAGCCCCCCCCAATTTAGCATGAGGGGAAAAAAAACCCTCGTCTTGAATTCAAGTACAACCCAGGCAAGCAGCTGTTGCAGCTCTGACAGGGCCAGAGTGGCTTATGCAGCAAGTGGGGGTGCATGAAGCTGGGGGGGGAGGAGGCAGACTCACACTAGCTAGTATCACTGGGGCTGTTCAAGATGATACACTTACTTGGTCTGTGAAATAAGTCCATACATTCATGTTACTCCTTAAGCAGTCTCACTGACTTCAGTAAGAAGCAGCACAAGGTGACACATACATCTGACTAAATAGGCTGTTGCCTACAAAAGCTTATGCCTCTCTGAATCAGTTAGTTTCTAAGGGCCATGCCACACATTCAAATAAAATTGGATAGAAACCAGCTATAGAGTTGTTACACATTTTTAAGCACTAACTTTGCAGTTGGTTAGCTCTTTTTATAGCTGGATAGTCATTTTATGGTGTACTAATTCCTTTGCACTTGTGGCTAGTCTAAATTTATTGTGCAATTAACCAGTTAATTGACTAATACATGTAGCAGAGGCCAAAGATGCCTTGCCTTCTACCTGACTTCAGACGAACATGGCTAACTACCCCTCTATTGATTTCAATGGAACTACCTGAAAAGTATGGTACTATATAGCACGAGCCCGCTTCTACCCGTCTAGTGTTTCAGGCAGGTTGCCAGGCCTCTCAATATATTAAATAGAATAGTTATATTTGTATTATAAATAAAAAACACATTGTTTTGGGGAAAGTATTTTTCTGAGAGGCAAGGATTTTTGTGATATCTTTTATTGTTGTGACAGTTGTTGGATAAGTTTTTGGGCATCCAGGGCCCCTCCTAAGGTCTCAAGCAAGATGTGGGTTTTTTTAGTTGGTCTCTTTTAGTGGGGGTTAGTTGAAGAAGATGGTTTCTCAGTTTATCTGACATCCTCCGACATAGCTGGGTTGCATATTTGGAGTTGTGTGCATTAGCCAGAGAGTTACAGGTGGTAAGACCCCAGGGGATGATGTTATGTTTCTCACACTGGCTAAGTAGATGTCACTGTGTAGTCAGTCGTCTTTCTTCTTCAGGTTGTGGATTTTCTGCTTTAAACAGCAAATCTCAATATCTTGCAGGCCACAGTAGAGTTGAAGTATTGTAGTCATCATAATGGTCCAGGGACTGTTCAAGTATTTTGTGGTATCTTAAAAGGACTAACTCTGTATAGTTGAGAGAGCTGCTGGACAAGCTATTGGGCATCAAGGCCTCCAGACTTGAGAAAGAGTGCTTGATGTCTGAAAAACCAGGTTGCTTAGTTGGTTTGATACTGTTTTAGTTTGGGTGCAAAATGCCATACAACAGTTTTTGGGTTTGGACTGTCAATTAATTCATCTGCATACTTGCAAGGCAGAAGAGTTCAAAAGAAAGATTCAGCCTGACATTTTGTAATCTACAGAAGGGAACCTGGCTTGTTAAAGAATTACCAACTTCTCAACTTTAGGAAGTTAAATGACTGAAACGTTATGTTAGAAGCTATTTTCATTGTAGACAAAGAATGTATTGCAAAGAGAGAAACAATACTGCCACATGCCATAAGAAGGACCAAAGATGATTAGCCTGTGTTGGCCATCCTGACAAGTATGTTTTGTCAAAATTGGAAACAACTACCCACTTTTCTGGATGAAGACTCCAGAAAGATGGATACAATGGTTTGCAGAAACCCATTTAAATTGTTATACGCTATTTACATGTGTACCATTTGATGCTATACCAAAGAATACATAGCTGCAGCAATTCATACAGTCAGCTGCTCCTTTTGAAAATCAATCACATTACAATATCCAGCTGTCACTAGACTCTTCAAACACAATCTCTACAAATGTCTGTGCTACTGAATAGCCTTTGAATACATCTTTTGTGCAGTCATTCCTGTGAATGGAGTGTCACTAGACAAATCCCAGCTAGATTTAAACGAGTTAGTGCAGGTACTGGTCACAGCAGCAGAGAAATCCATGCTGCCGTTCAGCATCTCACTCCATGACTTATTTGCTATGTACTATTCAAACCCCCATCTGAAGATAGAATTATTAGTTTAGCTGTATAGAGTAGTCCAGAACAATCAGGATAACATCCAAGCATAAGGGATTTTTGCCAATGTATTTTTGACACGGGAAATTCACCCATTCCTATGAACAGGCTGTTTCAATGAATCGGCTTTTTTGACAAAGATATTTAGTCAGACCCCAGCCAGCTCTTAAAAAACAACAGCCACCCCTCTCCTGCACATGCCTCCTGCCCCACAGTTACTGCTTTACAACAATGCTCAAACTACTGCTGCCTAGGAGGTCATAATGACTTTAAGTGCAAATATTTCTCCATAGTCTCTGCCTCAACTTCTGCAAATACCCAATCCACCCAGCTCCTAGGAAAATAATTATGCTCACATAATTACCCTGGTTTTTACCTCGGGTCATAAAAAACATGTGTCAAAGACTATCAGGAAGTGACATAAAAAGTCTAGATGCTGGGCTGTCATCCTAGTGTGTACCTGTGTCTGAAAGAGAAACGACTGTTACGCAAGCACAGAAAAGCAAGGTACTCAAGCCATTTTTTCTCTATGGCAAGAGGCATGCATTTCAATCTACTTTCCCACATGAGACCAACTATCATGAGGCATCATCTAAACAGCTACCCAGCTGAAGTCGTAGCAACAGGCATTTATAAACACGGCTCCCAAACTGATTAGTAAGGTTTTAGGATTAAACATCATGCATCTAAGAAGGTATCTCTATATCATTAATCCTTTTTCTCTTCAAACCCTATATACTACCTTTTCCTTGTTCATCTCAGAAGAGGGAAGACACCCCATACGTACTTAACACAGATTCATACCTTGGCAACAATAATGAAGCATTTTTGCCCAAAAGCTTGCTAAGAACTTTTCCCAACTACTCAGTCGGTCTAAAAAGATCACATCTACCCAAAGAAGCATGCCTGCCTTTGTCCTTAGACCAACATAGTTACAACCAAAAACCCAACATTTTCCACTATGCAGTTGGAAAAACACTGCCAAGCATGACGTATTACCCAATAGAAAGCGTATAGGACATTTTCAGATTCATCTGTAATACATAAATGTTGAATTCACCTTTTGAAAGTGCTAGTCACCACAGAATACTTTTAAAGATTTTAACAGAGCAGAAAGAGAATATCAAGCATTTTAGTAAAATGGTAAGCTATAAAATAAATAGGTGGTGTGGGAGGGAGGAAAGGGAAGAAACAGAAAGGGAAGTATATGAACACATTAGAAGACCTATTTGCACAAACTCAAACAATTTCAAATATAGAAAGAGAAGCAAGTATCATTCCAGAAGTGAGATTATTTTAACACATTACGTAAGACAGAAACCTGAAAGTCTTAAGAGGAAGCTACTGATTTGGGCTGGGTCTAAACTGCAACCCAACAATTTCCTGTCTGTGGTATAACACAAGCTTTGCTTTGATGTTCATGAGAAGACTGTCGCAGTCTACTAAAGGAAACCAGCTCCCAGATTTTTCTTTCCAATACTGCACAAGCTTTTAAATTACGGAGAAACAGGAGAGAATTGTTTCAAGCAAAGAGTTAATTGGAACTTAGAAAGCTATCCATGTCATCTGCTTAAAAGTAAACTGAACCCCACTCAAGTAAACTGATAACCAAAGACGACGGAGATCTGTGGGAATTCTCCCTCATCTGCAGGTACTGGCTGCCAGTGTCATCCAAGCTTTGAGCTACGGCTTTCTATTTGACTTGACCGTCAATACAGACTGCACACAAAGGGGACAGACTGTTAAATATAAGATTATACAGCCATCTGCAAATACTGGCTAAATCAATTAATATTTTTCACTAAAGTTGATGAAAATGTACCCAGTTTTCAGACATTTGGAGGCAGAGGTGAATATTTCACTTATGTAAATAAAGGCTACAGCACTTAAGTTCTCATTCTGCAATTTACTGTACCTCTTTGGAGTCCAGACAGCTCAGTGTTGGGGCAAGGGGTTTATTGATCACCCAGATCCATCTGAGGGTTCAATCTGAATGCATAAGATTAACTGTTTAAATTAATAACTAAGTGAGAAAATGGAGACAGTCTTCTAGCGCTCAGAAAAATCTTCCATTTGTATTCCAGATATTGAATTGTTCTAGGTCAAGGGAGAGTTTCGCATACATCAAAAGCAAAAGATAATATTGCCAACAAATTATTAAGTCATTTAATGCTAGGGGCCACTACTGTCTTAAAGAAGGGATTATATTTTTTTTTGCCTGGGAGAGTAAACATAGTTTAAAGAATTTAAGAATACAGAGCACTTCTCAAAATAGGGAGCGTTTGGCAGGTTTTGAAGGAAGGATAACTTTGGCCCCCGCCACAAGCCAAACCTCGGGAGGAACAACCGGCACCATACCTACAGGTTAGGGAACTCCCCTCTTGTCAGCACGGAGG
>NW_017728899.1:1034092-1039844 GCF_001723895.1 Crocodylus porosus
TTGACCCCAGTACTCTTTCCTGCCATGGCAGGGGGTCAGACTAGATGATCTGCTCAGGTCCCTTCTGACCCTAGAAACTATGAAACCTTAAGCCCTCCCCACTCCACCTTCCACCTCTCTCATACCTTTGAATGCCTTTTGTGGTCATTAGCTGACATCTTCCCAGGCCATTTTAAGCACTCCTATTTAAAAGTGACCTGTACCAAAATTAAAATATATACAACCATTCAAATGACTAAAAATACTAAATGTTTGACAAATACTTTTTACACAAGACTCAAGTAGCTGAAGTTGCATTTAGGAGCAAGTACTGCTTGTTAAACAGAGAGCATGCCAAACTGTACAAGTCATTTCCTGTTTAGGAAGGAAATTTATGGAATTTTAGCACATTGAGCCATTTACTGCATTATACAAGGAAAACCACTCACTATCATGCCTCAAAAAAACATAAGCAGTTTTTCAAGTGTATGCACCCTTAAATAAGGTGTGGGGGTCATACAGAGTAGTCCTTCATAGCAACAAGTTATATAAGCATACATTAAGGACTGCTTAAATGGTTGTTTTTTAAAAATAAGTTTCCTTTTGATGCATGGAGATGATCAGTTTATGATCAGAAGCTGTACCTCTTATAAAACTTTGTCCAAGTTACGTGTAGATGCTCTGAAAGTAAGAGCTAATCTTTATTGAATAAACGCCTTGTCTCACTCTCCCCGGGGCACTGAGAATAACAGCTTGATTATACATTGTATAAGAAAAGATTTTCCTTTATAGCCATATTATGTTTGTTACTTCTCAGTTTCAAGTGCCCCATTGTTCTTGTATTATGGGAAAGCAAACTCAGTCGCCAACTGGCCTTCGTTTAAGCCTTCTCACAGAAGTTCGAAGTAAATGGAATGAGCCATAAGGAAGAGAGCAGCAGCTGAGACAAAGTCATTTTGGACCGTGTTCTGTAATGCAGACAACAGAGGAACTCCAGTGCTAAACTTTTCTTAAATCTAGGTTTAGACTAAATTTTTATTAGATCTTAAATTGTTTAAAGAGGGCTCATTACAAGTTCAGGATAATGATTTTCTGCATACAGCATTCACAGTGTACAAGGCAGTTTATCAAGTACTATAAAGCTTCAAATTCAAAATTGGTAATCAATAGCATTGCGTTTCCTTGGTACCTTATTCATAACCTTCTAAAATGTTCCATTAAGACAAAAAAGATGACCTGTTGCTACGAATTGTACAATTGATCTTCCCTAAAGAGGTATAATACCACTAAATTTACTGGCAATGTAAGAAGGACAGACGGAACAAAATAAATCTACAGAGCATAAGATCTTCTTGACTAATTTCATGAACTGAAGTCCCATTTCAAAGTTTTAAGCACAAGCAGGAATACAATTGAGCTATACTGATGAAAAAATATTTGATACTGAATGTGACTCCTTCCCTACACTTCATTTTGGACATGTCCCATACGCAAACACAGACCTAGCAAAGCACACCACCTCCCAGGCAGCTGACAACTCATTGTTAAAATGAGAAGAGGCAAAATGTTGCCAGTGACAACATTTTTTTAATGACAGGAAGTCACATTCATGGATGCAATTCATAAAAAGCTAAATCAGAAAAACCTTACTGCCTCTACATAAAAGCTTATCAACAACCCGTCAAGAGCAGTTTTATATTTATTGCACATAAAGGTAAGATGCCACAGACTCCTAGGAACCATGCATTTCAGGCCCAAGACAGATCGCTAAATCTCTCCACACACATGGGATATTTTGTCACATTTGCTGGCTTTCATGAAAAACACCTGAGAGATTTCCATGTTAGATCTGTTTAATTTTCAAAACAGAAAGACTCAAAATTCCAAAAACAGTTAGTTTTCTTAGTCTATTCCCCACTCCCTTTAGCTGTTTTTATTAGATACCAATAACTGTGCTTTCTTCCCCACCCCCAATAAACGACATCCTTATCAAATGCTAACATGCAGGCATCTTTATAGAAAGAATCCCTGACAAAGAGACATCCTTTTACTGTACAGCTCTGCAAGCATACCTGACAAACCTTTACATTATCTGCCTGATAAACCTTTACATTATCTATTACATTATTGCTTAACCCCACACCAAGGGTCGGCAGGGACCTAAGCAGATCATCAAGTCCGACCCCCTGCCATGGGCAGGAAAGGATGCTAGGGCCAAACAACCCCAGCTAGGTGGCTGTCTAGCCTGCTTTTGAAGACCCCCAAGGTAGGAGCCAGCACCACTTCCCTTGGAAGTTGGTTCCAGCTCCTAGCCACCCTGACTGTGAAGTAGCACCTCCTGATGTCTAGCCTGAATCTACTCTCAGTCAACTTATGGCCGTTGTTTCTTGCTACCCCTGGTAGTGCTGGAGGGAACAGGGACTCTCCCATGCCTGCTGGTCCCCCTTGGGAAGTTTATAGGCGGCCACCAGATTCCCCCTCAGCCTTCTCTTGTGGAGACTGAACAGGTTCAGGTCCCGTCACCTCTCCTTGTAGGGCCTGCCCTGCTGCCCCCTGATCATGCGAGTGGCCTCCTCTGGCCCCTCTCCATGTTGTCCACATCCCTCCTGAAGTGCAGCACCCAGAACTGGACGCAGTACTCTAGCTGTGGTCTGACCAGTGTCGCAGAGGGGCAGGATTACCTCCCTGGACCTGCTCAAGATGCATCTATGGATGTATGACAAGGTGTGGCTGGCCTTCATGACCACATCCCCACATTGGCAGCCCATGTTCATCTTGGAATCAATATGATTCCAAGATCCCTTTCTGCCTCTGTGCTGAGAAGGGAGTTCCCCAGCCTGTAGGTATGGGGCTGGTTCTTCTTCCCCAGGTGCAACACCCAGCACTTGGGCAGATGAGAATAGGATGGGATTCAATACTGACATCTCTGTAACCTGTTGAGATCTAGTTGTAGCCTGTCCCTCTCCTCTAGCGTGCTCACTTCTCCCTACATCTTAGTGTCATCTATGAACTTGAACAGGGTGCTTTTCACCCCCTCGTCCAAATTGCCAATGAAGATATTGAACAGCACGGGCCTGAGGACCAAGCCCTGGGGAACCCCACTACCCACATCTCTCCAAGTCAAAAATGACCCATCCACCACTGCTCTCTGGGTGAGGACTTCCAGCCAATTTGTGACCCATCTGACTGTGTAGGCGGCGACACGACAGAACCCTAATTTTTTAATGAGGATGGGGTGAGAGACAGTGTTGAAGGCCTTCCTAAAGTCTAGGAAGGCTACATCCACCATGACACCTGCATCTGAGGCTTTTGTGACCTGGTCATAGAAGGCCCCCAGGTTGATCTGACAGGACCTGCCTCTAATGAACCTCTGTTGATTGCCCCCAAGCATAAAGTCCCCTGCTGGCCCCTTGCAGATGTGCAAAGAGCTCCCCCAGGACTGAGGTAAGACTAACGGGCCTATAGTTTCCTGGGTCCTCTTTCCTCCCTTTTTAGAAAATGGGGATCACATTGGCCCTTTTCCAGTTGTCAGGCACCTCACCAGAGCATCACAAGTGCTCGTAAAGCTGTGCCGGGGTCCTGAAATGACCTCTGCCAGTTCCCTAAGCACTCTGGGGTGGAGATCGTCAGGACCTGCTGATCTGAACACATCTAGTCCCTCCAGAAGTTCCCTGACTAGGTCCTCACTGACCCTGGGCCTGGTTGAGCCTCCCCTGGGTCCATCTGGAATCCCAGTGCGGGGGACGTCCCTGTCCCTGCTCAGAAAAGTGGAAGCAAAGAATCTATTAAAGAGATTAGGTTTGTCATTTGGTGCTACCATGTGAATTTGTTATTTGTGAATGCAGCTGGTCAGCAGTGCAAATACTTTATATAATAAAAAGAATGCACCTCTTAAATGTACTCTTCAATGCACAGCATGTTAAAAAGCTGTGCTATTTTAAAAGAGTAAGATTTAAATCAGTAAGTATTTAAAACAAAGCATAGATAGTCAACCATCTTTGTTCATCATCTCTTTGCTCTCACCAATGTTACTAAGAGCTTTCTGTTTACAAATGAGCACGGCAAAACTCTCCAAAGCCACTGCAAGAGCAACCAACGTGAGTTTCCTGTGTTTTCACTGCGGGCCCTCCAACCCAAGAGATCCCCATTTTGGTAAGAAGAATCAATAAGCAGCATTTATAAATTGTGAAGGAAGAGATCTAAAGCACTGCTTCCTAGCACAAAGCAATCCTTTTCCAGACATACCAGGTTTTTCGGATTCTGAGGGTTTAACCAAACTGATGTGCTGTAAGCCATAGTTTGGAAGTTTGTTGGAAAAAATTGTTGTAAAAAGGCTATAGGATAACACTGAATAAAATCTAACTCAGTATGCTGAATCGATAGTTTGTGACAACTGTCATAACATGCAATACACTATATGATTAACAACTGATTTCCAGTACAGTGATCTGTGCTTCTCCTCAGTATTTATACAATTGACAAGAAGCCTATTATGGCATTGGCTACATAACAGGTACTACTATTTTTAAAGAGGACAGTGCCAAAAACATGGTTTTTTCACATTAAATAATACTGTATGTAATAATATTTGTATATTGATCATTACAATAGGGAAATGAACAGATCATTTTAATTCACCTGAATACCCCAGATCTTCATCTGTTGCTCAGGTGTGTTTTCAATCGCTGCCTGAAACAGCAAAACTAGATTCTGTACAGTGCATACACTTCATGGGTTTTCCAGATTTGAATAGTCACTTGATACTTGTAAATGCAGACTGCATCTGCAAGGACCTCTCTGCTTACAAACTTGCAGCTAAGGAGGAAGAAAAGTGTTCTCTTTTCCTTCTGGTGTAGGACAGCACCCCACTGAACATACCAGTTCATTTCCAGACCTCCCAGAGGCTAAAAACAGACATTTTTCTTTCTAAACAAATGGTAGTATGTAGACCCCATTTTTCCCCATACAATATTATCAAATACCCATGATGTGAGTGAGGCTAGATATAAATTTGGAGCTTCACCACTTTTCTTTGCCAAGTTGTCCAGTAAAATGGAAAGAATTGTTTTTTACCCAGACGTGGTCCTGAAAGGAGAGCATCTGGCTCAATCAGTTCCATTCCCCAAACTCTGGCATGCATCCACTGATGCATCTCAAGCAAAAACAGGGACTTCATCCTCCTGCTTTACTCAGCCTTAGTGAGGCTGCAGCTGGAGTACTGTGTCCAGTTTTGGGCCCCCCACTTCAGGAGGGATGTGGATAAGCTTGAGAGAATTCCGAGGAGAGCCACCCATATGATCAAAGGCCAAGAGAGCGAGCCTTAGGAGGAGAGGCTGAGGGACATGGGACTCTTCAGCCTGGCGAAGAGAAGGATCAGGGGGGACTTGATGGCAGCCTATACGTACATACAGGGGTGCACCAGGATCTGGGAGAACAGTTGTTCACCAGGGCACGCCAAGGGATAACAAGGTCTAACAGCCACAAACTTCTGGACGGCCGATTTAGACTGGACATAAGAAAAAACGTCTTTACTGTCCGAGCGTCGAGGGTCTGGAATAGATTCCCCCCAGCGGTGGTGCAAGTGCCTACTCTGGACTCATTCAAATGGTGTTTGGATGCTTATCTTGAGGGGGTCATTTGACCCCAGCAGACTTCCTGCCTATGGCAGGGGGGCTGGATTCGATCTCATGAGGTCCCTTCCAGCCCCTAATGTCTATGAATATATGATATTTAGATAGGTTATATCCTGAGGGAGGAGATCATCCGGGCCGGC
>NW_017728899.1:1039944-1043766 GCF_001723895.1 Crocodylus porosus
AACCAGCTTCCAAGAGAAGTGGTGCAGGCTCCTACCCTGGGGGTGTTTAAGAGGAGGTTGGATGAACATCTTGCTGGGGTCATTTGACCCCACTACTCTTTCCTGCCGTGGCAGGGGGTCGGACTAGATGATCTGCTCAGGTCCCTTCCGACCCCAGAAACTATGAAACAAGAAATTTTGACATCAGTGGATTTCTGGATGAACGAAAGATCAACTTGCAGGGTTCAGCTTCAGGATAAGGGCCTTAGTTTCTCCCTGCTGAATGACTGTACAAACCTGATGAACACACGAGTCCAACAAAATCCCTTAGAACAGAACAGCATATAGCAATCACAGACATTACTTAAAATTAGAAGTTTCAACATTTGCACATAGAATTTAATCTTCAAATTAAGGAAATCATTAAAATCTTCATTACTAACCTGAAAAGACGGAACTGTAAACCATAATAAAAAGTGGACATTTACTACAACAGGACCAGTAAGGACAAAGGTTTTTCACATGTGCACAAAAAAGATTTTTAAACACAGATACAAGCCAATATGTCTGAAGAAAAAAAAAGTTCCAGATACAGGTCTTTAGCTGAAAGAAGGCATTGGGAAAGAGGCATTCTGAAAGCAATCCCAAATCCCAAGACTGGACACTAAGGCTGTGCTAGCCTACAAGGAGTCACCAGCTGTTTTGTTTCCCCACATTACATAGCAGTGCCGTGCCATGCCATGCCTGAGTAGACAAGCCTCTTCTATACATCAGCAGTATCAAAGATATGGCTGGGTTGGATCTGGCTCGTGAAGCCCCATTATCTAGACCCCGGTGCTGCCCCCACAGTTTGAGCTGATCCACAAGGCACTTGTCCCACCTGGTTCGGCACATATGGGCCCAGTTTGGGACATACCCCTCCTCATGCCAAATCCAGCGCCTCTGGCACTTGTGGCACAAAACCTGGATTGGCTGGAGCATGGATCAGCTGGAGCAGGCACCACATGCAGTGGTCCTGGACTGGCCACCAGATCTGATATACTGGAAATAGGTGGGAGTGAGAGGGGAAAACAGGGCCAAAGGAGCTTGACACCCCTGTTATACAATTTTAATGCAACTGTAAAAGGAACATTGCTCCCAATGCTGTATACTTCAGTGCTAGAAAAATCCTGACAGACTGGAGGGAATATAAAAAGCAAATAAAAATTATTAGGGGCTGGGAAGAACTTACATAAAGAAAGATTAAAGCTGCAGAAGGGGAGGACAGCAATGCAAGAAAAAAAAGTTTAAGGATGAGACCATCCTCAGTAGAGAAGTTATTTAGGGTGCTACCTGTATACCCACAGTAATAAATCTGCTGCAGATGTGAAATCCATTCTTTTCTCTGGAACCTAAAATGTGATAGTTACCACTTCCCTGCATAATGCAGTGTAAAAATATGGATCCAAATAAATGCCATATAAATAAGGAAATCATTATGGGAATTAAGTATTTTTTATAACATCAGCCACTGATTAAATGCCCAGTTCAGCCAGGCACTTCAGTATGGTCTTAAAGCTTAGCAAAACTCATCCCATTTGAGTCATTTCAACTGTCCTGATCTGGGGGTCTCAGAGCACTCTGGTTCATTTAAGCAGCTTCCTGTCTCAAATTCCTGTATATATAAGCTTATAAACAAAACACAGACTAAAGGGTACATTACTATTTTGTTACATGATAAGCAGTAGTTTTGCTTTACCATTTATGAAAGCTGACTGGATTGAGTCTCGCCCCCCCCCCCAACACCTTCTGAAAATCCCTTTGTAGCCAAGACATAAAAATAACATACTGAAACCAATTTTCTATAGAGCCAAAGATCTCAAGCTCAAAAATCCTAGGTACAAACACTTGTTTCCTTTTGAAGCCAGTATATTTATATCTGCCTTTTCCTTCCTTCAACTTCAGATAATTAATAAACTAGTATCAAAATCTTAGTATTGTGCATGACAGGATTTTTCCAGGCTACATAAATAGCTTATTTGAAAGGAATTGTAGGTACAGCTAAAAATCAGATCAGATATAGTGTAAGACTTATTTTATTTGAGCGATTACGTCAATCAGTGTAAACCATATTGCTACAGGAACAAAAACATGACTACTGACATAAGTTTGTGATTACTGATGAGCATTTCAGACTAAGTGTTAGCTCATTGTGACTGGAGAGTTTTAGGAGTACTCAGTTAGGACAGGTACTGTAAAACTATTTACCCACTAGATATTAAAGAAATTAGCTTTTTGGTAAAGCCAGCTATTTTATACCTCTTGGTTCAGGTTTCCTTTTCACTGTAGCTCACACAAATGGGTCCTTTGTCCAGGTGTGAAACTCAAGGTTATGGGGATACCATGATGCTGCCCACAACTCCTCTCCATTCAATGCTGAAAGACCTGGTGCAAAGACAAGCCCTGATTCACTTGAATTGAAGTCAGTGGACTAAACTGCAATCTTGCTCGGGAACAGCTGCACCAACTTCAGCAGAACTATGCGTTTAAGGGAAGGCTACAGGATAAGCCTCAATTCAAAAATAGAGGTAATTAGTATTACCCGTAAAACTGGGAAGCCCCCTGCAAATATTCCCAGAAATCAACTTCCTCCTACTCAACCCGTGCGCAGGTCCTAATTTAGCATGCCCAATGCCAGGCACTCGCACTCAGGCAGAAGAGGAACAAACATGTGTAATAATTACTAAGGAATAACATGCTCTTGCAATGCTGTCATTAACGTTCGACAGCCCAGACAGAATTTTCTTGTTGGCCCTCTTAGGTTTTCCTATCAGAAGTTTTCTACTCGCCCCAAAAAACCACGTACAAGTGCTCTCTGCCTGCCTCAAGTCAACTTCTGCGAGCTGACACCAACATGAGGATGTGCAGCAAATAAGGGGCCAGCTTAGCTTTCAGTCAGCAATATTACCTGTGGAGGGTCACGTACGTATGGTCCCTAACACTGCAACTGCGTTTTGCAATATCAGGTTGTCTTTGGCTAGCGCAAAATCCACTTCACCTCCGGGTCTGTGCAACCCCATGACATGCCGGCCTCTCCGAACCTTGACAAGCCTGCCCAGACCCTTCACTCGGTCAGAGATCCCCGGTCAGACGGACAACGGTCTTGGCACAAATTGGAGACGTTATTTCACAAGGGCTCACAGGGCAACCCTGGCTACATCACCCCAGCCCAAGCAGGTCGGAAACCCCCCCCAGGGACAGAGAGCTACAAGCTCTCGGGAAGCCCGAGTGTTTTACCGCCCTCCTAGGGAGAAAGTTTTTCCTTCATATCCAACCTCAGCTTCCCCTGCTGCCATTTGGGGCTGGCTGTTCTGTTATCCGCGGCGGCGGCGATTTGCTTGGATTACACCCGAGCCGGGAGGCAAGAAACACGACTGCCAGCCCCCCGAGGCTGCCCCGTGCCGCCCCCGACCCAGGCCAAATCTTCCCCCAGGTCGAGCCCCGGGAGCCAAGCTGCAAACCCGGCCTCAGAGCCACGGGTGTGGGGCTCGCCACCCCCCCACGCCCAGCCCACGTGCCCGGGGACCGGGGGTGCTCGACCCCGGCGGGGGCGTCCGGGCCTCACCCAGCTTCTCCACCAGCTTCAGCATGACGCCGCCGATGTGCACCTCGCCCGTCACCCGCAGCGTCACGTCGCGGCCCAGGTCCGTGACATGGACGTTGAGCTCCCACGTCCCGTCCGCGTAGCAGCCGTCCGGCATGCGGATGCCGTCCAGGGCCATCGCGCCGTGTGCCGCTCCCGGTCCCGGGGTAATGGAGGCGCCGTCCAGCCCGAGCGGAGCGGATTAGAGCGGCCTCACCCGC
>NW_017728899.1:1043866-1122494 GCF_001723895.1 Crocodylus porosus
GGCGAGTGTTGCACCAGTGGTCATGGGAGGGGGGTCGAATGTGCCCCCAACAGTCAGTGAAGGGGGTGTGTGCCCCTAATGGTCACGGGGGGAGTGAATGTGCTCCCAATGGTCACAAGGAGGAGAAGTGAACCTCCTAACAGTCATCAAGGGGGGTGAGTGTGCCCCCAGTAGTCATGGGAATGAAGGGCAAATGTGCCCCCAACGGTCATGGGGGGGTGAACGAGTACCCCAAAGGTCATGGGAGGGCAAGTGTGCCCCCAGTGGTCATTGAGGGGGGGCAAGTGTGCTCTCAACAGTCACTGGGGGGAGAGGGGGTGAGCGTTGACCCCAACAATCACAAAGGGGACAACCATGCCCTCCAACAGTTATGGGAGGACAAATGTACCCCCAATGGTTATGGGGGGGTGCCCCCAGTGGTCATGGGGGGAGCAAATGTGTCCCCAGAAGTTACAGGTGTGGGAGAGAATGTGCCCCCAACAGTCAGTCGGGGTGCTGAGGCAAAGGTGCGGAGCAGCGGAGCCCTCCCCGCCGCTGCTGCCCCAGAGCCAGGCAGCCTGGGGTGCAGAGGCAAAAGTGAAAATGGCTCCTTCCCTCGCCTCAGGGCCACGAGGGCGCGGAGGAGCTGCCGCAGCAGGGCAGAGGAAGCCGCAGCCAGCTCACAGGGGAAGTGGTCACCTCAGATTGGCCTCTAGGCACTTTGTAGCCGCACCAGCTCCGCGCTCCCACACCCAAGCCCGCTCTCCTGCCCAGCCTGCGTCCCCGGCCGGCCAGCTGCGGGGGTGTGCACCAGCATGGCGGCGCCCGGTGCCTCACCTTCAAATGAAAGCCAGAGAGAAACCCGCTCTGGGGTTGTGACACATTTTCAAGCCCTAAGTTTATACAGGGTCGGCTCTCAATAGAGCTGAAGAGGCATTTTTATCCAGCCATAGCTCCTGTCCGTGTGACACTTAACCAGTGAATTACATAATATAGGTAACATATGGCCCGTCTACATGTATTGCGTGCTTCATCAGTGAATTGTGTAATATAGGTCAGTGCTTCCCAACCTTTTTAGACCATGGACTGGGAAACCATGGACCGCAAGTGACTGTGGACCGGCAAACTGCAGTCCAGAAGTGACCGGCGCACTGTGGACTGACAGCCAACCCTTTTTTATACTAAGTATAAAACTCATGGCTGCTGGTCCGCAGTATGCTGGTCACTTCCAGACTTAGTCCAGCAGCCAAGCCTCCTGTGGACCAGCAGCCAACCTTTCGTGGCCCAGGGGTTGGGAACCTCTGATAGCAGTAGCATCCCATGAGTCCTACAGACTCTGGCAAGTGTAAAGCTCATGTATCAGGCTTTAGGAAAAGGCAGGTCTCCACTTTGGATAACCAGCCCCCTCCAGCTGCCTTGGGCTGGGTGTGGTTGTTAACCAGGATAGTAACACTTCTTTAAACACAGTGCTTCCCAGATAACTGGGGCTCCTACATGTGTATTTGTTTCTCTTTCCACGGGGGAGTAAGTAAGCAATATAAGCATTTGTGCCTGGGCACTACTGTCCATGCTGGAGAGGCTGTAAGCAGTACAGCCTTCTAGCATAGATGAGCTCTGCGCTGGTTTTCTACAAGCATCTTATACTGGGAAGAAATTTTAAGTAGAAAGAACAAATGGTTTTATGGGACCAGCATCAAAAGGGATTTTTCTATAGAGCTTGTTGAAACTCTGTTTCTCAAAGGCCGTAGAATCCTAGGCAGCGAGGGCTGAAAGGGACCTCAGGCGGTCACATCTAGTCCAGCCCGCAGCTCCAAGCAGGACCAGCCTCATCTACATCATCCTAGCCAAGGCTTTGTCTACTGCATCTTAAAAACCTCCAAGGATGGAGATGCTACAACCTCTGGGTAGCCCAAGTGCCTCACCACCTTCCTAGTGAGAAGTTTTTCCTTAATATCCAGACTCAGCTTCCCTTGGAGGAAGGAGGGCCCAAGTAACTATAGGCCCGTAAGCCTCACCTCAGTGCTTGGGAAGATCTTGGAGAGAATCATCAAGGAGGGCATCTGGGGGGGAGAGGAGGAGGCCTGCAGGGGAGACCATGCTCAGGGGCAATCAGCATGGGTTTATCAAAGGCAGGTCCTACCTGACCAACCTGACTGCCTTTTAAGACCAAGTAACTAATCCTTGGATGATGGTGTCTAGACTTTTAAGAAGGCCTTTGATGCTGTCTCACCTCATCCTCATCAATAAATTAAGCGACTGTGGCATTGATGCCTGCACAGTTGGATGGGTAAAAAAATTGCCTGATGGGGCACACCCAGAGAGTAGTAGTGGACAGGTTGTACTCAAACTGGAGAGATGTGAGCAGTGGGGTACCCTAGGGCTTGGTTCTTGGGCCTGCACTGTTTAACATCTTCATCAGCGACTTGGACGAGAGGGTGGAAAGCACGCTGTCCAAGTTTGCTGATGACACTAAGATGTGGGGCAAGGTGGACACACCTGAAGGGAGAGAAAGGCTGCAAACAGATTTAGACAGACTACAAAAGTAGGATGGGGTTCAACGTAGACGAATGCAGGGTGCTGCATCTTGGGAGAAGGAATCCACAGCACAGACAGGCTGGGGAGCTCCCCTCTTGAAAGCACAGAGGCGGGAAGGGATCTTGGAGTCATGTGGCAGGGGGTCAGGCTAGATGATCTGTTCAGGTCCCTCCTAACCCTAGCTACTATGAAACTGGAGCCCGTTGCTCCTTGTTCTGTCGTTTGCCCCCACTGAGAACAGTCCAGCTCCATCTTCTTTGCAACCTCCCTGCAGGGAATTGAAGCCTGCTATTTAATCAACCCTCAGTCTTCAGACTAAATAAACCCAATTCCCTCATTCTCTCCTCACAAGTCATGTCCACTAGTCCCCGAATCATCTTTGTCACCCTCCGCTGATTCTCTCCAACTTATCCACATCCTTTCGGTAATGGGGGGCCCAAAGCTGGACACAGGACTCCAGATGTGGCCTCCCCAGTGCCAAACAGAGGGGAAGGATCAGTGCCCTTGATCAGCAGGCAATGCTCCTACTGATGCAGCCCAGCATGCCATTAGCCTTCTTGGCAACAAGGGCACGCTGCTGGCTCCTATTCAGCTTTTTTCCCCTGTCACCCCCAGGTCATTTTCTGCAAAACTGCTGCCCAGCCAGTCACCCCAGCCTGCACCGGTGCATGGGGTTGCTCTGTCCAAAGTGCAGGACTTTGCACTTGCCCTTGCTGAACCTCATGTGGTCCATGGGAATGTTGATAGGATCTTCATTCCAGTGACATTTTTTAAACAGGTGGCTTTTAATTTTCTGCTGTTTTATTTCCTTTTCTATCATTTAAAAAAGTTTTTCTTATAGAGCTTGATCATTTAAAAAGCTAGCAGATTCTAAACTGATGCTTCTCTTTTTGAATTTTTACATACATAAAGCTTGAGCAAATGTTTGCATCACGCACCCCACTTATCCATTTTGTTATCATTTATTGCAGGCTAAATTTTTCTCTGGGTGGTGTGCTTCAATAGGGGCTTTTTTTTTCTTTTTTTTAAGTGCAAGCTAAATTGTTCTACTTTTCACCAGACCTAAAATTTTAACAGATGATTGCTAGCTGTCACTTTTTGAGCGCTATAAAGTAAATAGTTCACAGTCCATATTTTGTAATAGATGAAAACATCATCTATAAGGCCTGTAATAGTCAAAGTCCTGTGCCATAAAGGAGTTGAGGCTAGAAAACCTAATTGTTCCTTCTGTCCTTGTGTGAATCTAGGAACTGGTAAAAATATTTTAAAACTGTCTGAGCTGATGTAGGGGGAAAAAAAGATCTCTGCTTCCTGCAGTCCTCCACCCAATGATACACATGTCTCTTGCCAAGGCAACAACTTGGAAACACAGCTTGAGGTTTCCTGAGAAGGATGTCTGACAGAACAACTTTAATTATAATATATAAAAACAGTTTTGAAGGGGATGTTAAAAAGGGATGCACTATTTTTCATGCAGAAGCACACATCCTGACAATCTCTAGTCTTTTCATATCCAAATCTTTATCCCTACCAACTTCTTTGGCAGTATGGTAGAGTGTCTTAGACCACAGATATCAAATGTTAGCCCCACAAAGCTATATGTTCTGGCCCATTGGTCACTGGACCTGAACCCATGCACCTGCCTTGGCCCCAGCCTCATGTGCTGCACAGAGCGTGGGCTGGACTCAATGCCACATGCCTTGCATGCAGCATGCAGGCTGGATCCTGTGCTGCCTGCAGTGCTGGGTCCAGCTTGTGCTGCTGGCAGCGTGTACCCTGTGCCCGACCACATGTACTAGTGCGTGCACAGCAAGCCCTGGGGCCAGTGCGTGCTTTGCGTGGCTTGCGGGCTGGACCCCGCTCCCCAGGGGGCCAGTTCTGGTCCGTCTTGCAGCCTGGTCCAGCAACCTTCACCCTACCCATGGAGCCAGATGAGTTTGACACCCCCACCTTAGAGAATATATTTCTACAAGGAGTTAAATTTGCTCCTTTGCTACTAAAAGTAATGGCAGTTTTTCTGTTGTCTGAAATGGGAGCAGGAATAACCTTGTAATAGAGATTGTAATCTATTACAGCATGTTTACAATTTCTATTGTAAATCTAGACATTTATAGCTTTATAAATGTTTGTTCCCCTGCTTTCCTCCTATCCTTACAACTGTATATTCTGGTAGCCTCTAAATGAAGGCTATTATCTCACTGCCACTTGATCTCTCTCTACCTACTGCTTTCCCCCTTACCCCGCTTTGAAACTTGGATGTTATAGACTTAGCTTACATGACAAATGACTGAGGAAAAAGGAGCAGCTTTGTAATCTCCATTTTAAAAAATGGATCATAGTACATTGCTGTAAATGTAAAGCAATGGGATGATAATATAAAGGGATATCCCTTCCAAGTTTCTGTTTGAATTAAAATGGGCAAAGCTCTGATCAATGCAGTTTTGTGCCTTGCTTTCATAAACAGTAATATGACATTTTTCCAAATACTTTTTCTTTGCTCACAGAACTCTTGCTCGATTGATGTGTGTGCAGATATGCAGTCGACATTGTCTCAGATTCTTTACTGAAATTCAAAGGCAGGGTCACAAATGAAAAACCAAGGCGCTTGCGTCAGAGGCAGTAAAGTAGCTGCGAGTTCTTCCCACTGTTTGTAAAAACTACTCACTCTTCAAAAGCAGCAATATCCAAATAAGGTGCTGAAACACAAGACACAGACTTAGACATAAATGATACCTACCAGATCTGCCTACAGTTTAGCTACCAAGCCTGAAATGCTCATGGACTTCTGCCTTTTCTCTGACTGTAGCTAGAATGCTTTCTCTATGACACCATTAAACATTATATTTAGAATATAACTATCTGCAGTGCATCTGGCCAAATTCTTTACCCCGTTTGCTTTACTAGAGTAACAGAGCCCATCATTTCTGTTCATGAACAAGCTTTTATTTTTCAAACACATTATTTGCAAGTGCTCTAACTATTTCATGCAAACCAGTTTCACCTCACGTACTGTTCGCAAACTGGTCATATTGGCTATTCACAGTGAGTGGCTGGTAACCTAAATCATATGGTATTGCTTCGGTTACCTGATTGGATAACCAAAACAGGAAAATTGTGTAATGAATAGGCATGAATACCCATATTCACATGCAAATGCAGTTATTTATATGGGGTCAAGCAAAGCCCTAATTATTGACATGAACAAAAAACTCGTTTTACTCTAATGTTAATGAATAGCAAACTTAATGGGGCATGGACCTGGTCAAAGTGAATAGCTGATTGGAATCCTAACAAACGTTCACGACCGCTCCAGCTTGCCCAGTTCTAGATGTTCCCCTTCTGACTTGAGTTTATTCTTCAAGGGCAACGTTTCAGAAAAAATCCAAAAAAGGCGAGGAAAGAAGCAAGCCTTTCTCTATGGCACTTTTTGTGTTTTAAGCTTATTCCTCCCTATGCCATACCATTAAGATTTTGTTTGTGTGTTTGTTTTGCCCATACATAGCATGCTTCATCTGTGGATTTCAAAGTGCTTTAATCAGTCAATTAGGACTCAGAACCAAATTTTACTCCCCCATAAACATTTCCAAAAAAGCCATTATAGGGAATAAATTATAAAGCAGTACAAAGCACATTATTAGACAGCAGCTGAAAAAGTTCAAGCATGGGAATTAGAGCACTCAGCAGTATTCATAATTGTAATTATAACTATATAGAAGAAAGGTCTGCAGTTGTAAATGGGCCAGGAAATCTGGAATATGTATGCCTGTCTGACAAATACAGTGATCTACTCCTCCCCTAACAATGTCTCTGCTGCCTGTTGAAAACTTTCCCTCCAATGGAGTTGTAGCTTAGCCTTAGTACCCTCACACTGCAAATCTGCGCGTGTGCCAGGAGCACTGCAGCCTGTTTATATCTGCTGCTTTCCCATCTACAAGGGTATGTCTACACTGCCTCCGATCGACAAGGAACACCATTTTGTAACGGGAGAAAGCAGTATATAAACACTGGTCAGTAACAGCACGAAGAACTTATTCTTGAAGGTTGTAGAGGGGAAAAGTGGCAATTGCACCATCTATTTCCTGGCAGTTGGCTGGCACGGGGTATCAGAGGTACACAGCATTACAGATTAGAACTGAGCAAACATGACAGTCATCTGGAAAACCAGTTTCAGTTCATGAGAAAACTGAGGTTTTGGCATTTGGGTTTGTTCCATGCTGGGGTAAAATCAAGGTCGTCTAAAATTGTTTACACAAAAGTGGAACATCTCCAACAGGAAAGACTGAGGGAGGGAAGCAGTATCTGACAAAGTAGTTTGCAGGCTACGAAAGCTCAGGCCTCTCTGAACCAGTTAATCTGTAAGGTACCACCCTGCCTTGCCTTGTGCCAGGAAAGACTGAGAAAGTCCCAACCCAGCATAGCTAGTTGCCCAGTGGCTAGGGCCCAGCAGTGTAACGGAGTGGGCAGCAGCACCTGGCACCACCCTGAAGCCCTGGGCACTGCAGCTGGCTCCCCTGTAGTCAGTGCTGCACCATGCTTCACGGCTGCCCTGGAGCACAGTTGCCCTGCTACACCTCTGCTAGGGCCCAATTCAAAGTAGGGACTTCTTCCACATCCCATCTACCCTAACCTGCTTTCTCTCTCATTCTTGTTTTGAGCAGATATACCAGCCCATTGGAAAGAAACTTTCCCAACAAACTTCCATCAAAGGAAATCAGGAGTAAATTGGATGCTTATCTTGCTGGGATCCTATGACCCCAGCTGACTTCCTGCCCTTTGGGCGGGGGGCTGGACTCGATGATCTCCCGAGGTCCCTTCCAGCCCTAATGTCTATGAAATCTATGAATCTATGAAATATTACTTCAAAAAGCTTCCATTTTGCTGATTTTGGCATTTTCTAAAGAAAATAATTTTCTTGACCAGCTTAGCAAACATAGTAATTTGTGAATATGCTGGCTAAATCCAGCTTGTCGTCTTGTCCAGCCAAATCTAGTCCTTTATTTTTTTTATTTCTCTGCTTTACTGATGCTTGTTTGATTGTGCTCACCTGAATATTTGAACAGGTGCTTTTATCCTTGTGATCAACCATATTCATGACTGTGTATATATTTATGATCATTTCGTAGCCCTGCAGCAGGAAGGAAGCATGGTTTGTGGTAAAGGCACTGGACAGTGGTGTGAGAAACAGGGTTCAGCGTGATCTGGTGTCGCTGTGTTTTAACTTCCCATCTGCAAAACACCCATCTGTCTCTTTTAGCTTTTTAGGGCAGTGGTCTCCAAACTTTTTTGATTGTATACCCCTATCATTAAAAACTTTTGAGCACGCACCCCCAATATATGTATATGTATATAAATATAAATAAAAGTTCTAATATTTTCTTCCTGCACCCCAATGGATCATCGTGCGCATCCCCTGGGGTACACGCACCCCACTTTGGAGACCACTGTTTTAGGGCACAGACTTTCTCTTACTATATTTTGTACTGTATATAGAAAAACTGTGCCTTCATTACAGTCAGTGCCTGTACATACTACTGTAATAGAAATCATTCTTTATTCAATTTTGACAAATAAAGTCTACTAGAAAGACAATAAATCTAACTAGTACTTGCCTCTCCCAGTTTTTAAATGCATGGCCATGTACGTAATAATAATAATAATAATAATAATAATAATGCTCATGTGCGGCACTTTTCAGTAGCCCTCAGCAGCTCAGTCAGATGTCATGTTTTTTCTTGTGCAAAGGAAGTAAGGAAAAGATTTCAAATACCTTAATTTTCCAGGATCATTTATCTTCTATGGCTCTTTCTGTAAAAGGGCCCCATATCCCTTTCCCCAGAGATTCAAATCTCTAATGGTTTCTTCAGGTATTACTGCTCATTATAAAAGAGAACAGAAAACACACGGTGCAACTCAGATAACCAGACACCCAATGCCAAATATTAAGTACTCTTAATACTTCTTAGTTTCAGAGAATTCAGGACCAGAAAGATTACGGAGATCATCTAGGAGGGTTGGGATGTTGCTATAGCTGCGACAGTTCAGGGTAAGTAAACTAGAAGATCTGGTCCCTCATATCATCCAGTCCAATATCCTGCATACCTCCAGCCATTACATTTGACCCAGATTCCCCTAAACCCTCAAACTTCAGTTAACTTAAACTGTTAGTGTTGGTCTTCAGGAGACCAAACTGTGCCACAGACGGAGAACAAGAGAAACTGAGTGGCGAGACGTATATAGAACAGCGCAGGGCAATCTTTTTGGCAGATGTGCCACAAATTAGCACCACACCCTCCCCAAGCATCACTTCTATCTGCTGTGTCTCCCTGATCAGCTGTGCTTCCCTGGGCTCCCTTCCCTGGGCTCCGGGCCTGATCTGTCACTCTGTTTTCTGCTCCTTGTCCCCTGTCCGGTCTTCCTAGTGCTATACACACAAGCTGCCCATGCCATGTGTGGCACCTATGCCTAAGGTTGCCCACCCCTGGCCTAGATGATTCCAGCGGGCACTCATTCCATGCTGCAGAGGGAAGTGAGATTCCCTCTTCCTCTTTCTCTCTTTCCCCACCAAGCCCTTGCCATGATGACCTAGGAGAAGATTCCTTCCTGGTTCCAAATCTGGTGATCAATATAACATCTAGCATAAGAAGACACTCCTTATTGGGGTCCGGACACAGAGATTTTGCTGTAGTACCTTAACTTCATCCCATCTTGTTTCTAGCAATGGCCAATCTACAATGTTTCAGAGGAATGTGGGGAAAAAAAAATCAACCCAGAATATATCTAACTAATTGGGGACTGGAGAAGCAATCCCTGCTGGTGACTACCTGAAGCTCTGAAGCCTGAAGCTTCTTGTAAGCCATCATAATGCAGAGCTGCTAGTATTATGAGCTCATTGAGGGTAATAGAAGCAAACCTGTTTTCTGAATGGCCCACATAGCAAGGGGATGAAGTTAGGAATTCAGATTCCAGGCCAGACAAGGGCTGCAAGCTGCCACTATTCAGCCTGATACAGGTCATAAAATTCTCCCAGGAGGAATTAAAGCATAGATTTTTAAAAAGATATCTAATCTTGTTTTAAAGAGCCAAGCAATAGTGAATCCATGTCCTCCCCTGGTAATCTTTTCCATTGTTTAATTACCACCACAGCTAAGAAATCACATCATATTCCAAGGCTGAATTCATCTGACTTCAGCTTCGAGCTATAGGGTCTCATTATACTTTTGTCTGAAAGGTTAAAAAGTACCCCACTATCAGATGCCTTTTCCATGCGTGAGTACCTGCATACAATGATCAAATCCCCTCTCATCCTTCTCTTTGATAAGCTGAATAGTTTGAGCTCCTTAAATCTCACTTCATAAGATTTGTTTTCCAGTCCCAGAGATCATTGTTGTGGCCCCCCTTAAAAATCCCTCCAGCATTTCCACATCACAGACAATTCAGAAACAGAAGGGCCAAATTAAATAAATTGTTCTTCAGAAATAGCTGTAATGGCTCTTCACCTACTGTTTTTCTTTTTCTTTTTTCAGATATCATTTTTCTTCTCAAGTTAATCTTCATGCTGTCTTTTATCTTGTGGGTTCTCGCTCATATGGTGACCACATGTGTTGCCTTGCCTATACTGCTTCCCAAATAGTGAACGCTATAGCATTGAGTGCTGATGTCTGCTCAGAAGGGAATTAGTTGGGGACTTCCTCTGAGCCTCCTTGGGTCAAAGAGCCATTAGATTCACAGACTGAGAGGCTGAAAGGACTTGTCTAATTTGGTCAGTACTGTATACAGGGAATCTTAGGGATTCCTGAGCTGAGCCCACAATTTCTGTTTGAAGCAGCATTAGAAACAGGCTCCATCCCAACTTAAAGAATTTGCATGACAGAAAATCCCCTTCGTCCCTGTGCTTAATTATCCTTGCTGTTAAACAAATGCATTTTTTTTTTTGCCTGACTTCAGATTTCAGCCATTGGATCTTGTTGCAGCTAAATGTCAGTGTCCAGCAGCATCAGAAATCTTCTCTGTGTGCTGAAGGAAAGCATGCTCGGGACTCAGTTGGTTGCTCTCTTCCCCGACAGTGCCAGTGCTATCCCAGTGCTCGAGCACAGCTTCTCAAACCCTTTAACAGACTGAGCCACATCTGCAGAGATCTGTCAGATGGACACATTCCTCTCCCACTCAGTCACATGGACCATCTTTCTTCTCCATGCAGCAGCGTAACATCGCTGTGGCAACTACAGGACATATTAATACGAAAAATTAACATTAAGCTGCTATTCATTTAATTTTTAGTTGGGCTAAAGGAGGAAAGCCAGTTCTGCACCACCAGCCCTCTTTACCTGGACCACATTGGACTCTATGGACTAAGGAAGCATTTCCCATATTGTAGACTGCAACCTTTTTCAGGGGGTTTAAAAGGTTTCTAGGGATGGTACATGGCAATCAGTGGTGAGGGGAATCAGCATCTGAAGCAGGGGCACAAGAGTGGCCAGGCTTGACTATAGTGGAGCGTAAGCCCCATGAGCTTAGGACACACAGGACGAAGGCACAAGAAACATTCCAGCTACTCTCTGCAGAGGCCTCAGATCTCTCTACTCCAGACTGGACTCGAATCCAAATAAAAAAATCTCAGCCAGTCTCTGAAATGTCCTTGTGGATGTCTGTCAGCTCAAGCTCAACATGGCTAAAAAAGAGTTTTCCACCTCCCCTGTCCTCACTGCCTCCTCTCTTGATCACTGTGGATACCATCACTGTCACTCAAACCTCGCATAGTTGACTTAGATCTTTTTCTAGGTCTTCATTTCCAAGGTATGTTGCAGATTCTTTCCAAATAACTCTAGGATACAGCCTTTTCTTTCCATCTGCAGGGCTGACACTCTCTGCTCCTTTCTCTATTACCACAATGCCTTTTCTCAGGTCTCGTACCTCTCATATCCATTCAGAAGGCTGCTGTGAAGATCGTTTTCCTGGCTGGTTGCTTTGACCATATCACCAGCCTTTTCATGTCTTTCTACAGTCTCGCTCTCCTCTATCACAGAAGATGCTTGCCTTCACTTTCAGGGCCCTTCACAACTTTTCAACATGAACCTATTGCCTTTTGTTCTCTAGCAGAGGTCATCTCCTGCCTCTGCCTGGCCCATGCTCCTGGTCTCCCTCCTCTCTTGTTCAGTCTTCAGTCACCTTCACGCTTTGCAAACATCTGCAAAGCAGTTCCATTATCTGCCTTTAACGTCCTTTTTTCAGCTCTCCTTTGCCTTGAAGCCTACAAGAATCTGCTGCTGTGCTGCGACCAACACCAGCTGCGTAATGCCTCACTTTTTCCTTATACTTCTGCTGTCTGGATCCAGTTTCCTTGTGTTGTGCTTCAGCTGTAAGTCTTTGGAGATAGAGTCCTTTTCTTCTGTTTGTAGAGCCCTTAGCATCACAGGATCCTTTACTAGGCACACTAATAATATATTCAAGTAATCCTCACCACTCTGGTATTGAAGGGATGACATGATGGAGGTACTGGCTTTTGTTTGAAATATTAAAACCTTTCTGTGGCTTTTAAAAAAAAAAAATCCATGGAATTCTCCATAGGAAGTGGGGCACTGGCTTCAGTGCTCTAGTCAAATTCCACATCCTGTCTGCCTACAATTATTACCATAGAAGAGCATATTTAATGTCTGTATTGCATTATTCTCGCTATGTACTATTCAAGGGCTGCCATCTTCCACCCAAGAGAGTGCTGCATTTTGATGAGGTAATTCCTATAAGTAATCAATTTGTTGAGCTCTTTGGCTACCAGGGGCTGTATAAATGCCAGTTATAGCCATTTACTAGAAGATGATTAATTGCAGGGATTCAAGAGAAAGCCGATTCAAAACATACCTTATTACCAACCTCAAGCATTTCAAAATCTTGACTCACGGCCCCACGGAACAAAAGATTTGTTTTTTTAAATCTCATGACTTTTAAACCGACTCACCACCTGATTTCTGAGCTCTTGTAGTTTTTTCCTAGCTTTTCTCCATAAACAGGGTGGCTACCATTTACCTTAATTAAAGCTGAGAGTCCCACGTGTCTGAGAGCTGGAGCTTTAAGACACCCCCCCCACCAAATGTAATGAAACCAAGGCAGTTGACAGCAGTGGGTTATTAGAAAAATGACCCATAGATATCGTATTCACTGACTGTCAGCAAACTAATATCACAAATAATTTATTTGATGACTTGCTCCATCATCCACAGAGCTGGCCAAGCATCTATTTGTTGGGAAGCCAGTGAAAAAAAGTTAGTTAAATAAATTATTCATAAATGCTCTTCAACCACCTCTAGTGAGAACGCTGTGATGGGAACCAGAGGTGCTTGGAAGCCAAGGCATTCCAGCACTCCTCGCCCCGTGCTGCACAAACAAGACAGGCTTCAGCTACAGGAGAGAAGCAAGGCTCTCTTGTGCTCTGTCTAGGTTTCTAATACAGAGCCCATCACCATAGGACTCGCACTCCTATCTCCTTCCTGATGATCTACTCATGGTGACAAGTCAGTAACATGACAAGCATAGTGTCAGTGTAAATGCTGACATTGAGCACAGCAACTTGGAAGCAGCCACACCCAGAGCCAAGGCATTTACAGTGTTTTCCTCCATCACTCCCCGCCCCTCTCCTAGGATGGGCTTCACGCCCATGCCCTTCAGTGCTGAGCTGGCCTCTTCCACCGCTGCCGTGGTGGATGGGACTGGTGCGCAGAACTTGCTTACTTTTCAGGTGAGGCAGATGACGGTCATTTAAGAATCGTCTTACACTATTTTGTAAAGATCACCTGGAAGGAAGATTGGAGAGAGAAGAGGAGGCAAGTTTATTCCCAGATTCTTGGAACCAACAGATCCGGTCAGCCACCCTGAGCTCCACAGCACCAGATCAGACTGCTGGAAATAGCTGAGCTACCTTCAAGGTGGCTGCGTGGGTATGTCCCCACTACACTGCAGCCGTAGAAGTGCCTCTGGTGTAGACGCTACTGCCAGGAAAACCAGAACCCAAGCTTGAATTTTGATCTCTGGCATCTACAGAGCCGGGCTGCCAACAGCACTGAAACCTGTGTATTCCTGGGTTCCTGCCCCTGGACCTCAGACTGCATGCTTCCCAGGTTGCATTCCCACAGCAAGCTTTATTAGCGACACATACTGGTCCATTGGAGAAGTAGGACATCTCCAAAAGGGGAGTCCTGGTAGAAATGCACAACTAGCATCTGGAGAGGTATAACTCTGAGAAGCTTAAAGGAATCTGGAAAGATTATTTTTGAATATTTGGCAATCTAGTTGCAGCCTTTTAAACTCCTTGCACACTTATCTTTTCCTGTTCTCCCCCTCCCCTCCTTTTTTTCCTTTCCTTTATGGATTCTTATTTGTGATGGACATATCCACATCTCAGATTGATATGCATGTTGCGATTAAAAACCTATAAACTAACAGGAGTTGGACTGCTGATGTTTTAAAGAAATCGCTTCTCTTCTCTGGGAGCGCTGCCCTAGCGAAGCAGGATGCTGTCTATTTTTGCAGGGGAGTTGGCAGAGAAACTCGGGACAATGTTCTCTGGTTTAGATAGAGAAGTTGTTCATGACTGCAGTCAAGCAACGAAGAAAACAAGCTTCTATTTCAGGAATGGCTCTGGCTCGAAGTAGTTATTCTGTTTGTGAAAGATCTGCTGAGTTAAACCCCTGGGGAGAGCACAGTGCCCTGTTGTGTAATCTGGACTTGGACAGGGCACACAGCCTTGTAGGGGATTCCAGGCCTATCGTCCCCAGTAAATGCTTTCGAAAATACCTGACCCTTGACGCAATCCGCTGCATTCCAGAGGCAAAAATAAGTGCTGTTCAGAGCACATTTTTGCCATGCCTGGGACCAGCCATCTGCGGCAGAGGTGATCCAGTCACAGCCGCTGGCGTGAGTGACTGCACCAGAGGCCGGGGACTCGCCGCCCCATCCCTTCTATTCAGGAACCGAAGCGTCACGGAAAACCCTGGGCAATGCCTTCAGAGCCCAGTTGCTTCCCCATGTCGTCTTCTACATGAATTCTGGGAGCGGCGTGTGCCGCTGCCGACCTCTTCTGCCTCGGTGATGTCGCATGAAAAGTGCCACTGGACTGAGTTGCGTTTCCATTCTCTACGGATGAAGACTATGTGACGTTGTGGGAAGGAAGGCTCAGGAAGACTTAGGAGCCCGCTGCTCTGGCAGTGCTGGTGAGGAACCAGGCAACCGGCACCCACCAAATCTCAGGAGACTCTTTCCAGTGACTTCAACAGTCCCAACTAGGTTACGTCTGGCCTCGGCAGTGTCAGCACCGTCTTCCCCTTTGCCATGGAGGTCACTCAGACAGCGATGAAGGGCACTCTGATGTGTGGAGCCGGAGAGACGAGGACAGTCCTGTGTTAGTCAGGGGAAAGAGCTAGGTGTCCACTCTGTTGGGGTGGGTGTGCTGCGGAGTGGCAGGGATGGGGTTCAGGTTTTGGAGGGCCAACGAGGGAAGATTTTAAACTGAGCAAAAACATCATGAAACGTGGACATGGCATGCTTCCCCCCATTTTTTGACCCAAAGGCATCAAAATCTTGCAGAACAGCCATGAATAATTTGCTGAAGTCAGAGCAACCAAAAGAATAAACTCTGGAGAGGCTCAGCTGAGAGAAACCCTGTTCCTTTAAGGAGTGGAAAGAAAACAAAGCGCTCATGTAGGCATCTTAGGAGCAGGCTGAGGTCACCTCTGCCTGCATGTAATCTAGCATGCAAGCAAATTAACAGCCCAGGCACAGCAAACAGCCCTGAGACGTGGACTCTGCAAACAGATTCCAGTGCCAGGCTTCCAAAGTGATTAACAACCCAGCTGAACAGAAGACATTCAACCTAGAAGATAATTCTCTATGCTGTGCAAGGTTCCCAAGCTGTTTGCAAAGAGCAGGAATTGAATGCAATGGCATCCCATGGCTTCCAATTCCTACTTTTGTAGGGGCATAGAGAGGTTTAAATTTACTCCAGGGCCAAGAGAAGCTTGTGCCAACAACAGCGATAGTAAGAACCTGGATTTCTTGCCTTTCAGCCCTGGAGTTTAAACACAACACTATTTTCCCTTAGACATGAACAACATGGGCCCTTTTGCACATTGTTGTCCATGTTGATTTTGCCTGACCATGAATCTTGCAGGAGATGCATATCCCCGGAAGTCTTCAGCTTTGAGGCATTTCCATCCAATTTGATTGACCTGTGAAACCTTCCTGTTGCAACCCGAGTTTGCAGGTCATTATCTGGCGGTTCTGCCAGGCTGCAGTGCAAATCGGATATGAAGTAAAGTAAAGCTGCATTAGCAGCTTGGCTGGCAAGAGCCCTGGGGGCATCGGATATCTAGGGAAAAAGTGTCACAAGAGCTGATTAACCACCTTTGCTCAGCAAGATGGTTTTATCCCCTTGGAAATGAAAGCGAAAAGCCCAGGAGAAGCAGATTTGAATCCACAGTCATTTATCCTGCAGCATTTGTCATGTAGTGTTGTGCTGGCTGCAGTGAGCAGGTTTAGGCGAGGCTTTTTAGACCAGGCCATTGAAGTGCCCCTGCTTTTATCTGACCTCGGTTCTTCCCTCACACTCATTTTAAAGGAGGCGATGTGGATCACCTGGCTGTATTTAGCCTTAGCCACCTAGCTGGATGTCTGACAGCAGCAGCTTACGAGCTTTCAGCAGCCGTGCAAGGATCCAGCATGAAGCTTCAACCAGAGCTGGAAGTGGTGCCACTGGGGATGCATCGGAAAGGGGGACAGGGCATAGGTGGCGAGAAGGGCAAGAAGGGTACAGGATGTATGTGCCCCCCCCCTCCCGATTTCTGTGCTAACAGTAGGGCATGGGGCTGCAGCCCCGATGGAGCCTGGGTCTGGCAGCAAAGGAGGCCCAATTTCTGCACTGACTGCGGGGCGTGGGGCTTCAGCCTGGTCAGAGCCAGCACCTGGCAGCAGTGCAGAGCTGCCCTCACCCCTAATAACACTTACACTTCACCTTTGAATGGTGCTACCCAAAGGCTGGCCCCTGAGCTGACGTGAGCGGGTGTAGCTAATGTGCAAGTACTGGAAAAAACTATCACCATGCAAGTGGTTAAACCTAGAAGCACACTATTGCCTTTCAACATTAAAATAGCTTTCTTTGCAACTGTCTTCTTCACAAATGACCTCAGAACAAGGGGTGTCCAGGAGGAGCTCAGTGCCCTGCCTTTTGCAGCAAACAACAGACCCAGCATGCTCAGAATAAACTGTATTTTCTAGAGATCTCATGAGACAGTCTCACCATCCCACTTAACCAGGGGAGGGATGAAGAAGACAGCAAGTGAGGGCTCAAACCAGCTGCACAGGAAAAGAACTTGGAGCTACAGACACTCTGCTTCTGTTTAAATGTCCACTCCTAAAAGTGTCGATAATGAGTGGGATTAAAACCGCCCGCACTGCAGAGGCTTAGAAGGCAGGAAGTTCCACAGCATCAGAAAGAATTAAGGCCCAAATCGGCTCCAGGAGCAGCGACAGCACATAAATCACTGCCCTCCCCTGGAGAGCTTTCCACAGCAGATGCAGGGGTGCCCATTGCGTAGGCATTAGCAACCAGATGTGCCCTCTCCAGCAGATGCCTGGATCAGGAGGCAATGCTAGCTGCTGCTGTGCCTTAGCTAATGCCTGCTTGCTGCTCAGCTTCTGCATATGGATTGGCAAAGGCAAGAGTGCAAAATACCCAGCATGACAACTCACATCTTGCTCTCCATCCATTAGGCTTCACAGGCCACGTTCGTGGCTGCAAAATACAAAGGTCCCGAAAAGCAGATCTGTAAATGAACACCCCCCCGGGGATCTAAGGAACACCCAGAGGAAATGTCAATGCGCCGTGGTCCTTACCAGCTCTGATGTCAAAGCCAGGGAGTTTGTGCCACTGCAGGCATAAACTCATGGTCCCCCAAACAAGGAATGAAATGGGAAACTCGGATTTAACCGAAAGGGCCAGCCCATTATCGCAAGTGATAGCAGGCAAATGCGGGGCAGCGGGGAGCAGCCACATGGAGGATTCGCCTGCCCCGTAACTCTCAGCTTTCCAATTGGGTGATTTCAGTCTTCGCCAAAGACACGGTTTCACACAACAGACACATCAATGCACATTTTAAAAGCCAAGGATCAAAACAGCCTGCTGGAAAATAGGCTCTCCTGCCTCCCTTCCTATGCGTGCCTGATCCTCTGCTACACAGACCCATCCACAAAAGGGCTGTTGCATCTTCATCTCCACCAGGCCAAAACTTCATGGAGCTTGTCATCGTCGTGAATGGAGAACCAGCAGTGCCTGACCCCAACCCAGCCTCTCTAGAGCCGCTGTCCAGCATGCAGCATGCCGGTGCTGGGCTCAGTAGGGTGCATAGATGGAAAATGTCTCCTTCCACATTCCTCCTTGGGACTTCGAAGCAACTGGGGCAGAGATTGCCACAAACCCTTGGACTCTGTCCCCAACTCCACACATGTGCAGCCTGGTAATTACCTTGGCACCTTATGGCACGGCACCAGTACTGCCTAGGAGATCCCCTGGGGTCAAAAAAGAACTCATGATAATATCCAGGGATCTTTTTACAAACCAAACCAAATATCCAGGGATCTTTTTACAAACCAAACCAAATGTGTTGGAGCAGGGCCCTCGCTGGTTGTCTCTGGACAGTGCCTGCTGATTTCATGCTGTTTGTTCTCCCTCCTTGATTCTAGCTGCTACATCCTAATAACATGAAGCAAACCTGCATTAAATAAATACCTCCTTACTGCTACTTGTCTGCACTGAAATAGCGTGGAATTGCAAGTAAGAGGGGAGGTGGGTCTGGGGTCATGGCAGCAGCCTGCCCTCCCTCTTGTATAGCAGTTTTCACATTTACATCTCCAGCTGCTTCATGCCAGGGTTGGTGTCATCATCCCCACTGTTACAAATGGGGAAACTGAGGCACACACAGGGAAGTGGGTAATTTGCTCAAGGCAGGCCACTGCCAAGTCCTCTAGGCCAGCCGGTCTCCTAGATCCTTTTTCTGCCATTCATAAGGGGCTGGATTTACCTCCCCTTCCTCCTCCTGCAAGGCCATTTCACTGCTAAAACATGGTCTGTACTACAGAAGAATATGACATCCCTCACTCCCTCCCCAGACAAAACCCACCCCAAAGAAGCTTAATCATTCACGCACGAGCAAGAAGAGTGCCCCGTCTAGGAAAACGCAATGCTGGACAGATGTTGAGGCGCCCCAGAAGATGAGGACCTTTTAGAGCAATGCAATCATTTGCTAATTCTCCCGAGAGGCTCCCAAGGCTTCCCTGACCTCCCTGCCGTCACAGTGCTGCATTCCCGAAGGAGGACAGGCAAAGGCACATACCGAGCACGGGCCTGGAGGTCACTCCCAGGTGTGCATCGGGGGAAAAGGGCAGGGCCAAGTGACCTGAACCAGCAGCCCTGGGCAGCCTCACAGGATACCAGGTGGAGGGGAAGATATATTCCCTCTCCTAGAAGGGACATCTGTAGAGCCCCACCTGGCCCCTTGCAGCTGCTGTTGAGGGGCTGGATCCAGGCCTAGCAACAACAACGGTTTGATTTTTCTCTTGGGAATAACCTGAAGCCATGCTGATGTGCACCAGCTGAGGCCCTGTCTATTAAGATGCACCCGAGACTCCACCATCTCCATGCGAAGTCCCAGCAGGATCCTTTCTACATCACAGTGACTGCACCGGAGGCTGGCGTGTACGTAAGGAAACGCTCCCCCTTTTACAACCAGGCCTGGCAGCGTTTGGACAAGTCAGCGCCGGCAAGCGCTAGACACCATGCTGCCGCGTTTCAGGCCACAACCCAGTGCAAAAACACCTGAAGACAAGGAGGAAGAGCGTTAGCGACCGCATTGACTGGGGCTTGTGAACAGATTTATGAGTTGAATCCGGGATGCAGCATGGAAAAAAAGGAGTCGTAAAAGCAAAACCATGCTGCTCACACTGTCTCCTTCGCCTCTTTCAGAAGGATTTTCATCTCGTCTGAAGCCGCCAGTCTCCGTGATGCCAGCTGTGCGATCCTTCGAGTCATGCCTGGAACACGATATTGGATCCATTTTCCTCTCTACCTCTTGACAAGCTTCTACCTAAGGCAGGTCTTTCCTTTGTCTTGCAGTTTTAAAAGGACGTGTTGAAAGTCATCACAAAAAATTCCTCCCTGTGCTGCTAAAGCAAACCTTTCCTTCCTCTGTTGACTACACAGGGGATTAGAAACTGCTCCCATCTCTGCGCTGTGATTGACTTCAGCATTTCTGCTAGCTTTCAGGGTAGACCCCAACGTGACAGGATCACTTGGTATTTATAGCTAGGACACGAGAACCAGGATGGGGTGATGATGGGAGTGCACTTCTATTTCCACCACAAAAGGGCCTATTTCAATTGCAAAAGACACCCATTTTTTCCTGCTTTTGGAATAAAAATCCTCCAAATATTTCTATTCTCCCTGGGTGGGTATTTGCTGGCCTTTTTCCTGGTATCAAGGATTATAAGCAGGATAGAGATGCTCCTTACAGACTAACTAAATCAGAGATGCCTGCCTTCACTTCATTAGATGCTGTGAAAGGCCATGTGCAGAGCAGTCCTCCAGTGAGGCTTGTGGGCTGGCGCTGATTTGTCTCAGCTGAGACCTGACCCCTTGTTTCTGGAGTTCACTGCCCCCTCCCACCCCGTCTTGCTCTCACTTCCCAGAAAACACCAACCCTGCACTTTGAGCCTGGCCTAGCTGACCACATCCCCCTGCGCTTCACGCCGAAGTCCCTGCCAGGAGCTTGCCAATAAGCTGGTGTGGGGATTTTGTTTAGACCAGCACGTCCAGCCAGTCTTGGAAACACAGGGGCCAGCTGTAATTTGGGCTCTATAAAAGGAAACAGGAATGTTTGTTTCTCACGTCATTTTAGCTGTTCACAATAATGCTGCTCGAGTCGCTCCGGCCCTGGAGAAGAGCTCTTTGCATGCTGCCCCGAGTACCAGGACTGTGCGTGGGGGTGCTGCACCCACCTCTGCGCTAGTGGTGATGCACGCAGCCGCCAGCAGCTCTTGCAGGACCTGGTGGCCATGGGCAAACTCAAGCGGCTCTCGTAGCCTGGCTGCATTCTCCTGAAAGGCTGCGGGGGGCTTTAACAACATGCATCACGGTCTGGTTTTCGTGTGCAAACACGAGGAAGCAAACAGCTAGCAAAGGCAGGCCTCAAGTGAGGAACCTGACTCCCTTACTTTCACCAGCCAGACCTTCAGGGTGGGCTCATTTTCCTCAGACAATCCAGGGTCACATAGCACTGTCCCCACTTTGCGGGACAACAGCAAGCCGAGTGTCACACCACTGCCATCCACACACAGTATATGACTGACCAGCTGCTGGGAGACTGGTATGGCACGTGCTGGAGGATTTAGGGTTACAGCTCACTGATGTCGAGGTGCTGGGTGGGCAGCCGAGAGCAAAGAGACCGCATGTTCCCTTTGCGCCCACCGACCGGGCGGCGGAGAATACCAGCCTCCAGTGCAAGCAACAGCAGCCTCAGGACTCCTCTGAAGGACCTTCCTGCTAGGGCTTCCCCACTCTGCCCTGGCACGACCCCAGGGCTGCCCTGTCCCCAGCAACGTCTCCTCACCGGCGTTTGCATCCCGCCACGACTTCCAGAGCCTGCCTGTTCTCCGGGAAGTATCAGCGTATGCAACGACAGCTGTAAAACTGCGTCAGGGTTTGAACACAAACGTAAAGATTAGGAAGGATTTGTCAAAGTCATCCGTGACCCATCACACTGTAGCTGGGCCAGGCCTCCGGAAATGCCAGGGTGCGGGACAACAGTCCTGGCTGGCCGCTCCTCCCACGCACGGCTGCAAAAGCAGGGTGGGCAGAGAACTAACCTGGACCTCCTGCAGTTTTCCTGCTGGAATTTTGGACCTGCTCAGGTTAAGGCATCTTTTTGCTATATTCGAGTTGAAGTGTGGGTCAGGGGCCGAACTTGGCAAGCTGGGCTTGAGGGCACGATGGGAAAGATGCGCCCGAGAGCAGCAGGAAACCTTTAATGGCCGCTTAAGAATAATCTGTTCAGAAACGTTTCTTGGAAAACCTGCCATCATTGAATTGGCTTTGGAGCTTGACAGGCCGGCGAGTGCCCTGGGAGGTGCCGGCGCGCACCTGCCGTCTGCAGAGGGGACGAAAATGTTTTTCCTTCCAGCGACAGCCTCTCTTCTGAAAGAACAAGCATGGAGCAGCCTGCACCAATGGCTACAGAGAATGGGCCCTTTCACGCCACGGGGACCATTTCCTCTTGTGCACCAACGGTAGGGTCTTCATGTCAGCAGCACCGCAGCTGCCAGAGGGAGGGTGATAGCACGAGATACAGATTTAGCTGAATGCCGAAGAGCTCGATTGGGCAAACACGCAGGCATTGGATCAACTCTTCAAGCGTCTGGTGCCGCTGAGCCCAGAGGATTACCCACTGGAGTCAAGTGACTCCAATGCTTGTGTAATTGGGCCCAAGGCGGCGCCAGTAAGAAGTATATAAATACCCAGGAAGGAAAAATACATATATATATATAGAACATGCAAGATTAATGTGAGCCACATGCAGTCAGACACATCTCGTGCGCCTGCAGCCCATGGCAGTTGGTTGGAAAATCCAGGTCTGGACTGCAAGACAAAGTTACCGGTAGCCAAATTCAAGCTTAAGGATCAGAGAGAAAGGCTTGTGTTGCACTGCCAGCCCCAGCACCCATCCCTGGGATCCTTCGGTTATTCAGAGAAGAAAACCCCGTTCCCACCGCAACGACAAATGAGCCTCTCTCACGCTGGCTGCGGTCTCCAGAGGTAACACCCTGAAAGCGCCTGGCTAATTAGGAGCCCAAACTCCATTTGCAAAAGCCGCTCAGGCTCTAAGGGGCAAAGCCCGATTGCATGTCACACTAAGCAGTTGCTGGATAAAATACAGCAATTGGCCTTGGAGCCTGGGTTAGAATCAGGCGAGGACCCAGGATTCGTGGCCCCACCAAGCTAGAGGGTCAGGCTGCCGTTTGCTTCCTGCCCCCAGCAAATGCTGCTTTCCTTTCTGCCCGGTCACAGCTTCCGGGAGAGGACTGTCATCCATGAATCCCGCCCTGGAACCTCTCCGCGGGGCTCCTGGTAAGGCAGGAGAGGTCACCGCTCGGCATGCTGTGTGGGTCAGGTCTCGTCTGGGGCATCTTCTCCCCATGCACCGCGTAGCGAGCCCAGGTACCTTGTCCAGCCTGTGGGTTCCTCTCAGGGGCAGAGAAGGGGACTGAAGCATCCCAACACCAAGGCCCCTCCAGGGGTCCCTCAACATCTCTCTGGGGTCCCTTGGGACTCCGTGGAAGAGCAGGAAATTCAGCCCAGGTCTCACATGCCAGGCCAGTGCCCTCCCCGCTTGACCAGCTGTCCTACAGAGACACTCGCGGCCCACTGGAGTTGGTTTCCAGGCAGGCTGGGTTGCCTCCTGGCTTCTAAATAACCATTTTGTTCCCTGCTGAGGGCTGGATTAAAAGGCTGCACACAGGTATCCACCACTTCCTCACTTCTAGTGCATTGCCAGTAATGTAACTAGGGGGGCATGCACAGCGCAGCACAGGCTATGAGGGGGCACTGGGAACCCACCCTGCCAGTTTTTGCCATAGGAGCCAGGCAGCACTGCCATGTACCAAGCCATGCATCTGAGGGCAGAGGGTAAATGGAGCAAGCAGAGCGGTGCTCCCCCAGCCCTGGGAGCCTTTACCAGAGCAGGCATGGCCCTGGGCCCAATATGTAGACATGGAGAGGGGCTTGGGGAGTGAATGGGGCACCAGGGCTGGCTCACAGAGAGCCCAGCCACAGGGCTCATGGCACTGTTACAGCAGTGGCAGCAGCAGCAGGCCAGGGAGGCATGCCTTGCCTTCCCCTCGCCCACGTCTGTGCCAGTTCTCACTCCCACCCCTACAGCAGTCAGCATACGCCTGTGCCCCAGGCGCTCGATGAGCTCACTAGGCTTTGCAAACTGCACCAAGCTTGAGCATTTGCTGAAAAGGAAGTTACATACCAGTGCCTGCAGCATCCTCCCACCAGGCCAGGACAGAGGGAACCGCCACTTCCGTTGAGGTGGTGCCAGCCTGGGGAACATGCCCACTGTTACCTATTTTGCCTGCCTCTAACATGCCATCTGGCATGGGGTAGCATGAAAGGGCCAGACACGTCATGGCCAAGAAGGCAGAGGCATGATCTTACCACAGTCCTCAGATGCTTCGCCAAGTTGAGGATCAGACTCTTCCGGGTGAGAAAACGACCGTGGGGAAGGAAGGTCCTTGTGGACACCACATCCAAAGTCCAGACTGAACTGGGGTCAGAATGAGGTGTTTGCTCATTTACCTGAGGCCCAAAATAGGTCTGTGGTTGCGCTGGGGTTGTGCAACAAGCTTTCTACTATTCCCGGAGATGTGGGGCTATGCTGGAAAGCGCCTTTGTAAAAGCTCTTGGTGCAGCAGAAAGTCCAAAGAAGTGGACCCAATACTGACAGTGGTCCTGGGCTGCAATGCTGGGAGCAGCGGATAAGAGCGTGCCCTGCGGAAGGAGGTTGGGAACCAAGAAGAGCTTTCCTCTCGACCTAGTCGACAACCCTGATGCAGTGCCAATGAGCTGGGTGTTGGGATGAGGCAGGGCCAATGACCGGGAGTCTGGGTGCTAGGAGCAGGGGATGATTTGAGGGACTTGTCAAGCAGGGACACGCAGATGTTCCCTTCATGGTCCTCTCTCATTTTTGGGCTTGAAGGACCAACAAACATCACACCCGACAAGCACACTGGACACTCCTTTCGTGGGAAGCAGAAGCAGGAATCTGTTTCTTGCAAAACCTTCCAAAACCTGGCGACTTGGGGGCAGGCCCAGTGATAACGGCCACCGACGACAAACCTGAAAGCAAGGTAAGAGAGCATGAGCATATGCACGATCTACCTCAAAGCTCCAGCCTGCAAAATGGCAGCGCCAGGTGGCTCAGCTGCAAGAGAAAATGGTGGTGGTGATGGGAGAAACGGTCTCGATTCCTCCCCAAATCCCACTGAGAAGGGAACAAAAACAAAAATGGAAGGATTGATTCCCGGGCGGGAGGACAGAGAAGGAAGGTCAGGAACGACCCAAGAGGTCGCAGTCAGCACGGGTTAAACTCATGCCGCAAAACCTAGCGGGTAAAAGAAGTTGAGAGAAAGCAGAGGAGCAGGGGCACGGGCTGTCGTTTATCCCTGTTGTGCAGGGGAGAGGATGGGGGGACCTGGAGCACACAAGAGGGACTATGCAAGTAAAATCTCCATGCAGAGGCTGGCCACGCTCACGTGGAAGACTCCCAAACCTGTCTACACATGCAGAGAGCAATGGACACCAACCCCCAGCCACAGCTAGGAAGAGAAAATGCAGCTGATCTCCCCACATCCCTTGCAGTGACAGGAAGGGGCACCAAGAATCGGAAGTGGGAATGTACGAAGAGTCGGCCACTGGCAAAATAACCCCGCAGCAGGGCAAAGATGCATTCGGTAGCATCTAGGTGGGAGATTATGGACTGTGAGCTCCTTTGAGATGGGGCCTATTTCTTTGGTTTGTACAGGGGCCCTGATCCACGGCTGGGGCTCCTGATCATGATGATCATTAATAGCAGAAGGGGATGAAAACGAAGGGCCCGATTTTTCCCTGATAATATATTAGGGAAGTGAAAGCACCCACAGCCCAGGGACCACTGCTGCTCTGCACAGCCCAGGCTGTGTTGGTCCCTGGCAGCTGGGAAATCGCATGGGACTGGGTCCCCCCCTCCCGGGGTCCAGCCACTGCACAGCATCGACGGCTGGGCTGAAATGCATGAAATACTGGACAAACGTCGATTTGCAGCATTAAGGATCAGGGTTGTTGCTCGCAGGACGACTCCATGCACTCAGGCTCAGGTATTTAAAGGTATTCAGGGGCACTAGGTGCCCATTTCCCCAGCATACATGCCACACACAGATCCCCCTCCATGCTCTGAGCACCTAAATCCCTCCCCTGGGTTCCTATGAAACCCCAGCTGTGGTCTTTATGCAGTGCTGAGTCCTGCTCCCCTTACTTACAATGAATCCTCTATGAAGCAGATGGCACCATTGGTAAAACATGATGCAATAATTTGGAGAAAGGGCATTGATGTAATCAGATAAAAGAGGGGACAGCCTCAGTCCCAGAGGGAGCCAGCAGAGCATACGGCTTGCAGCAGTCAGGGACAGTGAAGAGTTTCTTCAGGAACTGAGTCCAGGAATGAGATCCGGATTTACAGGCCAGTCCTTAAATGACTGGAAAATAAGCTTAGCAATTGAGAGTCTGCCCTGCGCGCTGGTTATTTCCACACAATGCTGCAGCCGAGCAGCCTGCTAGCCCGAGCGCACACAGGAGGAAGGTAGCCTTGGAGGGGACGCCAACATTTTTTTGGCAACAATCACTTGGAAAAGTCCTTAGACTCCTTAGATAGCAACAGAAGGATTACTGCACGAAGGAATGCGCAAAGAATCTTATTTACATATAGCTGGCTGGAGGGCCAGCCGGCTCAGCAGAGGAAACCAAACCCCAAGACAGCGGGGTAGGAAACAGGTTTGAGCACGGCTGGAGAGGTGGGGGAAACATGCGATCAGGTCACACAGAGCACAACCCGAACCAGAACGGGCGCAGAGATGCCATACAAGGGAGGCCGCCAGAGGAGAGGATGTTTCCAAGGAAAACGGGGGTGGTTAGTCTTTGTGCTGCTGCCGCAGAGATGGCTGCGCTAGGTGCCGTGCATTATGCCAGACCCCCCACAACTCACAGCCTAAACAGGCAAGGCAGAGAACAGGGGAGAGGATTGTTACCCCACTTTACACAGGGAGAAGTTAACACCTTGTCCCAGGGGGCGCATCTGGAAGAGGTGGGACTCGAACTCAGGCTTCCAGTCCCAGCGTGATGCTCATATCCTCAGCCTCCTCTCCAGCAAGGTCCAGGGCTAGGAGGCACACAGATAGGTGTGCGGTTATCCTGCGACCTGGGCACATGCAGCTCCTGTGCGCTGGAGACCCAGGGTAACAGGACAGCAGGAGCCTTTTCAGAGCCGGCATTCCCAATTTTCTGCCCTGAGCTGGAGCCCCGGGAACCCCATTCCTCCTCGCCCACAGACAGCGCACGGGCCTGCCATGGCATCAAGTGCGGCAACCCGCGTCCCACTCACAGCGCTGTTAAAACCCCCCCCACGAGGAGGGCTGATTCAAAGCCGACGTGCAAGGCCGCAGAGGCGAGCGCTGAGCTGAGGAAGGCCCCTCTGGGCGCTGCTGCTCCGATGGCTCGTTGTTCCCCAGGACTTCTCACGCGGTGGCTCTGGGAGCAGAGGTGGGAGTGCCGTCCGCCAAGGGGAACGCGGAGAGGAAGGGGCTTAGTCACTACACGGCATGGAGACTCAAGCACAGGATGAGACCGAAGGGGTCTGAGCCCCGGGCAGGGAAGAATCTGTTCGTTTCATGGCTCGGATAGGGGCAGCCCGGGGTCCTTGACCATCCTCACGCCGAGCAGACACCGTCCACACAGAGGCCTGGGAGATCAGACAGACAAGTGGCAGCGAGGCAGAGCTTCTCCCTCGAGGGTCCTTCCAGGGCCTTGTGAAGGCAGTGTGAGGCCCCAGCTCTGCACCGCGCGTTGCTGAGAACTGAACAAGTGACGATGAGGTTTTGTCATTTCCCTTGGGAGACCATTAAAAAGAGTCTGGCCGATCTCACTGCCAGACTATTTCCCCCTAACGTGAAGCTTAAATTGTTGTGCCCCTCCCTCCTGAGCTGCTGCACGGCCAAGACGTGCATGCGCAGCTTCAGGTTTTACTTTCTGCATTAGAAACGGTTCCAGCTGAGGGGGGAAGAAAAAAAAGACGACTATTTAACAGTGAATCCTTTCCAAGAGAGCTGCAAGCCCAAGACTCTGAGCAAGAGGTCTCTAGGAGGAGTATTCAGGGACGGTGCCAGGGTACAAACTCAGTCGTGCCAATGGAAAAGTCCCTGCCAGAAGGAAAAGGGAATCAAATAAGGCAAAACAGAGAGGATGAACAGAGGCAAAAGGAATCGTTGCATGGAGCACGCAGGAGTTAGGCAAAACCCATGGGTAAGAGCGAGAGAGAAAGGGAGGTAGACGCACCAGTATCATGTGAATGGCCGAGATTTTCTCCCCCTCCTCATGAGGGTAACTCCCCACAAGGACGCACAGCAGACTATGTTTTTACAGGTCCACCACTGGGGTAATTTCAGTCACGCTGATGTGACTACAGTAACCAGCAGCATAAGTAAGTGGGGGCAATTGGGCTGTCAGCCTCAGAGGCCAGACTGGAGTTGGGGGAGCACAAATAGCAGCTGCTGCCTCTGCTCTTCTGGCCGCTGCCCCACGCCCCACTGCTGCTCACAGTGCAAAACTGCCCAGCAGGCCTCAGGCAGGGACCTCTCATCTCAGAGAAACTCAGGAACAAGGCATCCATCTCTTTCAGCCCAAGGCAAAAAATAAAAATCAGAGCGTGTCCTAAGAGAGGAGGAGAGAAATGAGTGTCTCTGAGCGCCACCAGATCTCCACTGCTGGGGACAGGTGCCCAGGAAGGTTGGGAGCGGAGCGCGAAAGGGCACAATGTTGGAAGCCCAACAAGAAACTGTCCGGACACGGTGGGAGCACAAGAAAAATGGCAAGAGACCAACGTGCTGCACAAGGGGCTTCTAAAGTGTCACAAATGCAAAAGGAAAAGACAGCGGCAGTGGAAGCACGGGCAGGTCACCAAGAAGCGTACCAGGAAACAGCCAGAACCTGTGGGACAAATGCAGGAGGGCAAAGATAAAGCATGAGCCGCACCTGGCAAAGGAGATTAAGGACAAGGAGAGGTTTTAAGGCAGGATGATGGCCAGAAAAGAAGGAGCAAGGAAGCTGTGGGTGCTCTGTTAACAAGTCAGGGGGATTACCTGGACAAGGAAGGGGGCAAGCAAGGTAGGGGAGGGGATAATAGAAGATGGTCCAAAAGCTTTTGTTGGGTCTGAATGAATTCAAGTCAGCGGGGCCGGATGAGCTTCATCCCAGGGTCCTGAAGGAACTGACAGAGATCTTGGAGCCCTTGGCAATGATCTTCATGAAGTTGTGGGAAATGGGCCAAGTACCAGAGGACCTAGAGGAAGCACAAGCAGGAGGGGGCAACTGGGGAGGCCTCCTCATTCTTCCTGAGAAAGTAGGGCAATCGGCTAGCCACCTCGGGTGCCTGTACACGAATGCAGAGCCTGGGAAACCAGCCGGAGGACTCAGAAGTCCTTGCAGAGTCATGGCACTACGACGCGATTGGAGTAACGGAGGCGTGGTGGGAGCTCGCAGGACTGGAGCTGGGTCATGGATGGGTACAAATTGTCCAGGAAGGACGGGCAGGGGAGAAGAGGAGCTGGAGTTGTGCTCGATGTCAAGGAACCGTACGGTTGCTCGGAGCTCCAGTACGAAGCTGGAGAGGCCTGGTGAGAGTCTCTGGCTTTGGGTCAGAGGGGACAGCAACAAGGGTGACGTCGTGGCGAGGGTCTGCTACAGACCACCAGGAAGTGGTGGGTGAGGCTTTCTTCAAGCAGCTAGTGGAAATCCCCCTACGAGGCCCTGGCTGTCATGAGGGACTTCAGACTCCCTGACATCTGCTGCGGGGGCAATACAGCGGTGCACAGGCGATCCTGGAAGTGTTTGGAGAGTACTGGGGACAACTCCAGCGGCCAACTAGGGGCCGTGCTCTTCTTGACCTGTGCTCAGACAGGGAAGAACTGGTGGGGTATGTAGCAGTGGATGGGAACTCGGGAGCAGTCACCACGAGATGACTGAGTTCAGGATCCTCAGGAAAGGAAGGATGGAGAGCAGCGGAATAAGGACCCAGGATTTCAGAAAAGTGACTCAGTGTCCTGATGGACAGGATCCCCTGGGAAGCCAGACTGAGGCGGAGAGGAGTCCAGGAGAGCTGGCTGTACTTTAAAGGAGTCTTACTGAGTGCAGGAACTCTCCGCTGTGCAGGAAGACTAGCAAGTATGGCAGAAGACCAGCTTGGCTTAGCAGGGATCTCTTCAGAAAATCAAATCACAAAAAGGAAACTTTTAAGTGGAAATCTGGACACACAGCTCTAGGGAGGAGCACAAGAGCGCTGCTGGGGCATGCAGGGATGAAGCCAGGAGGCCAAAGCCCCGTTGGAGTTGCAGCTAGCAAGCGATGGGAAGGGTAACAAGAAGGGTTTCTATAAGTATGCCGCTGCAAGAGGAGAGTCAGGGAAAGGGTGGGCTCCTTACTGAATGGGGGAGGCAACCTAGTGACACAGCATGCAGAAAAGGCTGAAGTGCTCGATGCCTTTTTTACCTCGGTCTTCACAGGCAAGGGCAGCTCCCAAACTACTGGACTGGACAGCACAGTTTGGGGAGGAGAAGAGCCCTCAGTGGTGAAAGAACAGGTTAGGGACTGTTCAGAAAAGCTGGACATGTACAAGCTCATGGGGCTGGATGGGATGCACCTGAGGGTGCTGAGGGAGCTGGCCTGTGTGATTGCAGAACCGCTGGCCATCATCTCTGAAAACTTGTGGCGACTGGCGGAGGTCCCGGATGACTGGAAAAGGGTAAACGTGGGGCCTGTATTTAAGAAAGAGAAAAAGGAGGATCCAGGGACCTACAGACCAGTCGGCCTCACCTCAGTCCCTGGGAAAATCATGGCGCAGACACTCAAGGAATCCATTTCTAAGCACTTGGAGAAGAGGATGATTAGGAGTCAGCATGGATTCACCAAGGGCAAGTCACACCTGACCAACCTGATTGCCTCCTATGACGAGGTGACTGGCTCTGCGGACGTGGGAAAAGCAACGGATGTGATATACCTTGACTTCAGCAAGGCTTTTGATAGAGTCTCCCAAAGCATTCTTGCAAGCAAGCCAAGGAAGTATGGGTAAGGTGGGTAGAAAGCTGGCTGGATCGGTAGAAAGCTGGCTGGATCGTAGTGACCAGTGGCTCAAGGCCTAGCTGGCAGCTGGTATCACGTGGAGTGCTGCAGGGGTTGGTCCCAGGGCCACTTTTGTTCAATATCTACATCAACAATTTGGAAGATGGGATGGAGCGCACCCCTAGCAAGGCTGCAGATGGCACCAACCTGGCGGGAGTAGTAGATACACTGCAGGGGAGGGCTAGGATTCAGATGGACCTCGACAAACTGGAGGATTGGGACAAAAGAAATCTTATGAGGTTCAGCAAGGACAAGTGCAAAGTCCTGCACTTAGGACGGAGCAATCCCGTGCACCGGTGCAGGCTGGGTCTGAGTGGCTGGGCAGCAGCTCTGCAGAAAAGGACCTGGGGGGACAGGGGACAAGAAGCTGGACATGAGCCAGCAGCGTGCCCTTGTGAAGAAGGCTAATGGCATCCTGGGCTGCATGGGTACGAGCGTTGCCACTAGATCAAGGGGAGTGATTATTCCCTCTATTTGGCATTGGGGAGGCGAGTCGTGTGTCCGGTTATGGGGCAACCACTACAGAAAGGATGTGGACAAGGTGGAGAGAGTCCAGTGAAAGGCAAGAAAAACATTTCAGGGGCTGGGACAAATGACTTGTGAGGAAAGACTGAAGGAACTGGGTTTATTTAGTTTGGAGGAAAGAAAATCGAGAGGGGATTTAATAGCAGCCTTCACTTCCCCGCAGGGTGGTACCAAAGAGGATGGAGGGGGCCGGTTCTCAGTGGGGGCAGATGACAGGACAAGGAGCAATGGGCTCAGACTGCAGAAAGGGAAGTTGAGGTTGGATATTAGCTAAAACTCTCTCACAAGGAGGGTGGTGAAGCACTGGAATAGGTTACCCAGAGAGGTTGGGGACAAAGCCTTGGCTGGGATGATGTAGTTGGGGCTGGTCCCGCTTGGAGCAGGGGTTGGACTAGATGTGACCTCCTGAGCTCCCTTCACCCCTCATTGTCTATGATTCTGTGACTGGAGAAGGGCCAACTTAGTGACCCCCTTTAAAGAAGGCCAGGAAGACCGAGAGAACTACAGACAGGTTAGCCTCACCTCAATACGTGGGAAGTTACTGGAGCGTATCGTAAGGAAGGCCATTCACAAGCATTCGGAGGAGAAAGGAAAGCAACCAGCATGGATTTGTGAAATGAAGTTGTGTCAAACAAACCCGCTCTCCTTCCCTGGCACGGTAACTGCTTGGGTGGACACAGGGAGTGCTGTGGATATCGTGTACCTGGACGTCAGTAAGCTTCTGGCAAGGTCCCACGTAACCTTCTCATAAAAAAACTGGAGAAACGTGGTCTGGATAAAACTGCTACATGGTGGATGATAGCAACAGGTAATTATTAATGGGTCCACGTCAGAATGGCAGGAGGTTTCGAGTGGAGTCCCACAGGGGTCTGTCCTGGGCCGGGTGCTGTTCAAGATGCTTATTGAGGATTTAGATGCTGGGACAGAAGCTTCTTCAGCAGAGGTGGCCAACCTGTGGCTCTTCAGAAATGAATATGCGTCTCCTTGAATCTCTGCACAAGCAAACAGCCACCTGCATTTGGAAGCTGGTTACCGTGTGCTTGTGCAAAGATGCAACGAGTCGCGTATTAATTTCTGAAGAGCCACACGTGGCTCCGGAGCCGGAGGTTGGCCACCCATGTTCTTGAGTAAGTTTGTGGATGACACAAAACTGGGAAGGATTGAGAACACGCTGGAGGATGCGAACGCAATTCAGAAGGACCTCAACAGGTTGGAGAGCTGGGCTCGAGCCCACAGGATCCAGTTCAGATACAAGGTGCTGCACCTCAGGAGCAATAATCAAAACACAGGTATGATGTGTGACACCTGGCTGGATGCAGCTGGGTGGAGAAGGACGTGGGAGTCTTGGTAGATCACAGGCTCAACATGAGTCTGCAGTGTGATGCAACTGCGTGGAAGGCAAATGCAGTTTTGGGCTGCATCAACAGCTGCAAGACAGGCGGGGATAGTGCCTCCCTACTTGGCCCTGGGCAGGCCTTATCTGGATCCTCTGTGCGGTTCTGGGCTCCACATTTACCGTGGAAAAGTTAGAGAGGGTCCAGAGGTGGCAATGAAGGTGATTTAAGGGCTTGGAAAGCAAGTCATACAAGGAGAGGCTGAAGCAGCCGGGCACGTTCAGCTTGTAGAAAAGGTGTTTAAGAGGGGAGGTGACAGCAGTCTGCAGATTCCTGACAGGGAGCCACAGGGAAGAAGAAAAGCACCTTGTTTCTCGCTGCAGAAAGAATGGCTGGAAATCGCGGCAATGTAAGTTTAGATGGGCTTTCCGGGACAACTTCTTCGCTGTTCGATCAGAGGCAGTGGAACTGACGTCTAGGGAAGCTGGGGACTCCCCATCCCTGGGAGCATTCAGGATGTTGACAGGCGCTGGTTGGAGATGATGCATGTGTAGCGATGCCCATGTTCTACCATGGGTATGTCCCACGCCTCGGGGCTTTGCTGGTTGCCCCCTCCCCGCTACGCGTTTCAGGGTACTTTTAAGCCCTGCTCACAAACACTGGGCGCTGGCTATAGCCAAGGCTGAGGATTTTATCTGGGCTGTGCCAATGCTCCTGGAGGTTTCTGGCTAGAGGGTCTTACCCCTCTGCTCAGGGTCGGACCAGTGTCAGGTTTGGGGTCAGGAAGGAATTTTACCCCATGGTCAGATTTGGTTTTTGCCTTTCTTTGTAGTGAGGGGCATGGCCCTCTACCCAGGACCTCTTGAGCATATCTCGACAACACTTTATAGAAGCAGGACATTGGCTGCTGCGGTTCCCTTGCCTTCCCTGCGGCAGGTTAGTGTTAAGTGTGTGTTGTGTCAGGATTGATAGCAGCGTCTTGTAGTTTAGATAGTGGATTGTATAGGATGGTTTGGATGGGGCTGATCCTGCCTCTGGAAGGGGGTTAGACTAGCTGCGACCTCAGAGATCTCTTCCAGCCATCTTCTCTATGATTTCATGACAGTGACTTGGCACTTATCACACCCTCCTCTCCCAGCTGCACCGCTTGCACTAGTGTATTCCCTGGCTCTTTAAGCCTACACATTAAGACTGGCTGTCTCCATTAGACACGTTGGTCACTGGAGCAGAGACCCCCATAACTGCAGGGCCAGGAAGTTGCTGCCACCCTCTTTCTGACTCGATGAGTGTTTCCATTCTGCACAAAGCTGCTTTGCTCCACAACGAGAGGCCAAGCCCAGATGAGGCAGTAACTAGGGTGCTTCCCCAGGTGACAGGAGCCCTCTGCTCAAATCCCTGCTCTGCATTAGAGAAGGCACTGGGGCCTGTTGGCCCCTCCAGGTGGGAAGAGCAGAAGGACTGTGAATTTCTAATCTAACCCTTTTCTTCCAGTACTAATGACTGAAGATGATACTTTGCTTGTGGAAGGAAAAGTTGCGTCCCACCCTCAATGCCTCACCAACCTGCCTGGCACCCAAGCGAGTGGCAAGCATCCAGGCAGCTCCTTAGCACGCGACTCCGGTGACTTCGACTATCCAGAAGCCACCGCTGGTCACCCCAAGTGGGCCGCGCTGTCTGGTCCCTGCGCCCAGCGTGTGTGCAAGAGGCAAAAACTTCTGCCACGTGCACTCATTCAGGGAGCATCTGCAGCAGCTGGCTGGGGTCCCTGCCTGCGGCTCCTTACGGCAGGCACATTCCCCGCGTTTCGGGCTGTGAGAACGAACAAGACAAGAGGAAGCAGATCCTGAGAGCAGGAGCACAGCTGGGGAATGCGACCCCCAAGCCCTCCAATTCCCCAAAGACAGCATTACTGTCCACCGCAAAACTTTCCCACGAGGCAGCATGCCAGACGGTGGCGTGGGGCGCCACGATCCCTCTTCCAAGCGCACAGGCTCAGCTTCTGCTTACACACCTCGGTGCTGCGTGGATGCGCTGCATCAGCCAGGCGCGACCGTGCTCTGCTGAGCTTCACCCGCGGCACAGCGTGGGCAGGCCTCCGGCTGGTGATAACTTCCAGCATGGACAGAGCCCGAGAAAAAGAGTTAGAGGAAAAGGGAAGAGCAGAAAAATCAGAAAGGGCAAAGAGAAACCTCCGGTTTCTTTTGCATCCGTATGCTGCAAGAGCGAGCAGCTGGAAGCTTGCATGAGAAGTCAGTGCGCTCACAACAGAAGCAGAGGCCCCATGCTCCTCCGGCAGTGGGCTGATTAGAGCTGCCAGGTAGTGCCGGGGACCCCGCAACGAAAGCATATGCCCAAGACTCGGATTTGGGTTCAGTGCCAAACTCTGCCACACTCGTGCTGTGACCTGGGGCCAGGCACTTCTCCAGCTTGGAGCCCCAGTTCCTGTCTGTCATCTTCTCTCTCATGCCTGACTTGGAGCAACAGCCGTAAGTCCACCTTAAGGTTCGTTGACCAGTCTAATGCTCTTGAGGAAAGGCAATGCATCTCTGCAACGCCACCATCAAATGGGTATAGAGAGTGGAGTGTTGTTACGTGGTCCATATAACCAGGGTTAATCCCACATCTCTCCTCCCTGACTTGGTCTGGTCTCTTGGTTTATAAGCTTGGGGTGGGGTAGTCTTTCCTACCCTGGAAATCTTCAAGAGGAGACTGGACAGACACCTTGCTGGGGTCACCTGGCCCCCAACCGTCTTTCCTGCTTGGTGCAGGGAGCTGGACCCAATCATCTTCTGGGGTCCCTTCTGCCCCCTTACCACCTATGAATCTAGCGGCACGGATATGCAGCTCCATGGCAGTACGGGGCCTCGGCGTGTAGCTGTAATGCAAAGAGAACGACAGAGCCAGAACCAAAGGCTTTGGCTGCCTCTTCGAAGTGGTAAGGCTAGCTATACGGTCTCCCATGCAAGTGGGAGCCCACTGCGTCTGGAGGGCAGCACCAGGAAGTACAGGTTGGGCGGCTCATAGCTTGTTTTCTGGGGAGCCGTTTCCTTCCATCTCTCCAACATCAGCAAGATCCACCTGGCTGAAGACAGGACGCCAAAGCTAGGCAAGCGACCGGTTTGGTGTAGCACGACAAAGCGCAGCTCCAGCAGAAAGATGGCATTCATCTCTGAATAAAACAGCCCTGAAAAAGGACGACTGGCTGCTCGCCAAAGTTTCTCATCCAGCTACTCCTGTACTACTTTGGCTCACAAAACATCATCTCACAATGTGGATGGGAAGCGAATGCACAGGACTTCAGGCTCGCACGTAGCAGTGGTGGGACCCTGGGCTGCATGGAAGATAGCGCCCAGCTGTAATGCAAAGTGTGCTGGAGCAAGTCGGAGACCGCCCAGCGCCAGGGCTGGACATAATTCCAGGCGTGGAGCTGGTTCTCTGCCCCAGCACTTGTATAAAACAGGTCAGCTACTGCCTCTTCCCCAAGCTTTTAGCCTGCGCCCCCGAGACCAAAAGCATTTGAAGGGCAGCAGCAAATTCCCAGCCTTTGCCACGAACCGCTGGAAACACAAAAAACGTATGTTGGAAAAAAAGAGTCCCAAGACATCCTGACCAGAAACATACTTGGAGAGTGAGTCAGTGGATAGGAGTGGGAAGAGAAAGTTGCACCCTCTTACTTAATGAAAAAAGCATAAGGTAACAGACAATGCTTTGAACAACACTCCCCCTTCCAAAAATAGAGCCAGAGCGAGAAGTCAGGCCTCGCCCACGATACTCGCTCCAAATCTAAAGGAAAATCTCAGTTAGGATGGGTCTCTCTGAAATCAATTGGTGAGAATTGTTTAAACAGGTTATTGCTACAATAAACCGGAAAGGATGCGTGTTGTGTATTTCACAGATGTTTTTGACTCAGAGTAAAACACCCTTGCTTTGTAAAATGATGGAAAAATATAGTAAAGGAGAGAATATACATGCTCACACACACAGCTGCTCTTGCCAGATGTTACAGAGTAAAGGAGCGGAGGGAGAATTAACATGTTATTGTCCAGAAACACGCACCAGGCTCAGAATTGGTCTCCGCAGGAAGCGCCATCATAAAAAGCCAAGTGTAAAAACTGTATGTCCGACCTAGTGACAACACAACTGCATCATTATGCAATAATTGTGCCCAAAGCTTGACAACAGTAGTTATTAAAATCTCCTTGCATTTCTCCGTGTAGCTGGAACCTGCCTTAAAATCTGAACATGATGGACAGCCATAGGGAATACTGTAGCATCTGGGTAATAGTAGAACTACATCAGCAGAAGTTCCCATACACCACAGTGTGCTATGACTATCCAGGATCAAAATGCAGAAGAACTGCTTAGTGATACGCAGTCACACCGCAGTCTGCAGGCACAAAGCCTGAAAAAAAATGAAAGCCCCCAAACAGAACGCAGCCTTGGCGCAGAAACTGGGGAAAAAAGACTAGCACATACCTCGAAAGCAGCTCAGTGATCCTGGCTGGATGCTCCGGGCTGTGTTATGCAGAAGGTCAGATGAGATCACTACAGTTCCTTCCAGTTTTCAAGTCTATGAACATCAAGGTTTATGCAACACTCAGGAACGGTGATAAGGCTCACCACTGTTGTGCCACGGGACGTCCGTCCAGCTGCTGCAGAGCAAGCCAGACAAGAAAGGCTGGAGGTGCAGTAATGAGCTACAGGTCAGGTATGCCGATTGTAGCTGTATTGGTCTAGAGGCAAAAGAAATCAAAACTTGTGGAAGAGGTGCTCTCTTTTATTAGACCAGGTAGATATTTGCAAACAAACAGACACCGGACTAGAGAACCCCTGGAGCAGAAGCCCCTTCAGGTGGGTGTTAGCATGTTCTGTGCAGGTCCAGAGGGGGACTGGTCCCCCGGGGAGGGCAGGCTCCGGCCTCTGAAACCCTCAGGTTTCATCGGATCCCGCCTGAGCAAGGCTGCCAGAGGTCCCCGTGCTCTGCATGGTCTTGGGACCCCAAGGGATGGGGCGCTCAGTGAAGCAGATCAGTTATGGTCTTGCGCAGGCTGTGCTCTGGCTGAGCACCAGCCCTGCCACGAGCATATCTGTGCAGTGAGCAGTACCGAATCCAGGGGGGCAGAATGGGGCCCTCAGCGATTCTCTGGAAGCTGCAACCCAGACAATGGCTGCGGTCCCCGCGGCTGCTTCCACACTGGGCCCAACACTTCTTCCACAGGGTCTGAAAGAGGAACAAGACCAGCACCACGTCCTACCAGGGCAAGGCACCATCTGCCTGTGATCTGACTCAGACTGCTTGGGACCTAAGTGCCAGTGTCAGATGCCCCTTTGCCCCCCAAAGTAGAAACCGGCCAGGGCCGGGGCCTTCAGAAGGACCCGGGTGCATGGCATGACAGCAGAACTGAGCCTTCACTTGCAGCAAACCACATTTCACTATGAAATTAGCCCCTGCTCAGCCCTGCTTTGGGATGGAAACTCAGCAGCCCCCTTCTATCCCATCCAGGCACTTAGCAGGACGAGGCGTGGGCTGAGGAGGCGGTCGCTGCAGCCCATCACACCCCTCGACGCCCGATTTTGTTTTTTGTGAGGATTAAAACTGCCTGGAACAAGTGCTGGCCTGTCCCCCAGGTAGTGCTCGGCCCTTGTTTCATTGGATTTTTTCATATGATTTCATTAAATTTAAAGCAAATACCCCAAGCCCAGACTTCTGTTGCTGTGCCGCTACTCCCCTGCCCTCCCCTGGACGCACATTTGATCACTTCTCCTTTATTTCAGGCTGGAGCCCGGTGTTCTGGAGGGCTGTAGCTACACCAGCTGGCTCCTGTCCCTTGCTACAGATGCTGTGCAGTGCTTACACGCTGTAACTTCCTCCGCACCGGTCCAGCCAGCACAGTCCCCAACACACTACTGGCTGCACATGAGCTGCACTGTTGCAAAGCAGAGCTCACGCTGGCCTAATGCCTCTACCCCCGGGAGGGAAATCGTGCAACATACCAGCAGCACATCTGATGCAAAATTATTTCCATCCTTTTTTTCCCTGCTGCTTCTGCATTGCAATGGACGCACACACAGCATCCAGGACTCAGCCCAGCAGCCACTGTGAATAATGGTCAGAGCTTGCAGAAATAAAAATATACCTTAAGAAAGCCAGCACTTAGACCTGGGCACGAGTGTGAGCTGGTGCACTTGTTACAGGTCCCCAGAGCACCGACTCTCCTCTCGCTAAGTCGCGTCACAAACAAATTCAGCGGTGACTTCTGATCAAAAGAAACTCAGCCCAAGCCTTCAACCTGAGGCATCATTACCAGAGAGAAACGCAGTCACAGAGCTCTTCAGAGGAGATTCCTACTCTGCCCATTAGATAAAGCTGTGTACAAACTGCTGAGATTAACTGGAGATTTTTTTCCTTCTTTCCAGCTAAAGAGAAAGCTAAAGGGACCCTTCCCATTCCAGTATGCAAACATGTTACCTGCTCGTCACTCGAGCCATGCGGGTCATATCATCTTTGCAATACATTTCTTGAATTCTGCAGCTTTGGGAGAAAGCAGTATTGGTCTTACACGTGCAACTTCCTTGCTTGCACTGATGGCTGCTCCATTTCTCTCTAGCCGACACTCAAACTAGAGCCGCGCAGCAATACCCTGAAATATTTTCATGACTGGCGCAGTCAGTTTTGGTGACTCTCAACTCAGAAGTTGTGGAAAAAGTTTCCAAGTTTGTCAATCTGGGACAGTTCATCAAATGAAAAAGTTTCAGTGGAGTTTAACTGAATTTTCAATGAGAAAAGCTGGGAAATCTAGACCAAAAAAGATTAAGAAGGTGGTTGGGTATTTAAATGGAGCCAAACTGGTTTGTGTTTTTTCTCCCCGTTTGTTATTTGCAAAGATTTGAGATACCAGCTTCTCATCCTGAGCCAGGATCAGGGTGTGTTGGCGGGAGGGGAAGAGTTCAAGTCTGCAGTTCCCCAGGGACTAGAAATCTGCTCCCCAGCCAGCCCTGCTGCCAAGCCCAGGTGGATGCCACGCTGCAGCGCTGGATTAAAATATCCTACTCTCCTTCCGTGGAGTTTCACCCCAAATCCCATCTGTGCTGCACAGACCCACCTTCTGCACCACAAGCCAGTTTCTGAAGTTGGGGTAAAAGAGCAGAGCTCTGTAGTTCAGCGCAGCCTCCAGCTCACCACTGCAAACCTTGGGCTTTGTTCGGTTTGTGAGCTGCTACCATTGCAGCTTTGCCAGCAGAGCTGTGTCACCTGGGTCCTGGAAGAGACGTGGCGTTTACCAGCCGCATTGGCTAAGGGGTGCGATCTTCTCGTGCGGTAGCCAAGTCGTACCAGGAAAGTGCAGGGCAATGCTCGACCAGCTGAGATTTTGTTCTGCCAAAGAACATGGCGAGGCAATGCTCTGTTCTTCCCCCAGGCCATACGGGACCTTCTCCTATCAAAGTCTGTTAGTCAAAGTCCAAGAATGATGCTACTGTTGTAACAAGTAATTGATTTGAGGTCTTGTATTACTAAGAAGGCAAAGTCGCTTTCAGCAGGGAAGTTTGGGAATACAGCTTCCTCCCAACATTCATTTTGATTTCTAGCTAGGCATGAAGCCCAGTGCTGAGCATTAAACTGAGGGCACCTTGGGCAACTGAGATGGTATGTTTTATCCTAACACTTGTACAGCTAGACTCATGTTCTTTAGGAGGAAGGTCTGGCTGTACAGGCAGAGATATGAAAAATAGTCCTGAGACTTTACACTAAATGCTAAATCCTTCTGTAAAATCTTTGGTATAAAACCAAATACCTGATAGTGAGGGTGGCTGGACACAAATGGCAGCAGGTGTCTCATGGATGTCTGAGTTTGAGACCATAAAGTTCAATGACCTGAATGCCAAAGCACTTTTACTGCATTATATATATCTGCATCACACACACTTACTATCAGCGCAAGCATAGAAGTAACTTAGGGCCTGATTCAAAGTCCACTGAAGTCTATGGCAGGGGTCTGCAACCTACAGCCCATGTGCTGGGGCTGCGCCATGCCATCCATCCCCTCTGCAACACTTCCCTCTCCTTACCCGAAGTGTAAATTCAGACTGACGGAGCACCATTGCACTGGCTGGGACTGGCAGAGGGAACAAGCCAAGGAGATCAACCACTTGTGAGAAAGGAAAGGGCGGAGGCCAAGAGTTTAGACACAAAGAGGAGGATGCCACAGCTGTCCATGCTTGTTTAACCCCTTTAACAACCACCAGTGTAGGAATGCGTGTGCAAGTAACAGAACTAGGAACTAAAGGGGACCTTGAGGTTAGAAAAGCAGGCAATAAAGGCAGATAAGAACAAAAGAAGAGGAATGCGTAAGCGTGGGCCAAGGTGCAACTTGGGGCAAAGGATGGCATTCAAGTAAATGATTACAGTGCACATCTGCAAGACTGACCACACCAACGACCCGGAACAATTAAATCTGGTCAAAGTACTCAAGGGCAATGGCAGGCAACAGCCTCGTGTCGGTAGGGAGGTGGACAGCAAGCCCGTCTGTTCTCCCCATTTCTGTTGCTTAAGAAAACCACCTGAAAAACGTACCTTGCAAAGCTAAAGTCCACTCCTAGACAAGGAGGTGAGCTCGCTGCTGGAGGCACTGACAATTCCAGCTATGCATTCCCATTGTGTGGCCTCAGACGCAAGGACTCGTACCGTCATGTTCAGATAAATACACAGAGGTGTGAACCTGCTGGAATCTGCTTTTCTCTGTGCCACACATCTCTATAACACTGCGAGACCATTTCATCTCTAGTGGGGAGAAAGGGATCCCTGTTTGGAGGGTGAAGAGTATACAAGTTTACCCGCACAATATGCTTCCCAAGTTTAGAAACAATTTCCAGGCAGAAGCATGTTCTCTCTATTACCAAGTTATTTCATAAATGAAGCTACAAATTAGGAGAGTAATAAACCCTACAAAACCAGAAAAAAAAACCCCAGCATGTTGGGATATAGTCATTGGGTTGGATTCTTTTCTGTCGCACGTTCTACATTTGAGCTTTTCCTGATTTACAGCGGTGTGAATGAGAGCAGAATCATGTCCAGCCACAGCAATGGGTCGGGGCAGATACTTCGCAGGGTTAGGGCTCCTTACCCCGCAAAAGGTGGGGGGGATTTGCAAAGCAACCAGGGACAGAGCAAACCGCAGCGATTAGCTATGTCACTGCTAGGATGGCTCCAGCTGTTGGCTGCGACTTTTATTTAAAAAGGACATGGCTTCTCTGTTCATCTGCGTGGGAACACAAGTGACCTCCAGCCAGTGGAGCAGCAGCGCCCTTTGAAGAAAAAACCCACAGTAGCTGAGCTGCTAGCCTTTCATTCACCAGTCAGCTACCAAATTTTGGTGGGTGGCGACTCACCCCAACAAGAAGGGTCCAGGTTCTCGCATACTGACACCTTCTCGCACGGGCCTATATAAATCATTGCCAAATCTGAAGAGGCGTTCTGGGACAGCAGTTCATTTCCGCTGGATCACAAGGATTAAAGAAAGGAAGCTCAAACCCCTACATTTGGTAATGTTTAAACATCTTCAGTAGCGTAATTTGCTAGAAGTGATAAACGGCTAACCTAGAAGTGCTGAAGAACAAGCGATGCACGAGTTGGAGCTGAAGGTATTTTCTGAACCTTCTCAATGAGCTCTTACACATCTCGGAAAGAAAAGGGGAAGAAAGCATCTGGACATTGGAAATACCTGTGATGAAAAGGAAAGTATGTTTTAACCAATGTAGGTGTGTCAAATGCATTTCTCACAGATGGCCGAACTCTGTTTTTAAGGTCTCTGGGTCCATCATTATCCATCTGCTGAGGTCAATGGGAGGTTCTCCAAAAGAACAGGGTTAAAACATAGCCAGGTGTAGCAGCTAAGCTTTATCTAGTGCCTTTATGGAGCACCCTGTCACAGCACCCAGCGTCACCCAACAGGAGAATAGGCAGCCTTCAAGACTTTGGCTTTTTCCCCCTTCCTTCCCCACTTCCTCCTCTTTTCTTTGGGTGCAGCAGGACAAACTTTATCCAGAGGTAGATAAAAGCTAAATTATAGTGGCTTGGCTTTCTTTCACTGGCGTGTGGTAAATCACCAGCCCTTTTTACCTCATGGTGACTAGCTGGTCTGTCCATACCCTTTTTTCTTCTCTACAGCCATCCTCCTGCAACAGGGATCACTCTTGGTCCTTACTCTCTCCTACCTCTCATGCAAACAATGACACAGCTCACGGTCACGTTAAAGTGCAATCAGCTGGCTTCCGAGTCGACATTCACAGCATCTTTAAAGGAGGGGAGGGGCACAAAGTTTTAACGTCTCACAGCCTGTTTCAGGAGATCAGGAGACTCAAGCAGATGTGGCTTAGAGTTGATACTGGGCTCACAGCTATTTATAGCCAATAAAGCTAGAGGCTCCCTGCTTCCCCGCCCCACAAATTAAAATGCAGAGTCCAGTGCCTAGGCCATGAATTCGATGCTTCTGCTCCAGGCCCTGAAACATTTCGTCATCCTAGAAGTAACCTTTCCATGTTTCATTTGAAGATTGTTTCCTCTCATTGTACCATTCCTCTCCCGGCTTCTTGTGAACGAGACCCAGCTGCAACTGCAATCCTTTAAACTGAAGTCCCATGAAGAGGTCTGATTTTCATAAAATATTGGCACAAGACCTCTTTAGTCGGATTTTAATAAAACACACTGTGCTGCTTGCTTGTGTTGTCCCTTCTGTAAGTCTCTGAGCTTGATTTTCAGTTCCCATCTTTCCTCTCAATATGGTGACCGCACCCTTATTCAGCAGTGGGAAAGGTAATGCAGCTGGGTCACTCCTACTGAAATGTAACCCGAGGCCAGAAAGGCCTTCGCTTGCCTGAGAAATGTGTGGGGCCTGGTCAAGCAGTTACTTACCTGTGAGAAGAATATAACTAGTGTCATTTCTGTGAAACCACAAATATTTATTTTTAATGAAAAAATACTGAAAGTGTGCCACAGTGTCCATATATTCATCTGAATAGTACAAAGATATGTATTTCTGAGAAAAAAGTCTTAACACTGTAGAAAATAAATGTGGTTCTTAAATTATGTCAAAAGAAACCAGTAAAAAAAGCCATGTTTTATACACTGGAATAAAATGAAACAATTAGTCAGAGGTAATAATAAATTATAATTACAGTATCTCAAATATTTGTTTCATGCTTTTTCAGCATTAGTTTCTAAAGTTATGTGTAACATACCCTTGAAGTTAGCAGTCAAAATGGTCTTTCAATGAAACTGTGAGTAACATGTTGTGGATCTGAGTAAGTCCTAAAAAAATGACACCACTGGTTGTTATTTACTGATACATAAAACATAGGGAACATGGCAGTTTTAGGTTTGTATCCAACACATATTTTGTTAATGGAAGTTAATTTCATTTTAGTCAGGTAATCTTCATACTTTAATGAACTAAACAGCAATTATGGTCAGTTGCAAGTATGTTACTCGAGCACATTGCACCAACAATGCTCGTGTGATGCTACAGACTGTAGTGACGTTTTGTACAATCAAAATGACAAGAGCCTGGAGTCATTTTAGGGTCTAATTTAGCACTGTTTGAAAGTATAAAGTGCTTTTAAACGCAGATCACTTTTGCTCCTTTAGAAACAGGGAAAAGTCCAAACATGCACTTAAACCTGAAACCTCCATGCCTCAAACACTGTATTTTAAATAGTAAAACGTCAGTTTTGTGTCATTTTTTGCAAAATTTCCCCAATCAAAAAAAAAAAGTAGTCAAATAGGGCCTAAATTTGATTTGTGTCGTTCTCTTCTTGGTCTTGTTTATACATGAAGGTTAACAGGAAGAGGGCGATATCCAGAGAGGACCAATAGGCAGTGTGTGATGTTACTGCAGACCAGTATCTGCTCTCCACAAGACCTTCCCTGAGTTCAAAATCAATCCTGTGCTCCAGTTCCACTAGAAACAGAACAAACAAATGAAAAAAAGAGTCAGTGTTCGTACAATGAGATTTCAACAAACCCACCCACGCTTTCCCCTCATTGCCAGTTTGCAAAATACCCGAACCCTAGAATCTACTAACGTTATCTAACCGCGTGCGCACATGCGCAATGAAGACGCACTGGTCAAAACTAGTGAATCCCTCATGCAGAAAATGCTAAATCTGGGGAGAAAAGTTTTAGAAGAGCCTCTTTTCCCCTTGTATGCGTAAATCAATAGCCCCTAGAGTCTTGCAACAAGCACGAGGCCAAGATTTGCAGAAACGGCTGGAGCGGAATTGGCTGTTTTGCTCTTCAGGGCTCCAAGCAGAGTCATCTGAAAATGGCCGGGATTTTAGGAAGTGGTCTGGAAACCCCCCCCACCAGCTCTTTAAGTGGGGTTGGAAAGGTGTTATATAGCTGTGATAGTCCAGGAAACACAGAAGCAAAGATCTGTTGTTTTTCTGTCTTTTTGACCGGCTGTACAGTTGGTTACCTTCTTTGTTACGATCTATGAATCTCTGAACATCTACGGAGAGATGTTCGAAAACTTTTCAGGCACAACGTGTCTTTTCTTCAGGTCTCTTTAAGGCATCCTCAATTAGGCGTAAAAAAACAATACAACGGATCCCATGTCCCAAGGCCCTGCTAAAATCTGTCCCTACACACCAAACCTGTTCTCTGAGGTCTTGGACACGCATTCATTTGTAGTGCTACAAAAATAAGGCGTGATGTGGGCGTGCACATCTGCGCAGCCCCTGCCTGGAGGGCTACCAAGTCGTCCCAAAGGCGCACTGTCCAGGCAGGGAGCGATAGGGGGCTGCTCCTTTATTCCCGCTCCAAGCCCGTCTGTGAGCTGGACCATTGGCAGCAGCCCACCCCCTTTTCAGTGAAGGGGGATAGGCTGTCGGGGACCAGCTGGCAGCTGCCACCAGGAACGACTGTGAAGACAATCCCCTTGGGTTGGAGGGCTGCTCTCCCCGACTCCCCCCGTGACCCCCTCTCCCCTGCTGCCTGGTGGCAGCGGGGGCTGTGTCCAGCTGGCTTCCCTGGACAGCTGAGAAGCAGCACGGGAGCTGTGACGGCAGCAGCTCTGTCAGGGAGCCAGGCACTCCCTCCCCGTGTCCCAGGGGGTGCTGGGAAGCAGAGCCCTTGAGGATGTCCCAGCTCAGAGACCCCCTTGCAGCGCTACAGAGCCCCTGCCTGAAATGGGAACTTGAGAGGAGCAGGCTGGCCGTCCCTGAAATGCTACAAACAGCCTGAACATGCAGACGCTTGCTTTTCATAGCATGATCAGGGCATATACAGCAGCACTGCAGAAAGCAATGGGTGTCCCCAGGCCTTAGTTTCTTGAAAAATATTTCAAGACTTTCCTTTTCTTTTGAGGGCACTGCAATCCCATACGCAGCAAGCCACACCCATCCTTGCTGGGCATTGAACCGTCTTAATGGTTAGCATATTGAGATCAACACATTAGCAGAGATATTCTTTTCCCCCTGAAAAAAACTAAATGGACTGACAAGCTAAAATCCTAATTAGCGCTAAGAAGTCCCCCTCCTCCCCCCACGCTCTCCTGCCCTCTCAGGGTCTCTCTCAGATGTCCATCTTGGCTTAAAGGGCACAAACCTTCAATGTCATTCAAAAAAATTTTCAAAACTGACATTTCCACAACTGAGACATGAGCAGCCGTCACATTAACATCTAACTTGTTTCCAAGAGCAGGGAAGGGGAAAGACAGAGCCTCCCAACTCCTAACCAGAGAGCAAGAGCATAACCGCAATCATTTCCACCAGCGCAGAAGTGAGAATTCAGTCAAATTCCTTTAGTCCTTCTGCAAGAAGAGGGCTGAAACATTTCTCTTTCCATCTCAGTCCCTTAGGATTCTTGCCAGATCCAAATATAATCCAAGCGCACAACCTTTCAGAAGTTAATACTTCAGCCACAAATTGCATTGCCCCTTTGCAGCTTGCCAAGCCTAGGCTACGGGATCAGCTTCTACAGACCACAAGAAGGAGAGAGGGCAGCAGGGCTCAAGGGGCTGAGCTCCCTGAAAAAAGCCTCTCCAGAACAATAATTGTTATGCCACTATGAATAAATAAAGTCAAGACTGCCCGAAATGATGATTCAGTTAAGTTATCTGCTGAGGGTTACTCTGAGCTAGGGAACTGTGTGATGCATCATGTGGACGCCATCACAAGACGCAGCCCTTGGGACCGGACTGCAACTACGGGGGTCTGATCCAAAGTCCAGGCTGACCCTGACACCTGCATTATTCAGGAAAGGAAAAGCCTCGATCTCAGGTTAATTTTAAATGTTGAAATAGTTAGAAGTGAAACAACGGTCTGCTGCTGAAATAAGGAATCATTGGCCGTGTCTACTCGAGATGCTGACGGCATAGTTGTTACGGTGCAGTTATTTAGTGCTTGCTGAAGTACTAAATGACTGTGCTGTAATCAGCATCACTACACAGTACCGTCCTGACATGGTTGCCTAGTGACACTTACTGCACAGTACCGCCTTACTACGGTGCAGTGGCAAGGCATCACGGTTCATGCCTGGTGACACTACTGCGCAGTAAGCACCTGGTATAAATGAGGCCACTGAGAAGCTCTGGCTGTTAGGTAAAATCAGATTTCTGGATGGTGAAAACCTTTGCAACAACACGCACTGAAAACCTTCTCAAATTATGTCAGGATCCTGAACTTCGGCAGAGGAGATGCTTACTTCCTGCTGAAAACTTGCTAGCATTTTGTCTTGCATCTCAACCATCTCTGCTTGAGGCAGGACCGTGTCCTGATTTGCATTTTAGATACTTCCAAGAAGACCGTCTCAGGCTTGCACACCTAGCAGAGAACTTTCAAAAATGATGAGCTGGTTTTCTTTGAGGCAGTTTCTGCTGATTTTTTTCCCCAGGGAGATTCGAAAGACTGTTACGGTACAGACCTCAGCACCCAAAATTCTCCGAAACATACAAACCATTGAAAGTGCTGGAAATAATTCCAAAGGATCTGAAGCATGGGAATAGATCCACTTTTCAGCATCTTAAAGTTACCCACGACACAATTTAAACAGGGGCACATGTTTGCTGTTATTACATACATATTTCCACCCTTCCCCATCACACACACCCAGCCAACCAAGTTTCCACTTCCAAGGGGAGGCTTGGTTGGTACGGGTGCAGCGCTGTGTACTAACATGTGGCATCGAGGAAGCCAGAGCTGCTGTGTGGGAAGGCCGGGATTCCAACAGTAGCGCATTTCTTGTCTTCTCCCTCTGTCACTTCTTTGCCTGTCTCAGATGTTTGTGAGGTGGGTGCAGCAGATCGTCCAAACCTTGAAAACAGCATCCCCCCAAGGCCCTTCCCGATGCTAGCAGCTCCTGCATTCAGCATAAAACACAACAGGCATCGTGCCAGTTATATCAAACCTCCAATTACAGGCAATGCAACGCCCAACAATTACAGCCCAGCAACAGAGGAAGAAAGACACTAGTCAGGTTTCTCCAGGGTAGGAACAGCTGATTTAAGTGAAGCGGACACTCCCTGTCATGACACTCCGCTCTAGTGTACAATCAAAGGTTAAGGTCAGGAAGTGTTGCAACGGAAACAAAAATAGACCAGAGCAGTTTTGGACAGAGAGTCCAATCTTGAAGAGGTCATATTTTAAATTCTGTGTGTACAAAGTCTGAGCCTTTTAAAAACCCATCTCTTCTGCAGTACATTCAGTATGACTTGTGGTACCACCTCTAGGAAAAAGTCCCAGTTTTTACCTATAATGTGAGAATACGTCTTTCCTCAGTGTGCGTCATGACTGAAAGGGGAGGGCTGCTGCTCGGGAGGATGTGCGAACGTTTAAAGACCACTTTACAGATGGGACATTTTTCTCCTGCCTTTGCTGCCATCTTGTGGATAATACATGAAAATCATATTCAATAAGATCCAAGTTCAAACATCACTGTTCTCCGAGACGAGCAACATAATTGACCTGGATTAGACTGATATATTGCAGAACATATATATTTATTCCTTAAACAGGAATGTGAGTTTTAATAACATGTTAGGGCAAACATTGACAGCAGGCTACTTTGCTGAACCTTGTTCCAAGTTATTATATAAAAATACAAATTTTACAGGCTACAGTTCAGCAAAACATTTTGGCACGTGAGACACCCCAGTGAAACTAAAAGAAACTGTTCACATTTTAAAGTGGTGTTTAAGCTGGATTGCGATGCCTAAAAGAGAGGGCTTAAAGACTTCCTATCAGTGTTTTGCATATAGAAACGTAGGCTGTTATCTCACGTTAAATGGTATCAACACTTCTTGTTATTAAATCAGGAATGTTCTAGAGACTTGCAAATACTATACGATGCGACGCCAAAGCATTTGAATTCATGATTTGCAACCTGAATAGCATTAAAGCATCAGAATGAAGCATTTCCGTTAAGGATGCAACAAATAAGACAGGAGTCAGTAAAAAGAAAATCTCCACAACTCGACTGTGATGTCTATAAACTTTCCTTCCCCTTAAATGTGAACTTGGATTTACATTCGTACAGAGCCAGGCAATTATTTTGGGCAGGGGGCCACCTATTGAGTTTTGGCAAACCATCAAGGGCCACATGACAGGCAGCCAAGGGTAGATAAATATTAGTTTTCTAAATTTTTTAGGGGCCCCGCGGGCAGGATAGAATGGCGGGCTGCATCCGGCCCATGGGCTGCATTTTGCCCACCCCTGCATTACCAGTACACATATACATATGCAAGAGTACACGCTCATGCCTTTAACATCAGAAGGGAGAAAAATAAAGCTTTGTATGAAGATATGGCCCCCTTAAAAATAAATCAAATTGCTACTGAATGAAGTTCAACAGAAAAGTGCTGTGTATATATACACAGACTTAATGAGCACCTACCTAATATACTTGCTTTGCCTATATTTGTTATAGATTCCCCATAATGGCGTCGAACCATGACTGGCGAAGTGGTCGGGCTCGATGCAGTCGATGCGCTTTCACTCTCGGTGACTGAGGTAGGTTCTTTCGTTGGGTTGAGAAAACTTGGCTTCATATGCTCGTAAGGTAGTGGATTTGCAGTGTTATACCAATGAATCTGGACTGGCGAAATGTTGCTGTAGTGCTTCAGAATTAAAGGTTCTAGTCTATAGGCCTATAAAGCAAATTCAGAGAAGAAAATCTTGAGCAGCAACAAAGACCGAAGATTCAATTCACTCGCTAGCATGGAGTGCTCTTCATCCTCAAAATGGTGTTACAGCTCACTCGATACATCCTCAGACTTCTATGGATGAATGTATAATAGCAGCAGCCCAATTTTACAGGGTTACGTGGCTGGCCCCAGGCAACAGGTTGAGGCAGCAGAGGTCAGAAGGAGATCTGAAGTTCCTTGCTCCCATCTCTCAGTTAAAAATAACATGTGGCCATCAAATATGTGTCAAATCAAATCTCCAGAAAGTGGCCAACACTGGCAATATGCTCTGGCCTAGGTTCATTTTTAATGCCTGGAAGATTATGGTGTCCATACATTTGTGTGTTTATCTGCAGCTCTGCTCAATATATTCAAACACTGGTAGAAGGCCGTTGCAATCCCGCAGAATACTAATCCTTTCTATACAGATAAACTACTACTACATTTTGAATCAAATTGTCAAAAATGGGCAACTGCTTGCACAAATCTGAATGCGTATTGTTTAGCGATCACTGTGAAAATCCTGCCTTTATAGGCTTTCACACACTGCCTATGTCAGCAAATGCAGATGTTGTTGATGCTGTTTAGACAGTGAGCTTTACAAACACAGGCCGTATTAACACCAAGATTCAAAAACAGGAGCTGCAGCAGAGGCGACAGTAAGTTTTACCAACTTACTGGCATTCCCTCGCAATTCACTGCTGAACAAGGACTAGTCTTAGGTGACCACAAGTGAGCTGGAGAAATCTGGGCTAGCTAGAATCAACTGTAGGTGGATACATAATTGCTTTAATCAGGACAAAGAGTAGCTGCTGTATTTCCTTGCATACCACACATCCCAAATAAGACACGCACCTTATTTTGGGCAGGCAAAATGAAGAAAGAAGATTTTTTCCAGAGTCACAGGTGAAAGCTGTCTGCATGGCATAGCGGGGAGTCTACTTGTCGGCTCACTTGCCCTCCCCTGGAGGCTCAAAGTTAGAGACCTGTTTCACAAGGACTGCAGAATTGGCAGCAGCTTCTGGCTCTGATGCTTTAGAGTGGACTCTGCCCCAGCTGCATGCCGGCCCCAAGGGAAGAGAGAGGCACAGCCCCTGGCAGTCATTACAGCATCCTCATGCTTGGATGCAGAAATCAGCCTCCACACTTAAAATGTGCGCAACAATTTTGGGGGGAAAGTGTGCATGGAACGTGAGGAAGTATGGTGTTGATGGATCACTGTCACACTGCCAGGAGATCTCAGCTGGTTATGGGTCTGTCCTGGGCCAAATGTTTAACATTTTGATTCGCAACTTTGATGCAGGAAGTAGGAATATACTGACTAAATCTGCAGGTGACAAAGCTCTGAGGGGGCTGCAAACATTGTGCAGGAAAGGACTAAGATTAAAAGGGGTCTCAGGGCTTGTTCACACTGTTTCAGTAGCAGGGCTGGCACTGAAAGACCTGGCCCTCACCCACCAATGTCTACTGACCTGCTGCACATCTGGAACCAGTGAGGTTGCTCGAGGCTCATCTCCAGTGAATGCTCTTGGGCATGCCAGAAAGTGTAGGCTTGAGAGTGGGCAGAGACAGGCCCAGACCAACCTCAACTGTGTGCTTCTGGGTAGGAGTGTGTCTGTACGGCAGGTCGGCAGGGTGTGCTAAAGCCCTGGGCTGCTGGGTCTCGTTATCAACACAGTGTCAAACAAGCCTACAAGGGGGTCTGGCAGGGGTCTCAAGGATCAACCAGTGCAGGATGCCCTGTCCCGAAGCCGTCCAAGACAGATACCCATCCATTTTTGAACACCTGCCAACTTCCCTGGTCAGCTTGTTTCAATGCTTTACTGTTCTGACAGGTAGGAAGATTTCTCTGAAATCTAATTTATGCTGCAGCATAAACCCATTGCTTCATGCCTGCCCTCTGTGGCAAGAATAGTTATTCTCCCTCTTTTTTAAAACAGCCTCTCAAATAATTGAAAATTACCATTATTTCCCCACTGTAATTTCCTTCTCCCCAACTTAAAGCTACTTAATTCTCTCAACTCTTCTTAGAGCTGCCTGATTTCAACCCCTTTGTTATCTCTTCCCTTTGCTTCTGGATGATCTGCAGTTTCTCCACATATTAACAACAGTGCATACAGAATCCAGAACTGAGCATAATACTCCACCTGAGAGCTCACCAGTACCAAGCAGAAGAGTATTATCATCTCTCATGCCTTGCATACTGTATTTCTAATGCAGTCCAAAACTGTATTTGCGCTTTTTTTTTTTTTTGGGGGGGGGGGGGACACAGCATCATAATGCCAGCTCAAGTTGAGCTGATCTACTGTAAGCTCCCTCAGCAATACAAGCATGTAACCAGTGATGCCCCATTCTGCGTTTCTGCATTTGTTTTTTAATCCTTAGGTCTAGCAACTTATGCTTGTCACTGCTGAATTTCATCTCGTTGTCTAGAGCCCAGTCCTCCAATTTATCAAGATGCTTTTGAATTCAAATCCTTGCATCCAAAGTGCTTGCAGGCAGTGCTGTTTCATCTGCAAACGGATCAGGAAGCTCTCTACTTGTGCACCTAAGCCATTAATCAAAGCATTAAACAGCACCAGACCCCTGTAACATTTCACAAGACCCACCCCGCCCGTCTGACATCAATCCATTTATAGCTACTTTTTTGCTTGTGTTTATTCACCAAGTTTGTATCCACCTAATGCTAATTATCTAACATCTCATTAGGTTTACTTGTAAGAATGCCTTGTGGGACTATGTTGAAAGTTTTACTAAAAGCCAGGTACATCAGGTCCACTGCATTCCCTTCATACGCCACACTAGTTGCCCTGTCAAAGAAGGAGATCAAATTAGTTTAGCATGATTTCTTCTTAATGAAACCATGTTGACTGCTAGTAATCTCCTCCTCCTCCAGTTGTTTACACATTGGTGTAATCTCCTTCATTGGATGCATTCAAGGAGAAGAATAGGTATCTATCTAGGATGGTTTAAGAAGAGTAAATCCCAGGTTTGGAATAAGTGGCCTTCCATCTTTATCATGTTATAATCCTGAAAGCATGAAAATTTGCAGCCTGAATCAGATGTGTGGGACACATCCCAATTAGCCTTTAATAGTGCTTACATATGTGGAGTTAATTAGCAATTAACCCGAGAAGAAAATCTAGTGTAGACATACTATTCAGGGTATGAGAAGCCATCCTATGGTTTGTGTTGGGGTAGAAATGTGACAACTGTGGCTTCAAGTCAGCAATGCACTTAAGTATAAGCAGTCCATCCACACTTCAATGACACAATTCAAGTGTTTAAGGACTTGGTTGAATTTTAACCTCTAGGGATTTAAAAACAGATGACTGGTAGGAAGGAGCAAGGCAGAGTTCCACAACACTTTTTACAAATGGGCAACTCCAGTATCCTCAATTTTGTTCCATGGAGTGGAGGCCATAGCCTCACCCTCGGGGATATGTGCTGGGTTAGGATTAGAGGGCAGGCTGGAGTTCAGGCAAGAATTCAACACAGCAATTTACTTAAAAACCAGTCTGTAGACGTGTATTAGCATGCCGACAACACTCGTTTCTCATATGCTTCCCATTAAGAATTTCATACAGAATTTTCTTTTTGCATGCCAAAGGGTATTTTTTGAGCATGCCTTACTAGCTGCTTTGTAAATAGCCTGTTACAGTGGAATTCCAGATCAAAAGCAATCCTTCAAGAACCATCACCTACTGATCTGTGGGCATCTGGATTTTCATTACACACTTACTTCCAACTCAAGCCTTTCACTTTTCTTTGTTTTTGTAGACACAGAAATGTATTCTGTACCTTCTTTGTCCTATTTGTTTGTAGACACAACGTTACTACCTGACTTCCAGCCTAACGTCCCTTAGCACTGTAACCACCTGGCAGAATTTGAGCTGTCATGCAGGCTGGAGATGTTGGACCAACTCCTCAGATTAATTAAACTGGTACAGATGAAGTCAGAAGATATTCAGCACCAAGAAAAGGTTTAAAAAAAGAAATGCCAGCCATGCACTATAATAATGCAGAAAGCCTAACACAGCAGTTCTGTCACAGAAGTTTCAAAGTTTTAAGTGGAAAAAGCAGCTTCTTTTGTGCAGCATTACATAATCAGTATATTAGTGGTGTTCAACCTACGGATCTGAAATCAGTCTGCTCCTCACTAAACCTTGCCAGGAGAAGAATGTGTGTTGCACAAGCCACACACTTTATTCTATGTTGCTAATTCATTTTACAATTATAACTGCTAAGAAATTGGTAGAGGATTGTTGGAAACCTGTTCTGCAAAACTGTGTGCATTCAGAAACATACCCAAGTCGATGCAAATACTCTGAAAACCATTCCTTATATATATTGCTTGCTTGGCCCTAAATTTGCTTTATTTTAAATTATTCCTGAGGTAAAAGTGTGCAACTACAAATAAGACTCACCACTGGATCTGTTGGATGAAAAATGTTTAGCAACCGGTTACAAATAGTTTTGGGCAGAATGTGATCTTGACTTCCAGTGTTCCCTGGGCGGATGCCACGCAATGCCAAAAACACTGCTAATGGAGATCCCATACAGAAGAAATTCTCAACCTAAGGAAATATTTCATGTGTATTAACAGATGGAGCAAATGTTACTTTTTCCACATATACCGAGTATCGCAATATCTCAGTGGTACTTATGTATCCATCAAAGTGAGGAAGACCACACTGCAATACAGGTAAAACTTCCACTTCCCTCAATTATGATAAAAAAATTACATGTTATGGTATCATACAATGTAATAAACATTTTGGAAAGCTGCACAGACTCTCAGGTTGGTACGATGCATCAAATGAAAGAAATGTGAACACTAATGGGGGTGGAGTGAGGACGATGTTTTTTGAGAATACTAAAGAAAGAGGATGGGTTCGATAAAACTGAAGTTTGATTTTCTCACAGAACTGCTGGAAGCTTACTACAATTACTTAACTTCTGTCTAAGCATACATTGCACAGACAATGAAAGAAGCAAAAAACCAAGCTGCATTAAAAATAAAGAACAAATGAATGAGCTACCTATATCATATTTGGAGTAACCCCAAGTGTTCACCAGCATTACTCCTCTTCAAAGCACGTTGCAGGAAATAAACATTTGATAGTTGGAGAAAAAACCACCAGAGACCACCCTCCATAGGACAGAGCAGGTTTAGCACAAGTAGTGAGTTTGTAAACTGCCATCATATGGATCAAAGCTCCTGCAGGGATGGGCTATAACAGGGATCAGGAACCTTTTAACAGCGGCAAGGTTCGCTACATGGGCTGACGATTTCTTCCCCTCCACGCCTCCCGGTTTGCTCCCAAGAGACTCAACAGCCCGCTCAACAGTCTTGGCCCCCTCGTCAGCCTCACACCCCCGCCTTGCCCCCTGAAAGATGCTGCCTTGGGGGTGTCAGCACTGCTAGGCATACGGTGGTTAAATGCAGCAGCTGCCGCCAAAGGTAGGGACTTTTTTGCGCCTTCCCACTGCATCTCCCACTGCTCATCTCCCAGAGGCAAATGCAGCTGAATCTCATCACCAAGAGCAAAGGACAAAGGTAAAGAGAAAGGGAGAAAGGCAGTGGCTGCAGTAAGGGGGACAAGTCAACTCTCACAGCTGTTGGCTACAATGATGCTTCTCTGCACCAGCCACATCTCCTATAGGAGTGATGAGGCTGTGACCCCCCCCCCCACCTCACCAGCTGCCCCATACCCCAGATTTATTCTCTGTAGGCCAGATTCAGCCTGTGGACTGTGCTTCACTGCCCTTCGCTTATACTGATGTTGTAAAAGGGACTGGTTTTGGCACGGAGGAGACTGTTCAGGTTCTGCGGCGATTCAAACTTGTAAACCTGTTCATGGAAAACTGGACGGAAACAATCAACTGGTCTGAAGTAGGTCACTGCACATTCATCACCGATCGTAACTTTTGATCATTAACAGCTTGTTTTGGATTCAGCAGTGACCTAGCTGCAAATGGCTTTGTAGAGCATTACAGGTCCTTAGACATGCAGTCCCCTAGAAACATCAAATGGAAAACTCAAGTCAAGTAATTTTTACCCTTAAGAGAAAACTTTGTTAAATTATTATGAGAACGTCACCATAACGTTCATGATAAGCTCACAGGGCACCACAGCAGAACAATTACAAGGGCAACACCATTCAGCAGACAAGAGAAACTGCAGCATTTTTGTTGAGTGCTTATGTTTAACACTTGGACTCTCGAAGCATCTTTGCTACGTGTCAGCTCAGCTGTGTCAGGCGAGACTGGAATAATGCTCTGGTTCATACAGACTCCAGCACGGCCCAAGACATTCCTCCTCCTTTAACTTGGCACGGGTATCGCACTTCAGAACAAGACTTTTCCTTCAACAAGAATGTTCTTTCCAAGATCCATTTTAAGAAAGAACTTGATTTTTGTTGTCAAGCTAGCCATCTTGCAGAGCACAAAGCACTCTTCTATTTTATAATCAAGCTCTGCATGCACTCCTATACTTTCCAATTTGGACACAAGCTTTTTTTTGTCTTCAAATATAATACTAAAATGCTGTGACCTTGGAATATAAGAAAAATGTCAGTAAATAATTCTTTGAACTATTAAGTCATCTTGAGCCCTGCTAATAGGATATACCTGTATTCCAAGCCCCGAATACAACATTGTTCTACCCCAATTTCAGAAAGAAACTGTTATGACTGGCGGGTAATGCACGATAGCTAATACTCAGAAGAAATTTCAGTAAATTCAGCTGACGAAGTACAAACTAGGCAATGCTTTCAGAAGGCGAACAGCTCCAGCACTGAGATGTGAGGCTTCTCGGCTCCTTTTCTGCTTATAGAGATGCCCTTACAAACAAATGCTTTTTTCTTGCCGACTTGCATCGCAGCGTTGACTCCATTTTCCTATGTGCCCAAGCCTTGTAATGTGGTTCTCCAGCCCAGTTAATGCACGCAGGTTAAGGATGTGGTATTCAACACAAATGGTCATAATCGATATCAAATGGCAAGTCTCCCAAGAATCAAGACCAGTCCTTTCACAAGTTAAGTCCGTTAAATGGAAGAAGCAGGTCATATTTTTTTAAAATTGCTACACGATGAAGTCCCATGAGGTCAGAAGGCTTTAAAACCACTGATTAATTTTGATACGCTTTTTGCTGAAGCAGGAATGAGTACTATTACCTATCTGGGTGCAGCACTGAGTTTTCAGTGTGGAAGTTTAGATAAAGGGCAATAATAAAAACAAATCGCTTTCTCCCCAAAGATCGATTCTTAAGACACCTATGAATAAGAAGATAACCTGAATTATTGGTAAGGAACAACACAAGACCATCAGGTACTTTGGCAACAAATATCAAATCACTGACATTTCTACTTGAGGCTTTATGCAGTCCTTTCACATTGAACGAAGAGGTAAATAAGAAGATGAGCGGGTGATTATATACCTCTCAGTGAGTGAATGGGTACGGGTGAGGGGGCAGAGAGACATGCTAAAGGGGAGAGGTTAAGAGGGGAAGATGCAGATCACTACAGATTATGTGCATATATGGCCTTTCATGCAAAAGGATCCTGAAGGTCTTAATGCTCTCAGGAAACGCTCCAGCTTCCGATAAAGCTAGCCACCTCTGGAGTGTGACCTACAACCTTTAAACTGTGCTATGAACACCATGTAACCCTTGAGGGCAAGATGAAACTCATCATCAAGAGGGATTTAACTGAGTAGATCTGTTTTGAATCACGGTGGAGCCCTGATGTCAGCAGTTTAAAAAGACTCTGCTATTCTCAGATATGGCTGCATTTCAATGGTCCATGCAGTAATTCCTCAATGTCTTGTAAACTGGCCGTGAAGTCTGTCAACAGCACCGACATCTCTGGACAGAAGGTGCTGTGTATAAGTCAAGAGTTCAAATACCAACTGGAATTTATCCACGAAGCCAGAGTCAGCTTGCCCGTCTCTCTCTTGCGAAGTGCCAGGGAATCTTGGAAACGCTTGCATCGTGTTGACAAGTGAAATAAAATAAGCCAATTACCAACTCTAGGGTCAGGAGCAAACAACTTGCCCTTCTCTTCTTCGCTTAGTCTGTCATCATGCTGCTGTCTTCACCAACCACCAAGTAGGAATACAGCAGGCATGCTCCAGTGCCATACAGAAGCAGCGCTACACCCTTCCTACAGTTGCATATATGCCTCAGATGAGAAGCACAGGAGTATCCTTCCTTCTCTTCCATCACGCAGACAAAGCCAGTACTAGGGTGCACCTCCATGAGATACCAGTGGAGGTACAATGAGACAAAGCATCAATGCATTCCTGTCCTGATCCCACAGGGACTAACCCCAAGATCACAGGGCCTTAGCCGTTCCAACATTTTGGCCCTTGGGGGAGGGGGAGCAGGGAAGAGCCTACATTACCTAGCCACGGTGTTGGCAACCAAAGTCAGGTGCATCACCCAAAAACCTTCCAAGCCTTCTGATATTCCTCCTCGAGGAGCAGGAGCTGCACATGCCACTTTCTTCCATATCAAACTGATTAGACCTAAAGAGCACTAAAGTAGCAGTGGCCACACTTTTCCATCAAAGCACAGGCTTGCTCAGTCTTGATTTAAGGCCAGATCTCTGCATAGCACCAGATGAAGAACTTCACCCAGCAACTTGCGGTTGAACAGGACTATATTCGTATCAAAGTACAAAGTGGTTACTTGGTTGCCATCATGTGTCGGAGCTGGACTGATCTACTGCTGGGAAATTATATTTCAGTAAAAGAGGACTTGCTTTCGGTGTAGGCCCTCTCTTCCTCTTGGACTGGTCACCGTCAGAATAAAGGTGTTCAGAAACTGATGTGGTAGGTAAAGTAGATACAAAACCCTTACACGGCTTATTCAGCTTTCTTTTAGGATGAGGGGAAAAAAAGAAGATGCAAGACAGTGAAAAATTACTTACTAAGTAGTTTTCTGTCATTGTCCTCATTTCACTGCCTTCCTTCCTGCCCATTTTAGAGCAGCAGTTGTGGTAAAACATTGAAACTGAATGCAAGTGGTCTGTGAGCACACCTGAAGGGCTCCCGTTTCCTTGCTGCTGGTGATAACAGCATGATGCCATTTTTTGTCTGATAAGGAAGAGAAGGGGGGAACCATGGAGCATTTCTGTACTTAAAAATTCGGTGTGGAATTTGCAAACCCAGGTGAGTCCTCCAGATTTTAAATGGGGATTGTCAAATTCCTAGGACTGGTATGTTAGCCGGGGGGGGGGCATCTAAATCAGCCAACAGGAAACATCAGAGGGAGATGCCCCAAATCTCACCTCTCTCCTAGGCGTGGTCCCTTTCCACAGCCCTGAGGTTGGTACCTGGGTAAGAATGGGATTCACAGCTCAACTTCCACATGTAAGGTGCCTAAATGTCCCTTCATATACAGGCAACTGTACACTCCAAGATACCTTGTGACAGCAGCCACATAAAACCTTAGTGGTTAGAGCTGAAGCCCAGGAAGTAAAAGACTTCAGTTCTATCCCTTCCTCCACCTGAAAGCATTCAGGCTTACAGCTCCCTCCACTCGAGAGTGCCCTGCCCAGCAGGCGAGAGGCGAGGCTGGGTTGATGGCATCTTCATCCCCTCCTGTGGAAGCTGAATCACTATGCAAGAAGGAATGCAAGATTCACAGGGCCAGAAGGAGCATGCCCAAATGCAATGTGGGAGTTCATCCTTCTGCTCCCTAACCACTAGGCTATTGCATCAGTTGCAATCACAAATCCCTATTCCCCCATGTTTTTAAATGCGAGTGACCCCAGGTGGTGAGCTCTGCACCAAACCTAATGCTATCAATGTGCATCAGGCACACTCAGAACACACCTACTGGACTGGACCCATGAGAACTTAATCACATTGACTCCAAGTTTGTGAATCACGATTGGCTTTAGGCATAAGATAGGCACCGAAATACTCTGCTTAGCACCTCTGTCCATGGGGAGCAGCTAGACTTCAGCTGTGCGAGTCACCGGTGAACAGTAAGGCAGCATTGGGTGGCTAACGATGACAAAAGCACCTTACAGACTATGCTAGGGGATGGCATATTTAAATTATATTCTTACATATAAGCACGGATCAAACTACCAGGAATCCATTGTTTAAAGAAAGACAGAGAAAGACTGGTAGGAAGCTACTATTGTAAGGTGTGAGGTAGATGAAGGAAGGGAGATGTTATAGGCATGTCAGCACAGGAAGAGAATGACAAGAAGACTGAGATGCCAACCACTTGGCTCCAGTATGTCTAGGAAAACAGATCAGGAATGAATGGACTGAAGGCAAGCAAGGACAGTAGATGATGTTCTTGTGTTTTGTGAAAAATAAGCTTGGCATGCTTGGGGATTTGGGGTTAGATTTGATCCATTTCTGGAAAAAAGACGCTTCAGATTAAAGATGAGGTCATAACAAATCTAGGGGGATAAAGGAGCAGGAGAGAGGTTCTTTGTCAGCGTCACCTGGTTCTACTGAAACCCGCCAGCGCGGGACAGCTACAATTTCTCCCCAGGTAGCCCATCTACACGTATTCTGATTAAAGGCTTGTCACTGTAACTACTCACTGGGTGAAGTCATTAACACATGCTGTAACAGCACAACCTAACATACAGTTCACTTTCATTACAGAAGCATGGCCTGTTCACTTAACTGCATAACTGCTACAGGCCCTTGGATTTTGTATAAACATTTTATCCGAACAACTGACGTGGTCAGCCAAATTCATACAGTATCTAAATTCCACCTCAAGTTGCACTTTAAGGGCGAGATACAAAAAGGGACCCGGTCACCTAGTTATTAAGGATATAAATGAGTAAGTAAGTTTGGAGATTTAAGGAATGAGATGTTGTTAACATGGGGGGGGAGGGAGGAAGTGGGAGGAAATGGGTCACATTTTAAAAGGTCCAGTATCCCAAGACATTGAACAACCATTAACAAGTGCATCTCATCGGAAAACTGAAACTCTCCTCTTTCCAATGATATAAAGCTCCAGTTACCAACCTTTTCCGAAATATCAGACAATGGCTGTCCATTGCTTGAGAGCAAAACCTTTGCTTTGTGTAGTTTATGTCAGTGTAATTTGGGAGAAAAATGCCACTTCAGAGGAAATTCAACCTGGCCTGAAGTTGTTGAGAGGTGGATTAAATGGCAGAGTAAGGGCTGAACTATCAAAGGTGCATGATGCATGTAGTTTAAGAAATGAATGTCACCACCACATGTGGGTGAAATATGCATGCAGTATTAACATAATGCACAAAAGTTACATATATTCATATATACATTATAAATTTTGCACTAATGCACAGAAATTACATGGGCAAATATCTAATACTCTTACATAACAAAATATGAAACAAATTGCACTAAAATAACCTTTCAGGAAGAAGGAAAACCAAAGTCCAAGTGGAGTATGCCATCGAAAGCAAACCTTTACAGAAACAGCAACAAACATTCATTCAATAAACATCTTTCTTGGGCATACATACCTTAAATTTTAAGGCAGGTACTTTTGAAATGGATACGCTCGATGCTTTCAATCCGTGTAACCTCTCTTCTATCTCTCTCAATCTAGAAAAAAAGGGGTTTCTTTCTTAGGTATAGTCTGTACAGAAGTGGAGGGTTCCCCCTTTTGAGCCAGTCTGTTAGGCAATTTGGGGGTCTTTGTAGTTGCGTTAGCAGGAGAAATTGATGATGGAGTCGAGGATTTCTTTTTTGCAAGCCTGTTTATTTAGGAAGAATGTACGTAACGTCCAGTTTCCCTGAAGACAGGAATGGTCAGTGATCACACAGCAGGAGACGGTATCCTTTCCACAGTCCCAAGCCTCTTTCCAGATACCACTTTATGCAGAAGTGCTCACTCTCAGCTTCTCCTGGGGTCATACTACAAGTGTGTTTCTGTCTATCTTGGTTTTCTGGCTGCCTTCTACAGTGTTTTTCTGCTCCCCTCACACTGCAGACATAGATGCACTCAAGCCCATTCCCCATCCCCACTGGTAGCAGATCCTGGAGAAACCCTTTGAACTGTATGGCCCTGACACTATGCAGGGATGCTTGTCTAACCCTTAAAAGGGGGTTTTCCATGATTTCAGCTATCACTAAGTAGAGATCGTGCCCTCTCATTATCTTGACTGAAAGGTGGCCGTCACACCCCACAGCATCAGTAAAGACTGCTTCGTTATTGTTAGCCCTTGCAGCACAACACTAAATAGTAACCCATTTTATTTCCAACTATTTTGGAACAAATGAGAGGTACAACAGACCTACTGTGCTTTGTGTCATCCAGGCAAAACATATGCACTGTATTTACTCAAATCCAAGATGAGGCTGCACCCCCCCATTCAATATATGGAAAAAAGCCCCTCAATTTGGATTCAAGAATGGGGTGAGGGAGTCGGAGTGGCTTGGAGTTAGAGCCACAGCTGTTGCCCCCCCCCCCGCAAAGTGCCCCCTACAGCTTCCTCTGCCCTTTGCCTCTCCACTGCTGCTTAGCCTCAGTTGCACCTCTGGCTCTGGCCCTGCTCTGACCCAGGCCGTGGAGCACGTGGCAGCTCCAGCCCCTGCCCAGCCAAGCAGCAGTGACAGTGGTAATGGCAACTCTGGCCATGGGTCCAGCTCTGACCTGTGGCTGGAGGAGGCAGGCGGCAGTGGGCAAAGTGTGGGAGGAAGGAAAGCAAGGGGTAGGGGTCAGTCACTTCACTCACCCTCACCGGCCCCCTCTGCTGCAGCAGGGCTGGGGGGGGGAGGGGGGGGGGAGGGGGGGGGGGGGGGGGGGGGGGGGGGGGGGGGGGGGGGGGGGGGGGGGGGGGGGGGGGGGGGGGGGGGGGGGAGCTGAATTTAAGAAGACTCTTCATTAATTAGATTCTAGACATGGAAAATTATAACCAACATATATTTTCCATGTCTAGAATCCAATTACTGAACGGCTGTCTTAAATTCGGAGTGGTCTTGGATTTGGGTAAATATGGTATTAGATTGGGCACTTTCTGTAAGCAAGACTCCCGAGAGAGCCCTGTGTTTTAAAAGGTATTACTGCACCATAAGTTGATAGAGACATAATGATATGGACTGATCTCTCCCTCTGCTCAAGACAGCTCATTTCATAATGAGAGGTATCCAATATTGTAAGCATGTATGCTACAAATGGGAAGCTAAAGACTCCGGTACAATTTAGAACATTTAAGAACAGAATCAAACAAACTACTCCAGACACAAGCATTTTCAAAGGCCCAGCAATAACTTTAGTAAGACTACAATCTTTGAAATTCAAAAGTTACAGAATGCAATTGCGTATTCCAGATGAGCGTTCACAATAGCATCAAACCGAACTGCACAGCTCAGAAAGCAAGAGAAAGACTCTTCTCTTTATTCATCAATGCATACGTCAGATTTATCACTTGGATTGACCTGCGAAACCCTGCAGCATGTTTGCTCCTGGCTAGGCTACTGGTGCTGAGCGTTAGGATTTGAGGTTTCACCCGTCAAATCCTAACAACAGATGAAAGGGGGCATCAGGGCTGCAAAGCCTGGTATTCTTTCTTTTTTACATTCCCTCAGGTGGGTCACATTATTAGGAGATCAGGTTATACTGCCTTGCAGCTGGTCGAGTCAGACTGCACCCAGTCACTAACAAAATTTACACACCTTACACAGTAAAAGGCTTCATCCTATGTAGCTTCTGCCTCAAATCTTTGCAGAAGTCCAGACACTGGTAATGGAGTATCCGGCAATGTGATAGGTGCCCTCACTGCTTGCCTTACAGCCCCCTGGGGTTTTTGGGAAAGAGGGTCAATTGACCCTCCCGAGCTGTCCTCATCAGACCTGAAGGGTCTCCCTGCAACTAAAGACCCTGACCAACATCCGTAACCCTCACTTACTTCCATGCTCAGAATTTGTAAGCAACACAATGCTAAAATTTCTCGCTGAACAAAGGCAGCAGACAGAGGTGGATAACTTCCATCTGAGTCCTGGATATGCTCAAAAAACTTACTCTCCTTTAGAAAGCAAGCAGATAAATGCTGGATACTGGGGACACTTACAGCTCAGCTCCCAGTTCCAACTATTGAATCCCTGCTCCCACCTCAGAGATGGGCAGCATGTGGCCCCCCCGGAAACTGAAAAGCTACTTTGTTGAATGCAAGTAGAGAATCACGCCAAGCCAAGACAGTTAAGACTCAGCCTTGCATTCTGGAAGTGATCTCTCCTTCAGTCCAGCAATGAAACCGAAGCCAGAGGTGGCCAGCAGCAGCAAGCCAAGCACGGGCTGGGAGCTCCAGTCCCTGCTCCCCTCATGTATCAGCCCCTGCAGTTATAAAGTTAGCACTTACCACTGCCATTCAGTGCCAGTGGAACAGCAGCAGTCACTGGGCATGACTGGCACGGGCAATGGTGGATGTGGGAAACTCCTAAAGAGTTTCACTGAGAGATGGAGACTGCTCCTTAAATCATGAGAATGTGCATACTTTACCGTTGCTTAGTTATGTAAAGTTCTTCAATCAAATGCTGCTCCTCGTAGCTCATCCAACGGTCTTCAAGCTCTTCTTCCTCCTCCCTCTGTAATAACTGTTCATAAAGTCTAACTGGATTCCAGCCAGTCATTATGTCATAAGTGATTACACATCCTAGGGAATGGGACACAATTGAGACCTTCCCTCCTTTTTCTTCAAATTCTGGGTTCCGAGAACAGAAGAGAGTGTATAGGCGATTCAGCTCCTGCTGAAGACCTTTAACTAGCTGTTTTAAAAGAGGAAAAAAAACAAAACAAAACCGGTTGAGATATTATGAACTAATTTAGTCTTTCCCTGCGTTTCCTGAAATGACTTCAGGCTAGATGAAACTCTGTTGGTGATGATGAGTGCATCCTCAGGCATATGCTGAGTCTGAGAGTGGTACTCAGGCCTTGACAAATGTACTTATCACTGAGTAACTTAAACTTTAGCATCGCTCCAGTTTTCTGCTCTCTCAAAACAAGCCCCCAAACTTCTCTTTTATTAAAAAAAAGGCAAATTAACCTAGATTTTAAATTTCCTGGCTGCAGTTTAAAAGAGATCCATAACTGGACTGCTTTTTGCCCTTTCAGCATGGCTACTTAGGATCCATTAAAATCCAAACCTTGGCCTCAGAAATGTAAGAGTCAGCAAAGAGATGAGCTTTTGACAGGTAGGCATGCAATCTGTGGGAGCAGGCCAGGCTCAGGAGCCAGGGTGAGAGAAGGATCCGACTGAGTACCAGGAGCTGTGCAGGCAACAGAACATACCCCGCTTCTTTCAGCACTGCAGTTCTCAGTCTTTTTTAGACGCGAGGCACTCCTAGAGAGACTCTGCTCCCCCTAAGAAAGTGTCAGCTTTTTTCTTTTTTGACTACAGAAATAATGAAAGTGAGAACTAGTACAGCAGTTCATCTGTTGCAAAGAGCTCAGAAAGTCCACAACTAGGGATTTCTGTTGCCAATCTCTGGGTTTGTTTTGCGAATCACAATTGTACACCTAACAATTTGTGACACTGCATGGCACCCTTGAAAGGATCTCAAGGCACCCCAGGGTGCCATGGTACGCTGGTTGAAAACTCCTGCTTTAGGAGCTCTGTAAGACCACACACAAGTCATCATGTTCAATAAGTCTAGTTATCTTCAGCAAGCTCATGATGGGCTCAGGCTGGTGGCTGTCACTTCCCCAGTATTCACCCATATACTTTTCTTGCACTGTAAATTCCCAGAACACCCCATGTTGAACATGAGCAGCAGGAAGATTATTTTACAAGTGCTTTAGGAATTCACAAAACTCGATTCTGTTCATCACCCTCTGCCGCTGGGACTGACTGTGCCATTAGCAAGAGGCAAGTTCCCACTTTTTGTCCTTTTGGTGGAAGTGAGAATTTTGCCATCTGTCCTTGCCGGGAAGTGTGAAGAGCTTGCTGGCTCTTTTGCTGTTACTCATACTCGAGGTGGAGACTGAGTGCTGTTGTTACCCGCATGCACATATAAGAGACTGTTATACATCATTTAAAGGTCTTGACATGCAGTACCCCAGGAGGTATACAAGAAATTCTTTCAAATTACTTTTCAGTCATTAAGTTTTCCTTGACCTGATCAAGAAGGAGGTGCACCGATAAAGATTTTCTTGGTTGATGATTAACCAACCATATCAGCCAATGTCAATCTGATAACTGATATGTGTAATAACACAAGACATTTTAAACTACTGACATAAGTAAATCCTTTTTTTTTTTTTTTTTGATGCGCTCCTGCAGCCTCCTGCGTCTCATGTACCAGCATCCCCATGCTTAAAAATGGTGGGGCTATGGGAAGACCCTGCTGCAGAGCAGTGGGTAGCGGCTGCCGCGGCCCTGGGGCATGAACCCCTGGGGGCACTGTGGGCTGAGTCACGCCAGGCTGGGCTGGGCCAGGCAGCTCTGCCCGCCCGTCACGTCTCTGCAGCACTTGCCACCTTTTACAGCGCCCACCCTGGCCCCAACCCACAGTCCACACCATGCCAGCTGCTCTGCTCCAGCCCGGCCTGGCCCCCGTGAGGGGATGGAAAATGGCTTGGGCCCCTGCATGCAGATAAGGGTGACCTCTGCAATCAAGGTCACCCTGGCTCACAGGAGGGAACCCAGACATCTGGAGCCCTGGTTATACAGCATAATTATTGGTAAAGATTACTGGCTACAACAGGCAAAAAAAGCTGATGGCCAATAATGTCATTTCCCTTTTATCAGTGCCAATCTGATATCCAACCGATATATCGGTGCACCTCTACTATTCAGCTCGCTGCTTGATTACAATACAAAAACGAACAACACTTTGAGAGACTGCACCGTCCCATTTCTCCTGCTACCTTGCCGAAGGAAGCGTGGTAAATAGAATAATTTTCCTAGAGAATTAACTGTATATGATGTCTTAAGAGAGTTAGAAGCCACACAACAGGCACAAAGAATTAGTTCTGGAAGAAAAGCACAAATTATAGTAGATTCCAGTTCTACAGCAGGATGCGAAATGTAGATCACAGTAACGTTCAGGAAGAGAGAGTTTTATAATAAAGTATCATTTACATACACGTTCAGCAATACATATGCATGTCACAGACTAAGCCTGGGGTCTAATTTAATTAGGCACTTAAGTGTGATGCTATTCTACCCCACTTACTCCCTGTAAATGGTCAGCATGTCTACTTTAGGGGAAGTTGCCCTTGAGTCTCCCATTAAAAGGGAGTCTGGTGGTGCTCTTCTCAGACCATTCTCAGCCTCTGGTGCTTCCCCTCTGCTCTCTCTCTGGCCCTAATCGTGGCCTCCAACCATGGACCTGTGGCCATGTCCATGCCTCCCAGCTCTTGCTTAGTCTCTTTTCATTGGGCTCACAGGCTCTACTAGCTCCTGGTCCCCTGGTCTTGCCTTGCCTTGGCTTCTGCTCTCTCAGGTCTCCAGTTCCAAATCTCAGCCTCAGTTCACTTGGGGCCTGACTCTGCTCTGGTGTTAGTCTATTGGTAGGGACTTACTGAAATTGTGGAATTTCTGGGGAAGATGTGAAATTGGGCATTTTCAGCAACAAATGGTGGGCTCCACAAAATATTGAGGGCTTGCAAAAAAAGGCCTTACTAGAAAGCAAGGGAAGCCCTGGAGCTTAGTGGAGTGAAGGGTGGGGGGAAGTGGCAGTGGGGAGGCTACAAGCAGCCCATGGGGGCTTGTCTGGGCCCGGGCCAGTTGTGGCTGGCAGCCAGGAAGCTGCAAGCAACCGCACCAGGCTCCACAAAGCCCTGGCTTGGCCAGCAGTGGGTGCAAAGGTACCTCAGGGATGATGGCAGTGAAGGGGCTGAAGCTGCCCCAAGCCTCTTCCCCACTGGTGGCCCTGAGGCACATGTGCACTCACTACCAGCAAGGAGCTGGGCTGGGGCTTGGCGGAGTCCCATGCAGCCATTTGCTTGGGGATGGCCTCAAACCATGGCTTATCCTGATTAAACCCAGGGAAGCAATTAATCCATGCCTCACTAAACATGGATTAATAGCTTCCCTGGGTTAACTCCAGGTAATTAAGCCCCAGTTTGGTTTCATAGTTGGTTGGGTCAGAAGGGACCTGAGTAGATCATCTAGTCTGACCCCCTGCCATGGCAGGAAAGAGTACTGGGGCCAAACGACCCCGGTCAGGTGTTCATCTAACCTCCTCTTAAACACCCCCAGGGTAGGAGCCAGCACCACTTCGCACACAAGTTGGTTGCAGATCCTAGCCGCCCTGACCGTGAAGTAGTGTCTCCTGATATCTAATCAGAATCTCCCCTCTGCCAGCTTGTGACCATTATTCCTGGTCACTCCTGGCGGGGCTCGGGGGAACAGGGACTCCCCCAATGCCTGCTGGTCCCCCCTGACTAGTTTGTAACAGGCCACAAGATCCCCCCTCAGCCTTCTCTTGTGGAGGCTGAACAGGTTCAGGTCCCGTAGCCTCTCCTCGTAGGACCCTTTCCATATTGTCCACATCCCTCTTGAAGTGCGGTGCCCAGAACTGGACGCAGTACTCCAGCTGCGGCCTGACCAGTGCCGCATAGAGGGGGAGGATCACCTCCCTGGACCTGCTCGAGATGCATCTGTGGATGCATGACAAGGTGCAGTTGGCCTTCCTGACTGCGTCCCCACACTGCCGGCCCATGTTCATCTTGGCGTCAATGATGACTCCAAGATCCTTTTCTGCCTCTGCCCTGACGAGAAAGGAGTTCCCCAGCCTGTAGGCATGGTGCTGGTTCCTCCTCCCCAGGTGCATCACCTTGCACTTGTCAGTGTTGAATCCCATCCTATTCTCATCCGCCCACCCCTGTAACCTGTCTAGGTCCGATTGCAGCCTATTCCTCCCTTCCAGCATGCCCACATCCCCCCACATCTTAGTGTCATCAGCAAATTTGAACAGGGTGCTTCTTACCCCCTCGTCCAAGTCACTGATGAAGATGGTGAACAGTGCGGGCCCGAGGACCGAGCCCTGCGGACCCCCACTGCCCACGTCCTTCCAGGTCGAACACGACCCGTCCACCACCACCCTCTGGGTGCGGCCCTCCCGCCAGTTGGCGACACATCTGACTGTGGGGTCGACACCACAGCCCCCAGTTTCTTAATGAGAACGGGGTGAGAGACAGTGTCGAAGGCCTCCGAAAGTCCAGGAAGACGATGTCCACCGGTACCCCTGCGTCTAAGGATTTGGTGACGTGGTCATAGAAGGCCACCAGGATGGTCTGACATGCGCCAGGATAAACTCTCTCAAAAAGCCTGCCCAGGATCAAGGTAAGACTAACTGGCCTATAGTTCCCCGGGTCCTCCTTCCTCCCTTTTTTGAAGATGGGAACCACGCTGGCCCTCTTCCAGTCCTCTGGCACCACACCAGAGCCCCACAAGCGCTCGTACAGCCGGGCCAGGGGCCCTGCAATGACCGCAGCTAATTCCCTCAGCACTCGGGGGGGGTGGAGATCATTCGGACCAGCTGATTTAAATACATCCCGTCCCTCCAGACATTCCCCGACTAGATCCTCCCTGACCCTTGGCCTGAGTGCGCCAAGGGTCTGGTGGGGGGGCTGATCTGGTCCCTGCCCAGGAAAATGGAGACAAAGAAATTGTTATATGTTAGCTTTGCTGTCGGGTGTGACGACCAGATTCCCTAGCGTGCCTGCAGGGGCCCCACGTTACCCAGAACCTTCTTTTTGCCCCCTGTGTACTTAAAAAAGGACTTCTTGTTGTCCTTGATCCAGGAAGCTAGTCCCAGTCCCATCCTCACTTTGGCCTTCCTGACCCCCCTGCAGCCCCGAGCAGCTGCAGTGTAGCCCTCCCTGGGGATGGCCCCCCCCCGCCATCGGGCGCTCCACTGGGTCATCTGGCAATCTGTGGGGGGGAGTGGGCCACCGGGGCCCCTTGGCAAGAGGTGTGCATGTGTGGGGCGGGATGGCACCGTGCTCAGTCCATGAAAATAGCACCTGGCCCCACCATCTCCCTGCAAAATTGGGTGGGAGCCTCCTTGAGTTGGGTAGGCCCCTATTTATTCTGCTTCTGGCTTCAGCCCCCTAGCCTCAGCCTCTCTGCTCTAGCTTCAGCCTACCTGTCGGGGCTTCAGACCCCAGCTTTTACCTCTATAAATTCCCCAGTCCTTACAGAGCTTAAAACTACTGTGTACTCCAAGCACCATCCTGTGGTCTCCAAACCACCCCTTCCAGCCACTCTGAAAGGCCAGTTTACTATGAACAAATCCTTAACGGAAACATCACCCCACAGGGTGAACAGAAACAGGCATCACTAAAATGCTAACCCATCCGGGCACACTCACCAAGTGGGAAAGGCTCGCCTGCCCCACTGCTGGCTCCTCCTCTCCTTGTGGACCCAAGTTCCCTATATCCTGCAGGACAGTTCCTCTCTTCCCGACGGTCAGGGCCCGAGTGACACCCTCCGCCCGGGAGGTAAGTCAAATACAGGCCAACCCCGGCTCTACTGGTTAGCTGACCTGATGCTCAGTCCCAGTGGAGGTTTCCTACTATCCCATCTACAGCCTCAGTGTCCTGGTGAGCAAAGGGGGAGCTCTAATTTTCAATGATAAAAAAAACCAAAGTCAAATGCCAAAATATACAGGTATTTAGAATTTATTTTATTATAATGATTGATGCCCAGGTAGGCTTTCAAACTGCTTTGAAATTGTAAATACATCAATAAAACATTGTGTTCAGCTGATGCGTTTTTCAATTTTTTTTAATGTATCAGTGGCATTTCATTTTAATTGTGGAAAAACACGGATTTGGGTTTTGTTTTTTTTAAAATCAGAGAAAATAGTCTGTCCCCACGCTTTAAAAAAATCAGATAATTTGGGGGTTTTTTAACAGAGAAAACCAGGATCCGTACTGATCAGAGGCTTCTCGGCTGGCCTTGAGGAGCTGAGCCTCTTGTCCCCCTCTGGAGCCAAGTTCACCCAAGTTGCCCAAGTCCTTGCCCTTCGGGTCACAAAAATCCTGTTCTTAACAGGGACCTTGCAAGTTTTACTCTTCAGCCCTTTTAGAACATGGATGGGGTGCCCTGTTACACCGCTTAATTGCAAATCTACCTGTGCAAATAGGTAGATTTGGAAATATTTCTATATTTGGTTATTTCCAAATAACCTGGAAATAAATCTATCTATGCAAATACTGTTACTTGGAGGTACCTCTTTCTACCTATGCCACATTTTTCCAAGTTTATGAATGAGTATGTCATGAAGGACTCATTGAAAGCTTACCATTTAACTAGACTGCATTGATACTCCTTACCATTTAACCAGAGCCTCGTTATTTAACCCGCAAAGGAAGTTATTGTTCTGCTCTTTGGAGAAAAAAAAAAATATTGTTACTTGGAGAGTTAGACTAAGCACTAAAATGTATGCAGGAAGAAGCTGTGTATTCAGAAGAAAGCTCAAGGACCAGGTTACAACTCTGTAATTCAACCAGATCATCTAATAGAGATTCCTTCTCAACCTTAAATCACTGTACACCAAACCTGCTTGTACAGTAACATTTTCAACCGCCATTATGCCCTTCATTTAGGACACTATAATAACCAAATACTTTGCAGCTGTGGCAAAACAAAGAAGAAAACCTCCCCATAATCTGTAAGCACCAGCTGCTCTGCTCTACCACACAGGTCTACATCAGTGTTAGGACTACTGAATCTTTTGGCATCCAGTAAGGAAAAGAAAAGAGAACACGGCTTAGAGTTTAAGTTGCAGCTAAGAAACAATTCATTAATCAGCATGTGTCACAAGAATGTTGTTTAGCCCTCAAATGCTCTCCAGCCATCGGAGATATATGATATTGTCTCGCAAGAGAACACTTTAGTTTGAAAAAGAACGGTGCCATTCAACGCATTTTATACCTCCTCCAGATCTGCTTTATCATGACATACTGTTATATACACCGCTCCTCCACTCTATAAAAATGCATCAGTAGATTTCACACTCCTTTATGCTTGCTACATCAATGGTTTTCTATGTCCATATCTGAGATCAAAAGCACTACTTGAATTCTCTGTTGGCCTTCCTCTACTAGATTGCTTTTTTTCCTGCAATACAACCAGTTCCAGTATCAATATTTAATAGCCAAAAATTTCAGTGGGTTACTTCAAAACATTCTTTTCCCAGCCAAGGAACCCAACAAGCTGTATTTTCTTCAAAGAGCAGTTATTTGCCCTACAGTGACTCTTAATTTTTCTACATGTGTTACCCACATAGGTGCTGCAAAGAGCAAAATCTATGCGAGTGAGTAGATTTGCTGCGACCAGCACTACCTGCTCTAGCTCTGCTTGTACCCCTCACAATTTCCAGGCTTTGGCAGCTTAGGACATAAGGGACAGGAGTCACTGCAATGACTGCTCTGTTCCTTCAATAAACACAAGCCCATGAGCCAGGCTTCAGGTTAGCAGAGGCTTTGGGAAGAAAAGCTGAAGATGAATAGTTTGATTTGCAAGCCTGGGAATGCATCACACAAGGACGCATAGTGGAGTTTATTATTTTACTCGCATGATAAAGAGTGTGCGGACACCATGTCTCAAGGTCTTATGTCTTGCTGACTCTTCCTAACTGAAGTGACAGTCACCAAAAGCCACAAGTTGCCATGGGCTCTTTATTGAAAGAAAGAAAAAAAAGGGAGGATTTTTGTAATGTCCTAGGCAGCGAGAGGCTCCTTAATTCATGGAAATAAAAGAAAGATAGGCGTTAAGAAATTTTGCCACAACGGGGCATGCAGACAATCAACGGGTGATGGAGGGATGGTTACTACATGCACCTGACCTGAATTCAAAGCAAGTCCAGATTTCTTTAGAGTACAGACAGACTGGCATGGTTACAGCCACAGGAGAGACAAGGAAGAAGAGTCACCAAGCCACCCACAGTGTCTCTCTTCCTTCACTGCATAACATTGCTGAAGGAGACCTTCTGCTTTGCAGACAAATACAGTGTCTCTGAGAAGGGTCACCCACCCAGCATCCAGGCTGTCAAGTGGAGAAAGGCTGGGCAGAGATGTAAATTCAGGCTTGGATTCTTTGTGCATTAACTATTTGAACCATCATTTCTGCCTGAAGCCTGGACAATGAAGGTGTTGCGGTCCGGCAGCACAGGCAACATGAGTCGCTGTTGCAACTGCCTGCCATTATATTGGGGGGATGCCATGAGAAGCCTTCACACTGCGCTTCAAAAACAGCAACTTCTGAAAGAACTGATTGTTCAAACTCCGTGTGTTTCCACTGCGAGATAGAGTCCCCACAAAAATACACACAGACCTGAATGCTACTCAGTGTGCAGATCTTTACATCTACTGTGCATTGTAATCACTCTTGTATTTTTACAATAGATGATAAATGCTACAAAAGAGAAAACGGTACAAGAGAAAAAAGTGCTTTAAAAAGAATAATCCTTTTTTATTTTCTTCCTATTATGCTCATTTAACACAGCATTATTTTTGGAAGTTTCTCTCTCATCCTCTTCACTGAAAGTAGTTCACAAATTAACTTTAGTAGCATGAAAAACTCAGACTGACGGTGCATTAAAAATATTAAAACCAGGTTTACTTCAAGCTGGACTCTATGCTCTTCAGGGTAGAGACCCTGTGTTTCTACCTATTTAAACAACATCCAGCATAAAAAGGCCCCAGTTTTGTTTGGGGGCTATGTGGGCACTACAACACAAACAGCACCCATGGTAAAGATGCATCTTTTTAGGGGTTTTTTTGTAAGCAAGGATCCTTGCCGTACCTGTTTTCTAGGCAGGGCAGCAGGTACTTTTTTTTAACCTCATGAGTTACAAAGACTTGCAAGTAGCAGGTCTGAGGACTGGCAGAAGTCGTCAGGAAGCAAGCCTCTGGTGCAAGTGGGAGAAGTTGCTCACATTAAAGTAGCGAACAGATTTGCCTAAGGGTTTGATGCTGACTTCAAAATGTAAGCAGACTTTTAATACCCAGCTGGTGTTCAACAATGTCAGCAGATCAGGAATGATAAATGGAAAAAAAACATCAGCAGATAATGAGATGTACTGCTGCCCTTGGAGGCATCTTCTACATTTTAGCCGCATGAAGAGCAGATCTGGTACACATGCCCAAGGCTCATGCTGCAAGTTGAAATCTTTGCCACGAGATGCAAGTTTTCCATGTAAGAAATGTGAGGCCACAGGATCAAGTTGCTCAGAAGTCATCAGTTTATATTCCACAAGGCAGCCGTTAAATACACCGTACCCTTCGTGGACTTGACTACAGGCTGGGCAGGGAACTGCCTTCTGCAGGCTCATGAGAAGCCAGAATGACAAGCACAGAATTTGAGAGAAATATCTATAAAAGCAGACTGATATCAGACCATATGAGAGGGTCAGGAGGGTCTGTTCAGAGCAGATCAGATCAGATCAGTCTATTCCACTTAAAATGACATGCTTGCTTGTCCATTCATACCACCGGATGAAGTAGGGTGCTGCCCAGAAAAACTCGTCTCTCTGAACCAGCTAATCTCTCAGATGTTACTCTGTCTTATCTTCTTCATGACTTCAGGCTAATGTTGCTATCCACCTCTTGTTCATTTGCCTGCTGTATCATTTTTAAGCAGCAAAAAGAAATATCCCCATTTCTCTAACCACTAAGGAAACCCAATCACCAAGGGGAGGACAAACTTTTTTGTGAACAAGCCTAGTGGGACCTCCAGCCAGACAAGACGCAAGGTGACGGTCAGGATGTGGTGCAAACATATGAAGATGATACAACCACCTCCCCTTTGATGTGAGGGCTTACACTGGAGATGCCTGAGAAGGGAGGAAGGGCAATAATTATGTATCCAGTGAAAACACCTTGGTCTTTATCACTGGTAGCTTTCTGCACAGGGAAAGGAAAACAAATCCAGAAACTCACAGCATCCCATGCAGGCACCTGCTCAATCATTTTATGATCCAAATCATTTTGTAGGTAGTGAGTGCTTGTGTACTTGTAGGGGATGGGAGGCATTACCAACTGGGTGAGCTTGTCTGCTCTGGCATTTTCCTTTTTATCACATAAGCGGCAACCTTAAGTGACAGTTCCTAGTCCCCTTCCAGGCCAGGTGAGAGATCTCAACTTTCCTGCTTGCTGATATTAAACACAGGGGCCAACGTGCTTGGATCTAAGCAGACTCTTCAGTACATTTTGAGAGGGTCTGCGATCACAAGATCTGCTGAAACAAATTTCAAACATTTTTCCAAATTCTGTTTTCTTTCACTGCTCGCTAGCTTTGAGTCCTTGTGGCTTATCGACAGGGTGGCAGTGATTCATGCACAACGCAGTCACCTGCGCCAGTGGCAGGCTCCAAACACAGAAATGTGCAAGTGAGGCCTTTTCCAAGCTCATCCCTCTGGACCTGTTCTTAAGATCTTGCTCTCTGGCAGGACTTTGAACAAACTGGTGGGTGAAAGTGGACAGGGCATGCTGGGACAGGGTAGGCAAGCTCTTAGTGCATCACGCATTGCAAGAATGGACCATCCTAAATCTCTGGAGGTGAACTATGAGCATCATGAATCCTGCTGAGGCCAACTGTCCCTTGTCTTCAACCCAAAGTCTCTTGCCAAGGTCTTTAATGACCTCCTCTTGGCCAAAGCTCAGAACCTGTTTTACATCCTCACTCTCCATGGCCTCCCAGCTGCCCCGACACAGTGAACTAACCCTGCTCCTCTGAACATCTCAGCCTCCCTCATCTTCCATGATTCTGCAAGAACATGAGGCAGGTAAGAGGAGGAACAGGTGAGGACACAGGACCCTCTGCATCTCCCATCTATCTTTCTTCCAGAGGCCTCTCTTCCCTCTATACTTTAACACCATGTCATTTCATTAATAAACCTTCCCCGAAGAGGCTGTAATCTAAGACAAGCACTAAGAGATGAATACCATGTATGGAGGAATACAAAGAAAAAAGGGACAGTACTGTTGGCATGACAGGCAGTGGTCTTTAACACTTCAGCAGCCTAACCACCATCAAGTTTTCAGTGGCATCAGGAAAGAGTTTTATAGAAAGTACTGAAAGAGCACAAAAAATTTAGCGTTGCAGACATTTACAGGGAGCTTCTCCCTAACACGTAGCAAAGACAATGCTTGCATGATTAAGACAATTAGCTAAGAAGGTAGCAGCGTTTTTGTAGCAGCATTCTGAATGGAAGAGAGTGGGATGAACCAGCTGTCCACGCCAGAGAGTGGGATGTTATAGTAACCAAGATAAGAGTCTGGACAAGAATTTGAATTGTGTGAATGGACAGGAAAGGCTCTACATCAGAAACGCTATGGAGAAAGAACGTGCAAGACTGAGATGCAAGCCTAGACACAGGGGCCTGGAGCCCTTCCTAGCCCGAGTTCACCTGTTCCTGCTTAAGTGCTAAGTCTGGCCAAATGAAAACTGGTTTTCAGAATTCAGCTGTCCACTAGAGTCACGTGCGACTAAGATTAAGTAAGACTTTTAACAGAAGCACATTCAGCACACTGACACTTCATCAAGCTGGGAATATATTTGAGAATGATTAAATAAACGAATTGAGTAGGATAAGTGGGAAAGAAAACCCTATCAAGCAGCTCTCTAGCTTCAAAACACTAAGCAAAAATCATATTGCATCCATCAAAGCCAAACGTTTCTCACTTCACAACCCTCTTACTGACAAACATATAAAAGGGTAACAAACAATTGCCTCTTGCTGCCAAGGCAGCGTGCAGTATCAGCCCGTTTCCAGAGTGCCCTCTTGATGGCAATTGACTACAGAGAAGATATAGCCTGGACAGTGAAATATGAGAAACCAAGTCTATTCTTTTTCAGCCGCTCCTCCTTGTAAAGGGCAATTCAGTGAGAGGTTTACAAAGGTTGGGAATAGTTCCTCTATGCGAGGCATACAGCTTCCCATTATAACACAGAAGCTTTTGTTATTTAGCTGCATACACTGAAACATGGAGAGCACTTAAACTTCATCTGAACAATTGCTTCAACTTTGTTGGGGGTTTTTTTGGTTTTTAAATAAAAGGCTATAACGATGTCTGCCAAAATTTGTGCCAAGCCAATGCATCTTTGTAAAGAGAGTTTTAGCACTTGTGAGATAAAAACAGTACATTGTTTTTAACTTGTTTTACTTCCTCACGAAGCATACAACTGTTAAACCCTATTAATAATATTTAGAGATGATGGACAAATCGAGCCATTTCAAGAAAGACTACTAATTCCTGCTCAAGGCATCCCTTCATTAGGCAGATTGTGCATTACAGTGCATTAACTGGCCTAGAAAAGTATTTTATCTACCCTAACAAGCCTGCAGTCATTGCTCCTCAGATCTCATTAAGGACCAGCTAAAAATGGCCAGATGGGATACCCTGAAGGAACAGAGGCTCGGTGACAGACTGCCGGTAGATGGCATACTTTCTTAAGTACAGCACTTTGGAAAGCACAATCTTTGAGACGCAAGGGAGAGCTCTGAAACCCTGCAGTCATATACAGTCCCACGGGCTATTCTGCAGCAAAACAATTATTAAACGCAATGTCCCGGCCACATTTTCAGTGCTCAATTCTACTGTCATTTTAACTAGGTCTGGCGTTTTTCATTTCCTCTTCTAAGCTGTTGAGAACGAGTGCTTGGCCCCGTTAAATAGCTTACGGATTTACGGCATTTCAGTCACGGGTGAAGTGACCGCATGTACTTCCTGCTAACCTCACCGGGACTTTGGACGGCTTAATCTATGGGAGCTGCTAGACATCCACAGATGAAAGACAAAATCCATGCTGTGATCAGAGGACATTTTCTGTCAAGATGCATATAATATAATTGAACTTCCTAATTGTAGTTCTGTACAATTGGTAAGTTTAAATACAGTGAAGGTCAGTGAAATCAGCATTTAACAAGAGAACAAAGGTGATAAAATGCTATGCATCAATTAGTCTTTTTAATTTATGTCAAAGCCATTTATTATTAAACACTAAGCTACAGTAACGCTGCTGTGAAACCAAGGAGCCCACTGAAATCAGTGTTACCTAAGGTTATGTTACCATAATCACCACCTCCGTTGTCAGAATTAAATGACTGTCCACACAGACAGAGGAGGTATCTCTACATGGGCATGAATATTTAATTACACGGTTCCCCACTCATTTCTATACAATTTAGAGAGCTTAACATATTACAAGAGTTTTTTTTATGGGGGTTTTTCATGCCAGGCTGAAGGCAGCATATTGTGCTATTTTGTAAAATAAAAATAAATCCAAGCCAGGGGTCATTTTTGGAGTCCTCTGATCCAGCACTTGCTGCAGAACAATGGTTGCTGATGTGGGAGATGGGAGTGATCTGCTTCACTTCCATAATACTTGCCGAGCAGCCCGTGTTAGCGCGTTACATAAAGTCTGAGACTAAATGACAAGGCTCTCACTTCAAGAAGCCATACGGTGGGTGGGAATAAAATGTTGGCTGCCAATTTGCAAATCCCTGCACGAGATTATTTAAAGAACGGTCAAAAGTTTTAAAGCAGTTGTCACACTATGTCTGTTAGGTCATAAAGCCCTTACAATGGCCGATAAATTCATATCCTAAAGCATCTGGCAGGGTTGCTGTGTGAATGGCTTCTGCATTTTTCCTTAGCTGTCACTAAACGAATCTCAATGTATGATGTCATCTATTAGCAGAGGGACAGCAAGGTTCAATTAGTCATTTGTGAATTACTCTGAAATCTCTGGATGAAAAGCATTAGAAATACTAACTGCTTTCAAAAAAATGGCTCAGTGTTAGGAAGTGGTAAGCAGGAATACTAATTTCAAGCAACTTATGCCCATATTACCACAATCAACCCAGACATCCGCAGCCAGAAGTCTCATTTAAAAGCAGATGAAGCATTCTGAACAAGACACCCTGCTACATACTCATAAAAGAGAGTTCTCGCTCAGTAGGATGCTCTGCTCACTTGCTACTATTGAGTTTATGCAAATGCAAGCCTACTGAAAATAAAGAGGGGAAAGGATAAAAAAGGAGGAGCGTGGACCTCTACCTGTCATGCAACATGAAAAGATATTTCAAAACTTTCTCATGCCTAACAACACTACATTAATTGTTTTAAAAAAGAATAC
>NW_017728899.1:1122505-1135589 GCF_001723895.1 Crocodylus porosus
CATCTTTGTAAAGAGAGTTTTAGCACTTGTGAGATAAAAACAGTACATTGTTTTTAACTTGTTTTACTTCCTCACGAAGCATACAACTGTTAAACCCTATTAATAATATTTAGAGATGATGGACAAATCGAGCCATTTCAAGAAAGACTACTAATTCCTGCTCAAGGCATCCCTTCATTAGGCAGATTGTGCATTACAGTGCATTAACTGGCCTAGAAAAGTATTTTATCTACCCTAACAAGCCTGCAGTCATTGCTCCTCAGATCTCATTAAGGACCAGCTAAAAATGGCCAGATGGGATACCCTGAAGGAACAGAGGCTCGGTGACAGACTGCCGGTAGATGGCATACTTTCTTAAGTACAGCACTTTGGAAAGCACAATCTTTGAGACGCAAGGGAGAGCTCTGAAACCCTGCAGTCATATACAGTCCCACGGGCTATTCTGCAGCAAAACAATTATTAAACGCAATGTCCCGGCCACATTTTCAGTGCTCAATTCTACTGTCATTTTAACTAGGTCTGGCGTTTTTCATTTCCTCTTCTAAGCTGTTGAGAACGAGTGCTTGGCCCCGTTAAATAGCTTACGGATTTACGGCATTTCAGTCACGGGTGAAGTGACCGCATGTACTTCCTGCTAACCTCACCGGGACTTTGGACGGCTTAATCTATGGGAGCTGCTAGACATCCACAGATGAAAGACAAAATCCATGCTGTGATCAGAGGACATTTTCTGTCAAGATGCATATAATATAATTGAACTTCCTAATTGTAGTTCTGTACAATTGGTAAGTTTAAATACAGTGAAGGTCAGTGAAATCAGCATTTAACAAGAGAACAAAGGTGATAAAATGCTATGCATCAATTAGTCTTTTTAATTTATGTCAAAGCCATTTATTATTAAACACTAAGCTACAGTAACGCTGCTGTGAAACCAAGGAGCCCACTGAAATCAGTGTTACCTAAGGTTATGTTACCATAATCACCACCTCCGTTGTCAGAATTAAATGACTGTCCACACAGACAGAGGAGGTATCTCTACATGGGCATGAATATTTAATTACACGGTTCCCCACTCATTTCTATACAATTTAGAGAGCTTAACATATTACAAGAGTTTTTTTTATGGGGGTTTTTCATGCCAGGCTGAAGGCAGCATATTGTGCTATTTTGTAAAATAAAAATAAATCCAAGCCAGGGGTCATTTTTGGAGTCCTCTGATCCAGCACTTGCTGCAGAACAATGGTTGCTGATGTGGGAGATGGGAGTGATCTGCTTCACTTCCATAATACTTGCCGAGTAGCCCGTGTTAGCGCGTTACATAAAGTCTGAGACTAAATGACAAGGCTCTCACTTCAAGAAGCCATACGGTGGGTGGGAATAAAATGTTGGCTGCCAATTTGCAAATCCCTGCACGAGATTATTTAAAGAACGGTCAAAAGTTTTAAAGCAGTTGTCACACTATGTCTGTTAGGTCATAAAGCCCTTACAATGGCCGATAAATTCATATCCTAAAGCATCTGGCAGGGTTGCTGTGTGAATGGCTTCTGCATTTTTCCTTAGCTGTCACTAAACGAATCTCAATGTATGATGTCATCTATTAGCAGAGGGACAGCAAGGTTCAATTAGTCATTTGTGAATTACTCTGAAATCTCTGGATGAAAAGCATTAGAAATACTAACTGCTTTCAAAAAAATGGCTCAGTGTTAGGAAGTGGTAAGCAGGAATACTAATTTCAAGCAACTTATGCCCATATTACCACAATCAACCCAGACATCCGCAGCCAGAAGTCTCATTTAAAAGCAGATGAAGCATTCTGAACAAGACACCCTGCTACATACTCATAAAAGAGAGTTCTCGCTCAGTAGGATGCTCTGCTCACTTGCTACTATTGAGTTTATGCAAATGCAAGCCTACTGAAAATAAAGAGGGGAAAGGATAAAAAAGGAGGAGCGTGGACCTCTACCTGTCATGCAACATGAAAAGATATTTCAAAACTTTCTCATGCCTAACAACACTACATTAATTGTTTTAAAAAAGAATACTTGTGGATAACAAAAATATCCCACAAAAAACCTTCCTAGTAACATCAGTAAGCATATGCCATAGTTTGGTATTAGAAAGCATGACAGACAAAGGAAACTTTTCCCTCCCAAACGTTTTTGCTAACAGTGGTTAAAAAAAAGGTAAGTTAGAAGTGTGTTCTCAAATATTCGGGAATTTCACTTACAGTGAAAACACATTTTCCTTTTTTTTTTTTTGTGCACAAGTATTTGCTACCTAATCACTGTAAAGTTTGCTTTCCGAACGTAGGGAGAGTTACTACATCAGTCCAAGGTAGGTCTAGGTAATCACCACAAGTAACAAGTCTTTTTACAAAGCATAAATCAAGGAAATGCCCTTACAGGCAGTGAACAGATGGATTTAGACTTGAGCATGGCCAAGGCACGCTTGTTTTATTTACAGAGCACCATGCAGACGTGAGAGAGTGATGCATCACCAGATATTGCAATAAGTTACATTTTTCATCTATATTTGGTATCACACCTGCAACTGTATTCTCTAATCTGTCTCCCACAAGGCTAATACTGACATGCCAAATTTCTAAGCATCTTAAAATAATACTTAAATAAAATTGCAAGAGAAATTTTGCCTTACTTTCCAGAGGGAGCTCACACTGCTTTAAATTCACATCTATTTAAGGAGTGAGAATCGGAGCTTTCTGTGCACTTATTTACTACTCTTGGAAGGCCCCCGAGCATCAGCTTTTACACCCACAGCTTTATTAGCAACAGAAGTAGATGACATTTTTGAAATTATATTAGTTAACAGGCTGTCCAAGGAATTTGGAAGGTAGCATCAAATCTGCTGGACGGCTTTGAAATCTCAGTCCATGTTTTCTATTTTCATATAGCTATGCATGGCTAGACTCATGATTAGGCACATGATGTCACAGCTGGAGAAAAATCAAAGAAATAGTACCATTATCCCTTTGACAGCATGACAGGTATTGATTTTCTTCTTAAAGGCCTAATATTTCTAAAATAAATAGTTTTCCATAAAATGGCAAACAAAGGCTATTGTTGGTATGTTGCTCTGAAAGGGTTTCATTGGTAATTTTGTAAATAGTGCAGGACTGTGCCACTGTTGAGTAATGTGGCCTTTCTACACTCATGCTAGTAAAAAATAGGCTACTTTATGCTTAAAAACCACCCCCCAGAGATTTGTTGCCTTTCTGGATCTCAGACTAAGCTGACACAGCGTTCTGGAAGTGTGACTACAGTTTGTGTAGATACCTGATCAGACTTTAAACCAGCTAGTTCAAGTAGCGACAGCAGTGAAGCTTCAACAGCACAGGGCTTCAATACAGACTGGATAAGCCTACTCTGTTTTCTTCTTTGCTTGCTTTTTAAATTATTTCCCTCTCTTCCGCGTACTGTCCTAAGTCTTCATCAGGAAGGGCAGCACATAAATCTAGTAAACAGACAGTATTTTTTTCTCTCTGCACCCCTGAAGGCCTTAAAATGACCTTAATTATGAGGACACAGCTCCACATCCTCTAATGATATTACAAGGTTTGGGAGAGGGAGAGAACCCATTAGTATGATGGTTAAGAAGTAGGGAAGAAATTTTTTTTGAAGAATTTGATTCCATTTACATCATAAAGGAGCAAAAAAACCAAAACAAAAAAACACCCCCCACCCCCGACAGACAACATGGAAGATGCATGGATGCACTAGTTGAACGTGCTTATGGGAATCAAAGGTTAAACTTGTAGAATCTGCTGGTAGTAATCAATGTATAGTTTTACTTTACATTCAAAAAGTATTCTGTGTGGCCAGCGTGGCAGCGCTCTCACCCACACCAGTCATCTTGTTTGTCAATACATTACGGGAGAACGCAGAACTCCACAGTTCTCTTACAGGAAATGGTTGACTTTTTTTTTTTTTTTAAAGCATGGTACAGATTTTAAAATATTCTGCTATAGATCTTAAATGGATGTCTGATACCTCCCGTTTCTTGTGGAATATTCATATCCCAAGATGGCATGAGATCCACACTGCAAGAGGGGAAGTAAAATCCCTCTAGCATGTCCCAGATCCCTGCCCCACAGACCCCAATACTTACCGCAGGGGTCCAGATAAGTGGCAGCCGGGAAAAAATGCTGACGCGGGCTCCACAGTTCTGGAGCTGCCTGAGCCTGCGAATCGGCAAACGGCAGTGGCAGAGCTCTGGAGTAGCGCGGGCTGCTCAAAAAGCAACAGGGAACATAGCTGGGAGGCTGGCAGAAGAAGACGGGATGCCAGCCGGGAGACACTGCCTGCAGAGCTGGGATACCCAAGCACCAAGTGCGGGGGAGCGGAGCTGAGCTGAGCATCTGCCGGAAGACTCCAGCAGACAGGACAAGAAACACCAGCCTCAGAAACCGAGGAAAGCCTGGGAGCAACACCGCAGCCCCATCAGGGAGCCCAGGTACCGTGGCTGGGAATGGCAGCAGGGAACTGCTAGCCCTCTCTGACAGCTCGACGAGGAGGAAGATGCAGCTGGCTGTGCAGTCCTGCATGGGAACTACAAGCCCCACCAGTCTGGGAGGAGAAGGAAACCGACTACAGGTCAGCCAGGACCCGGGGGCGGTCACACTGGAAAGACTGGCCAAGGTGGGGCACAGGGTGGCTGCCTGTCCTCACAACTACTAGGAGGGAAGGGACAGACGAGTTCTCCTATCCCCACCCGAGTGGCCAAGTGGACACTGGGAGACAGAATCCCAGGAGTCCATTGGCAGATGCCAGACACTTTCAGTTGAGTTTTCTAAGTTACAGTTAGCCCCAAGCTGGAGCAGGTTTAGTTGCCCGAGCCAGTCTGAACTTGAGGGACCGACCACGGGGAAGATTCTTCTGGCTGGGAAGACCAGACCCATCTCAAGACAGGCGGCGCGGATGACACTATCATCTAGGAGAAGACCTGCAGGGTGCAGCATTCGCCCAGGCCATGGATGTGGTAACAGTGGTGTACAGGGGAGGTTTTGGAGCCACACTAAGAAAGACCAGGGTCGAGATCCCTTTGTCTTGGGGCCACCTACAGGGAACTGCCTCCCCAGTAACGAACAAAGACGTGGCAGGCGAGTAGGAGCAGCACCCGAACCATCTAGGTGGCACCCTGACATTGCTTGGGGACAAGGCACCTATCAAGAAGAGGCTGAAGCCCTACAACATCTACAAGCGACACACACCCACATACAAAAGAAATTACATTTACTCAAGCATATCAGGAAGCCAAAACTCCTAACCCACAGTGTGGTCTGCATTAGGGATGTTTTTGAAAAGGCAGGGCATGACTCAAAAAAAAAAATCCATGTTTAAGTCAGATGCCTTAATTCCAGCCAATCTAAAAATAGAGCTGTCCCTCTATGAAAGGGTTGTGCAAGACATACCCAAAAAGGAGCTATGAAACAAGATGACACTTTGTCCTTTAGGAGAGCAGCCTAAAGCAGAAGGGAGACCATAACAGGGTGTCTACTTCCACAAATACATTTCTATGAAAGCGTTTGACAAATATATAGTTATTTATCTCTTGTTAAATACATCTCAGAAGGACTTTTCCTTTTTTATTTATTTAGAAAAAAGAGTGGAAAGTGGGCGCTTCATTTCAGCTATCTTATACTATGTTCTAGCACAAAATACATAAAACGCACTTACTTCATCTCTATAAAGAGGACTTGTATAATACATTATATCCATTGCACTGCTGTTCAGCATATCTCTTAAACCACGTACTTTATCAGGAGTAATGGAGTCAACGGTGTCTAAAAAAAAAAAAAAAGAAGCCCAAGTGTTATATTCAAAATCACGATAAATGTAGATGAAGACAATGTGGACAAATGAAAACATGAGAAGGTATGTCTGGTAACCACTTTAGCAAATTTAAGTAATGGAAAATCCAAAGGAGTTAAGTGCTGATATTAATGCTTCAAATAAATCCAAGCGTCAGCTCTCCTCAAACAGAAGACAAATTCGTATTTGGCTTGACCTAAACAGAAGAACATTTCAATGCAAGTCATTATTTTATTAGTACTTGTAGAAGTCTAGAAAATTGTATTTTCAGTGACTCTACCTCCATCAAGAGCAAGTTTAGATCTCCATTCAACAGGTAGGAACTCAACATGTGTTGCAAGATTGGAAAAGTACTTTTCTTCTATTTTTCTTGCAGTATCACGCATCCTGAAAAATTAAAATGTGTATTTTAACTGAACTGTATGCATTACATAAAATAAAAGTTAACACGTGTCAGATTAAAAGTGACCTGATGTACAGGCATGATAACTTGCTCATATTATATCATTCAACTTTTATGATATGCATCATTATTAATATACATGTTTATTTTTACATCTAAACACAATGTCACCTGAACATTCTTACTGGTCTAAATTGTCATGTAATGAAAAACTTTTTGTATCATCTGTGCAAAAGACCGAGTTTTAGGAACTTCTATTGTGTTACAGTATGGGGCTGATATAAAACACATTCATGCCAAAGAAAGTCTTCCCATTAAGGTAAATGGACTGGGAATTACATTGGAAGAACTAAATCCTGGTCTCACTGATTCATGAAAGTTTTGCCATCATTTTCAGTGGTTCAGGATTTTGCCCCAAGTGTGTAATCCACTACTAATCCACTACATAAAGCAGCCAGCAAATTTAGCTTTTTAGAGTATATAACAATTACAACATGACTGAATGGAGTATGAAACGGAGGAGTTAGCTTCTTCTAACAGGAAGGTGGCTCCTAGAGAGGTCAGAAGCTTGACAGTTCATAGAGCAAGCAACAGGAGCATTTATTAGTTGCAGCAGAACAAAAGGCTCACTAAGCTGCTAAACTTCTTTTCCTTTTTTAAAACATGTTTAAACATAACTTTAAAAAGACACACAGATACTTAACTTGAAATGTAAGCGACTCTAGAGAAATCCAAGTATTTTTAGGAACTAAATGTGTCTAACTCCCCCCCATCTGCTGCTTTGGGAAAGGAACTTTAATTTTTATTTTATTTTTCTTTAAAGAGAGAAAACAGAAGTCCCCTCTGCTGCTGTGACAAATCATCCAAAAAAGGGAAACTAAGACTGCAAATAAGACGAGACTAAAGCCATTAAAAATTCTATGAAATACGAAAATTGTATTTTTCTCGGATGTCTTTCCACTAGCTGTCTCGTGTCCAACTGATAACGTTAGCATTTTTTGAAAAAGTAATGCGACGTCAGTACTCCTTTTGGTAAAAAATGTTAAAACAGTTGAGCTCATTGCCCCATTACAGGCAGAATGTTTTGAAAAGAAGAAATAAGACTAAATCCAGGGGTGCAACCATATTTGCTTCTATTTTCAAAGCAAAGTGCTTTTAATGCCTTGATCTGGACCAACGCTGTCTTTACAGCTTTGTCCACAGCTTGGGAACTTCAGGGAAAGAAGGGGGCCAACAATCCAAATGGTGCAAAATTAGCACTGCAGAGCTGTGGGGTAGGCAAGTAGGTTGAACACAGTTCAGGTTCCTGCCACTTCCTTCTTTTTGGAAGTCAACTCAGTTATTACCAGCCAGAAGCTTGCTTGCTGCCACCACTGCAGGGAAGGCTGGTTCAGATGACCTGGCAGGAATATCCATGAGATTCTTCCTTAAGAAAGTTTCCTATTACGAATGTTGCCTATCCCTGATAAGGCTGCATCATGGATTTAGTTATTCCTGCTTTACAGGTGGGTCTGAAGGAGTTTTATGTTGCATGTGGGAAGTCAGGAGCCGCTGCCACAGATCAGGCAACCAGGTCCTCCAACCCCAGTTGTACCTTAGCTCTACCACTAGCAGGTCCCTGAAGGCCATGGGGAAACTCTGGGCAAATCTCTCCCACTTCCCTGCTTTGTATTGCACATACAAATATCTACCTAATTCACTGCGGATGCCAAGAGAGACTAGCAGATGACAACAGTGCTTGGGAAAAAGAGTACTCTTTGTGAATGAATGCTTGCCAATTGTTTTTAAAAGAGCATGCCTTTCCCAAAATGATTATACTTCTCTAAAATGAGAAAGCTTTTGACTTCAACAGCAGCTGACTGAAGTTTAGGCCATTTGACTGAAAGGATTTTTTTTAAGAGATGGAAGGGAAACAGAGAAACTTTCCCACCCTCATTTAAAATGATTACTGCTGCGCTGGCTAAACAACCTGCACTGCCATTTTTAAAGCTTGGGCTGAGGAGCAAAGTGCTTGCAAGGTAAAGCAGAGCACTCAGCGCGCAAGAGAAGGAAATGGATGAGTAACAGGCAAAAGGGCTCATGTACACGTAAGGAGTCTTCTTGACGGAGCCCAAAGGAAGCTCCATCAATTCTCTGATGGATGGTCCCCTCCCACCCCCCATCCACCCTGCGCAAGGCCAGAACAGCAATGATACTGGGTAAATACGGAGGAAAGGCAAGGGAAGGGAAGAGAAGGGAATCCTCAGATTTCTTAGGGACGTCACAAAGGGGAAGACAAGTGAAAAGATACAGAGACAGCGACAATACATGCCTTGTCCTTACATGCAAACTGACTTTACGCTGGCAATCAGGGGAAAACCCCCAAAACCCTATGTCATTTCTCAGAAGATATTTTAGAAGAAACTCACATGAGCCTAACTTCTCCCCCAACGAATCTCCATTTTACAGTTCAAGACGAGTGGGAAATTCAATATATATTGAATTTACTATATACCCAGGGGGAGCTCTTTAAAGGGTGTGTATGTGTGTGGATATATCTATATGTGAATGCATATAAATTGGTTTTTAATTATATACACACATGCCCTCTTGTTATTTTAAAATAAAATTTAAAATGAAAATTATCTATCTAAGGGTAGGGCATGTGTGTATATAATTAAAAAACAATTTATACACATTCACCTATACATATATCCATATATACACCCTCCCTTTAAAGGGCTTCCCCCAAGTAACGAAGACAAAAGAAAAAATGCCTGACTGAATAAAAAGATGACTGTACAGCACAAGACAGGAAATTTAAGTTCTTAAAATCTAAAGCAGGCAGGCTAGGAAACACCAACACTTGTTAGGCAGAGACAGAGGTTTCCATTACCACTGGGAAACAAAGCGGTCAGTGGCCCACTAACACCAAGACCGATAACAACCAGACAGGAAGCAGTCCGCTCCTCAACTCAAACTGGTCGAAGCGCAGAAGCTGTACGCATGCATAACGCACAGGATTTCCACACAATAAAAACAACGAGCTGGGAAAGCAGAGTCACACCTTTGGAAAAGAACCAAGTCCTAACAGAAGAGGAAGAAGGTAAAAGCTTCACACCGTTGTAAACATCAAAACAGCACGACAACACACATTATAAACAGGTATAAAGTTGACTTGACTGAAACAGTATATCAGAGCCCTTTAAGCGTGCGACGAAACATCTTCAAATACTGCAGCCTTTTTTTGATCAATTAAATTACTAACCTTTGTTGGGTTTTTAAAGATGTCTAGTTGTCAGATAAAATTCACCCAAAAGCTTGGAAGGTTATGGGACCACAAAAGCCAAACTCATCTGATGTATCCATGGCTCTTCTTTCTTTTCAGAAGCAATGGGGTATAGACTAGGCAAATTGGACCTTCCCATCATGGAATACTGAGTTTCCAGAGGTGCGCGGGGCTCTAGTCCTGTTTGGAAGGGTTTGGCATATTACTAAAACCACCCTTGGGCAAGTTGATGATGAGGATTTCCTAACAGTCTCCATTTCAAAAACAAAGCAGCTGCATTTGGAGAAGCAGTCCTACTAGGAGCTCTCTCAACCCGTTAGCAGAGCACCCTGTGTCCCCACCGTGTGCCCCTTTACGTTTTCCACAAGGACCAGCCAAGCACCACTCCAGTCTCATCTCTGTTGCTAGCTCTCTCTCGATTCCACTTCATCTTGTCCAGTCTCCTGGAACAGGTCCAGACTTTCTGTTGTAATGGATGAAAGGCAAACTTTTCAACAGCTCCTGGGTGATTTAGAAGCCTAAAAACGCTGTTGGATACAGCCTCTGGAGCATGCCCAAGAATACTGCCAAGGCTGGCCATGTACACCCACATCTGCACACATCTGCACCTGCGAATTAGCCAGAGGAGACGGCTCAGGCACACACCCCAGCACATGGTCCCTGGCTCTCCACATCTGGAGAAACAGGACGTGGCCCACAGGACAGGGCTGCCCAGATGCATCCAAGTTGCCTACTTCGTGGGTTCATCTTATTTCAACAGTGCTCCAGGACTCACTCGAGAGGCCATACAGACATAGTCTATACGACCTTTTTTTTTTTTTTTTTTTTTTTTTTTTTTTTTTTTTTTTTTTTGAAGACAGACTCGGGCACTTTTAAACGTAAGTCTCATTACAACTACAGATCCTAAGACATGTTCAAAAACTTTAATATAAAGTTAGAAGCCCAGAATACTCACTTCATGAGAAACACAGCTGGTCCCTCAGCCACTGCAGAGGAGTTGCATTTTATATCTATATCTATATAGATAGGGATAGATATATATAGAGATATATATAGTGTAACAGTATTTTCTCTGTGTTAAGGGTATATATGCAATGAAGACACATGAAAAAATACAGAGATAACAAAACTACAATCCCTTTGTCTGTATGGGTCTTCCTCGGATCTCAGATTATAAATATGCTAGCACTACAGTCTCCTAAATTTCTATTGGTTTTAATTTCTACCATTGCATTTCACATTAAATATAATCACAACCAAGTTCTTCAAAATGGGTTCAAGTATACTTCTTAGTTACTTTGATGCATCAGATAACTGCACAGCAACTACAGTAATACATATATAGGCTACTGACCAGTAAAAAAGAAAAAGAATACACTATAAGACACGTTACAACTAGAAATGGAACTGTTAACCTTTTTTTGTCCCCTGTTAGGAATTGCTGTACTAGCCATGTTAATGCTGTCAGTGCACACAAGATCAAGACAAGCCCTCGTTCTACTCTAGCAGCCGTACCTTGCAAGGGATGCTTGGTTTTCTCACATATTAAAGTAGATTAGCAAAACATTTTATGTACTCAACACAAGGTCCCAGTGAGCTACAGCTCATTTGGCACAAAGGTTTTCATATCGCACTTCCACTTACGACCAATTTAATACCTTTTGGCCAAAAGAAAAATTTGTTCAAGCTATCTTTACGACCCCTATAGGAGGTACATCTGTACGTGTATTATTATCAGTGTAGCTTTTGGGGATGCTGCTGTTATCACTGGATTTCTTTCTGCTCTTTCTGGTTCACTTTTAATTTAGTACTTGCACTATTTCATAGATGGCAACTCTTCAGTCACAGATTCAATTAATATCTGACAGATGAGATGAAACCTGATCCAAGAAACAGGTGGAAATAATTCTTCTCCCAGATGCAAGTGATCTGGCTACTGAAATCTTTGTTCCAGAGAAAAAAAATATTTAAAACCGACAGCAACCACAGCCCTTTTATTTTAGGGTTCAAATAAAAAGAACAGAATCACAGGCGATGGATGCAACATGGACGCACCTTTATGGGCATTTTGTTCCACAGATATGTTATGCACATGGAACAATAGGCTGGAAAATAAAGGTTTATGTTTTGGGACTCAGTGTGGATGAAATGCTTTAAGATTCTGCAATCTATTTTGTGACTAAAGCAATGAAATTATAATTCCTTTAATTCTGCTGCTGCATATCTCAGTTCTTTGAGTGTGCCCTGGCAATGAACATTAGTGTGCCTGTTATCGCTCTGATTTTCTTTGCACTGAACACCCCTTAAAGTGGAATAATGTAAGAACAAAAAATAAAAATCAGAAAGTCTATAAACAAAGCAGCTTTATTATTATGATATTAAGTTGAATCCACAGACCTGGCAGAGGAAAAATACAGTTCCTAAAGAGCTGAAAATATTACCCAGAGTCATTTACTGCCTACTCCTGTCTGCAAAAGTTTCAGGTATGAATGATCTCAGATTATAGGAAAAGAAACAGGCCATTTAACCTTTTCAACTTCAGAAAGTGCAAAAATCTCAGCCAAAGGGGTTTATTTTTTAAGTTAAACCAGATCCAAGAAAATTAAAGAAAAAGAGGACAACTTGCTGAGTAGAGCAGCCTACATGGCCTTGTGCTCTCTTTATCTTTCTGTTCCTTCAACTGGCTGTCCTACCTTATACAGCCTATAATCTTTGGGGCAGGAGATGCCCAGCTATTATGCTTGCACAGCAGCTATCAGGGGTGTGCGAAACAGGCTGTATTCAATTTGGATATGGCCCAAGTCGGGGACAGTGATTCAATGCTGATTGGGACAATCACCGATTTGGCCATAGACACAGCTTTAAATGTTTTTTCTACTTACCTTGAGGTACCAGGCACGGCTCGTGAATGCTGCAATGCTGAGGCACACGGGGTGTCCCACAGGAGCATGGGGGTCCCCAGCATGCTTGGTAGCAGACCCAGAAGTGGACCAGAAGCACTTCTGGGGCTGCTGGGGAGCGTGATGGGGGGCCACCTTGCACCCCTGCCAGCTCAGCGATCGGCCATGGGGGAACACCGGATGCCCCCCAGCAGACCCAGACAGAACCAGTCACTGAGCTGGAGGAGTGTGGGGGGCCCAGCGCACTCCCCAGCAGAGCCAGAAGTGGACCAGAAGTGCTTCTAGTCCACTTCTGGGTCTGCTGCTGAGCATGCTGGGGGCACCCCCGATTCTCCTGTGGGATGCTCCATACATCCCAGCATCGCAGTGTTCATGAGCCACCTGCTACCTGGAGGTATGTTAAAAAAAAACATTTAAAGCTGTGTCTGTGTCCAAATCGTCAAATCTTTCCGAATCTCTCTGAATCAATTCAGAGGGCTTAAGGGACCTCCTGATTCAATTTGGATTCAGCGATTTGCCACCGAATCGGGCTGTATCTCTGCTGAACTGAATCAGCGACCAAAGCTTCGCACAGCCGTAGTAGTGAGCACAAACAGGATTGGCATTTTAGGTGCTATAACAGTAGAAGCAATGAGTATGACCACCAGAAAGAGGAAAAAAAAAAAATGGTGCAAACACTTGGGGG
>NW_017728899.1:1135689-1147598 GCF_001723895.1 Crocodylus porosus
GTGTCTTTTACAGCGCTTGTTCCACTGCCACCTGAAGAATCCTTTACTGGTTGCCAGCTGCCGTTTTCAATTAATCCTTAATGGAAGGGAGTACAAAAGCCTCTTTAGCTGACTTGTCAATAAGCATTTACTTTGTTGGAGGGATAGGCTGCCTGGAAACCAGCAGCAGTCATCAGAATGATGAAAAAGGCAATGTATGCATTTTTTGATTCTATCGGTCTTAAAAAATATCCTTTGCCAAGGGCTACTTGAACATCTCAGCTCAAAACAAAGGAAGGAGAAGAGCCTGGACCCCAATAGCAAAGACGTGCGCCACAGAGGGATTCTAAGAGACTGACACCAACCTCCCTATTGCTTACACTGACTAGGCCTTAGAAGAGAGGTGGTTAGCTGGTCAGTCAGAAGTCAGGCAGAAGGTAGGACAAGGTGGCACCTCAGGATGCAGACAGAAGTTATGGTTTCATAGTTTGTAGGGTCGGAAGGGACCTGAGCAGATCATCTAGTCCGACCCCCTGCCATGCAGGAAAGAGTACTGGGGTCAAATGACTCCAGCAAGGTGTTCATCCAGCCTCCTCTTGAAACCCCCCAGGGTAGGAGCCGGCACCACTTCTCTTGGAAGCTGGTTCCAGGTCCTAGCCGCCCTGACCATGAAGTAGTGCCTCCTGATGTCCAGTGTGAATCTCCCCTCTGTCAGCTTGTGACCGTTATTTCTAGTCACTCCTGGTAGTGCTCGGGGGGAACAGCATTTGTTGCACAGTCGGACCCCTGAAAGCATTCTACAGTTGTGCCGTGACACACGCAGGGCTGCAGAGCATTTTTGAAGTGCCGATTGTGTGACAACTTGACCCTTATCAAACGAGGGATCAGATGAAGGCATCCACTTTGGAGAACCTTAGGGCTGGGTTGATGGTGGGGCCCCACCGCCTTACAGTCATTCCCCCCCGCTCAGGCGGGGCAACCCCCAGCCTGCAGCTTGCTTCCATTCCCCTCTCTCCACTCCCTTCCTACAAGCAGCAGCAGAGCTGGAAGGGTGGGGGGGCAGGGCTTTAGGAGACAGGCAGGGTAGATTCCCCACCCCCCAGCCAACAGGTGAATGTGGGCGGGGCGGTGCTTTAACTCACGGCACTTTATGTAAAGCGCCATGAGTTAGTGAGGGCCTGCACATCTGTCAATGCCCTTAGAGACCAACTGGCTCAGAAAGGCATGAGTTTGCACAGCAACAACCTACTTGGCATTTGATGAAGCAGGCTGTAGCCCATGAAAACTCATGCCCCTCTGAACCAGTCAGTCTCTAAGGTGTGACCGTGCCCTACCTAGGCCTTAAAGGGCCCGGTTTGCCTGATGTAGAGCGCTCAGTCCAAACCCTCTTCAAGTAACCTTCCAAGGCACCCTAAAATGTTCTGTTTGCCAGCTTAAGGACAATCTGGACTGCAGCTCTCTAGGGGTCTGGTGTCAGCATCACTGGTACTCAGAGCTAAAGAGAAAAACTAGCTTTATTATCTCCAAGTTCTTTAAGGAGAGAATCATACAAATGCTGGAAAAGCCATTGAGGGTAACAAACTCCGCTTGGCATGAGCTAAACTGCTATGCCCAAAACAGAGTCTTTTTGTTTGAGTTGATATCTTTTATTAGACCAACTTGGAGGTGAGCTGATGTTTCTAGCAAGCTAGACATCTGCATTTCAGATCTGTGCTGAAGCAGGGAGTTTGTAGGCAGCTTACTGTCAAAAAACGAGCTGCACCCAAGACAGGTGATTTTAAGTCTTAACCTTGACAGCTGACAAAGAATGAGCATTGTGCTCACAGAAGTTTTTTGCTAGCGCTCTGCAGGAGCTCCTTTTGGAAGCGTCCCCACCCTGCTGCCTACCAACATTTCCTGTTTAAGACTATTTGAGAATGCTTTGAAATCCGCAGGCAGGCTCTCATCTAATTTTCTTAATAATACTTTAAAATAAATAGAGAGAAGACAAAAAAGAGCTACTAAGTAATTCTAGAAGCAGTGCAAAAAATACAGGCTCCGTGAAGCGCCAGGGGAATCCCAGGGGGCCTACTAGGATTTTTTATTAAACACTTCATGGAATGATAAAAGAAGTCTGAAAGGCAACATAATAAGTCACTGTCGCCACTGCCTGGCGATTCATTCGTCAGCACACTTACCTGCTTGTGCAGTACAGCTTCCACTTGCAAACATGCTGAGGGTTTCTATCCAATAGAATAGATCCCACTCCTTTGGAAAATGTCCCTTGCAAGTGGGTCTCGGTAAAGTTTGAGTTGTGCACCCCAGCCCCGACCAAGAGTAGTGTAATCCTGACTCATGCTCTTAACCCGGTGCCTGAACAATGGGCACAAGGTGATCAAAGGAAAGCCATGTGCTCTGTTATTCAGTCAAGAGGGTCACAATACGCAGCTCCTCAAACATCAGCTATCCCTAAGATGATCTGGCACAGAACAAGGATGGTAGGAACAGTGAAAGGGCAGGAAAGGGATATGCTGGAAGAGTGCCAGAGGTCAGGGGGTTGTTGCCTTACCCCTTCAGGCTGTGTGATCTGGTACAGTTACTGGGGAAATGCAACACCCCCGGACAGGGAACTTGTTAGTGTAAGTGATCATTCAAACATTTTTTTTTAAACCTAGTTTTATGACTAGGGCTGAGAAGGACCGGTTTTCATAAGTCATTTTTTCCCATGATCCCTAAACAAAGGACTGTCCTTAAAGGCATCTTTGTTCACTGAGAGCACAGAAGTGCTGACAGAGCAGAACCATAAAGACGACATTCAGCACCAACCCCTATGGTGATATACTATCCCCCTACAAATATTCCCCCAAACTTTTCTTGTGATTATTCTAGATGCCAAAGAGGGGAATTCAGGTCTCCTTTTCTTTCTACTGCATTCTAGCTATTCTGGAATTGTTTATGATACAAATAATATATACATACACACACGTGTACACCCCCCCATGCCTATATTAGTTACCCCCATGACTATAACCTACAGTCAGAATGATCTAATGTGGCCTATATTAGGATTCTGAACTTTTTATGGACTTCTTAAAGAAGAACCTGAACAGTAAGATTATGTTTTTGTGCCATAAGCAGAAATACCATATTTACTGAAATCCAAGATGAGTAAACAACAGTGAAAAAACAAGCCTCATCTTGGATTTGAGTGCCAGTGCTTCAGCTCTGCCCCAGCCCCAATCTCAATTTTAGCCCAGGGCCAGAGCTGCAGCTTCTGAGACTGCTGCTGCTTGGACCCAGCACCAATTTGGTGAGTGGGGGTCAGAGGGCAGGAAGGGTGGCAATCTGGGTTGGGGATATGCAGGGAATGGGGCAGCAGCACAGGTTGGAGCTTGGATGGCGAATTCAGCAGGGGTGGCAGTACCACAGGTGAGGGGTACAGGAGTAGTGCGCTGCTGCCCCATCTCCTCCCCTTTTCTGTTGATCAGGTAGCAGCAAGGGTCAGCAAATGTGGCAGCAGTGTGAGTTAAGGGAAGACACTGATGTCAGGCAGCAGCACATGTTGCTACCTCCTCCTGATCTGCTTTGCTACTGATCAGAAGCACGGGTTAGGAAGTTTGGCAGCAGGATGCCAGGGGGATGGGGCGACAGCACAAATAAGGGGAGGAAAACCAGGCAGCAGGGAGGGTTGGATGGTGGAACAAGCAGCAGGGCCACAGGCAGGGAGGCAAATGGCAGGGAGGGAGGACAAATTTAAGGTAACTGTTCAATAATTAATCCTATACAAGGAAAATTATCAGGAGTGCACCGATAGAGATTTTGGGGGGTGATACAGATAGCTGATTTTTAAGGAGGCATATCAGTCAATATAGATCCAAATTTCTGATACAGTTGCGTTCAGCTGGTTAGTCTGTTGTGGTGGAAGGTGGGATGGGGGGGAAGATCAATACCCCCCCTGTGGTAAAGAAGGGAGTAGGGCTGGGGTAGATGCTGCCTAACTGGGCAGGGCAGGGCACGAGATGGAGCCACTGCTTGTCCGGTGGGCATGGGGCAGCTCCTGCCACAGCAGGCACCCTGGGAGGGCATGCGGGGAGGGGACATGTGCCCCGCAGATCTGCACAGGGTGGGGCAACTGGGCTACAGCTGAGGACTGGAGCCAGGACTGCGCTGGGCTCAGTCGGCAGGGGCTGACATTGGTGGTGGCAGTGGTGCTGGGAGGAGGCTGCAGCCCCCACCCCCCCAACTCCCTCTCCCAGTGCTGCACTGTCTACCTGGCACATCCCCAGTTCTTTCCGGCATGGGGTGGAAGTGGGGGTTGAGCCAGAGCTGTGCTGGGCGGGCGGCAGTGGTGCTCCCCTGTAGCCTCCTCCCACAGCTGCTGCTGCCCACCCAGAGCCCAGCCCTGCTGAGAAGATATTGGTGCAGCCCTGGCTCCAGCCCACAGCTGCAGCCTGCCTGACCCATGCAGATCTGGGGGGCACGTGCCCCACCTCCCCACCGGATGAGCTGCAGCTCCATCTTGTGCCCCACCCTGACTGGGCAGTGCCTTCCCCAGACACTGTCCCCTCCCTCCTTCCAAGTGGGGCGTTGATCTGCCCCCCACACCCCTTCCCTCCCCTTCCACTACAACACTTACCAGCTGCACGCAGCTCTCCAAACGGCCGGGCTGTGCTCCTTGCTGTCTGCATGCTGTGCTGTGGCTATTTATCTGCCAAATTATTGGCCACATCAGGCCGATTTCCAATACAGCCAATTTTCTTTATATCGGTGCTGATCTGATATCAGACTGACGTATCAGTGCACCTCTAAAAGTTATAGCAAATAGATTCTATAAATAGCAAACTATACAAGTAGTGGAAGACTGTCTTGGATTCAGGTAACTATAGTAGACGACTGAAACGCATGAGATTTATAGAAACACAAGCTTCCTAAAGTGGACGCTCCAGTTCCAGAAAAAACAGTGTTCCACATATGGACTTTTACTGAAATAACCACTCCAGAATAACAAGTCCAATAACATTTCCAAGTGTAGAAAAGCAATGTGAAGTTAAGAAAACTGGATCAAAGAAGAAACTTAATGTAGCAGGAGAGGTTAGAAATACGAAAGACACATTTCAGCTTAAAATCTGAGGTAATGTGGAAAAAGAAAGGTGATGATGCATTCTAGAAAAGCAACACTGCCCGCAGGGAACATGTATTAGTTTAAAAAAATTTAAAAAAAAAAAGTCACCCATTGAGTAAACAGTTCTTTCCCTCCTCATCACTCAGGATCAGAAACCAAAAGTAAAGCTGAGTCACAGGAAACTGCAGGAGATCCAAAATAAAGGCAACTGCATTTTCCAGAAGAGGACTGAAGAGCATCTTTCTGTCTGAACTCTGGAATGCTTCCCGAGACGGCAAATCAAAGCCTTCTCTTAAACACACAATGCCAATAGACACCTACCTGAGAGTTCAGCACCCTGTGACATTTTTCTCCACAAACATGCTATGTTAATCAGCTAAAATTCAGTGCAAAACTTTATTTTTAAGCCAGCCAAATGACTGCTCTAGATGTGCAAAAGCACTGTCCTTTATTAAAATTAGCTTTTAGTTAACATCAACTTTGACAGGAACAGACTGTTATGCCAGCTGCCATGCTGCACTTGGTTAATGAATGTGCTTAAATACTACAGTGAGGAAGCAGAAGTTAACACATATGTTGTGCCACATCTTTCAAAAGACTTTAATTTGAAACTATGCACTGCTAACAGATGTATCCTGTTTATCTACTAGCATGACTCCATAGCTGTCAAGGCCTTTAGCCTCAAACCCAGGACCTTTGCTGGGCCACACAGCAGCCCATCACAGCTATTTCTGCTCCTCCCAAAGGCTAGACGGAGAATGCTTCATGCCCCAAACTTCATCCACTCCGTGGGACCCAAGTAGCTGGTTCATAATACCCAACCAGCCATTTCCTCCATTTAAGACAAGGAATAACAGCAAGAAGTGGCTGGGCAACATGCTTTTTCCTGGACTTAGGCCAAGCTCCTGATCCCTATATAGATTTGTTGGGTTCTGATTCCTGACCCAGCTTGCCCCTGGACTCTGCTCACCTGCTCCATCTCAGGGTTCAACATTTTTGCATCCAACCTGGTAGCCCTGATTCCTGATCAGCCCCCAGGTCTGGTTGCCAACACCCCAGTGCTGACAGTTTGTCCATACCAGCTCATTCATGAAAGCCTGGTTTGGATCCAATCCATACCCGGTACCTCTGCTCCCAAACCTGTGGTGGAACCCATGCAAACAGACGAGGAACCACCATCATCTCACCCTAACTGTGGGAACACTGCCACCAGCACAACCCGTGCTTCTAACGTGGGGTGCCTGGACATGTGCTTGCCTGTTGCCCTACGAGAAAGAACAGGAAATGTGCCATGCCAGGCTCTAAGGGGTTGGGTCATCTTGGGGTTAGCACAACCCCCCCAGTGACTAAAAACCAAACTGGTCCTGACCTGAACCATAAAATACAACTATGTGCCCAACTACAGGCCACAGGCCAGACTTGTGCACTCCCAGTATCATCTGTTCTGCTGGACTCTGGAGCAGCAGGCTGTTTCATTGATGAAACTGTTGCTCTGAGCCTTACAAATGCCCCTGCAGCAATAACCCATGCCAGGAGTAACTGGAAGCGTTGACAGCTTGCCCCCGTCATCTGGCCCCCTTGTCTGGGAACTCAGCGTATTTGTGAAAATCCAGGTGCACTGGGAGAAACTTCACTTTGGGGCAACCTGGTTCCTACATTACCCTGAGAATCTAAGTTTCCCCTGGCTTGCCCATCATGATCCCCTGGTCCAATGGAAAACCCACAAGGACTCCTATTGCAAGAGACACTGTTGGAAGCCCTGGGGGGCTGCCTGCCCTATGATTCAGGTGGGAATCCAAGCATTTGCTGTCTGCAGAGGGCTCCGTCTCCTGGAGCAAAGCCTACCCTACTCTGGAAATACAAAGACTAAGGCTGATGTTTTTGAGAAAAGAAATAAAAAGGCCACATGACAACTGCAGCTGCCCGCTCCTCCCCCTCCTCCCCACCCCCGACTTATAGCCTGGGGCATAAATCCCAGTGGGGCCTACCTACACGATGTCTGAGCCCGAGATGGCTGCCCTCTGTGAGTACTTTCACAAGAACCTGGATGGGGGCATTTATATGGGAATCCATCTCCCCTGCTGGGGCTCCAATCCTGTGCGTCACAAAGAAAGATGGAAGCCTATGCCTCTGTGTGAACTGCTGGACTGTGAACCAGATCACTGTCTGGAATCAATACCTCTACCTCTGATCCCAGAGTTGTTGGACTGTCTAAAGACTCCTTGTGGTCTCACTAAACTTGATCTCCACAGGGCATAAAACCCGATACAAATATGGTCTGGTGATGAATGGAAAAGTGCATTCCAGACCCAGGACAGGCATTTAGATACTTAATCACACCACTTGGGTTAACCAGTGCACTGGCCACATTTCAGTACTTTATCAAGAACATGCTGTAGGACCTATGAGACCAGTTTGTCATTGCCTACCTGGTTGACATCTTGATCTTCTCAGAGGACCCCAAACAACACGTGACATTATCCATATAGTTCTGGAGAGGTTGCATCGGCATGCCCTCTTCGTGAAACCATCGACTGGATTGTCATAGTAATGATTCCACACTCCTACCAAAGGTAGAACTGGTGGGTTACAAGCGGCGAATATATTCTAATACTCAAGCATGTGGAAATCCAGTAATCAACTCCATGACCCTCATGAGTACATACATGCCATACTGGTGCCAGGGAAAGATACCTATTAAAAATACCACTGCACAAGAAGTTACTCATCATCCTCCTTGGCATTTTGTAGAGTGGCAGATGCCTAAGCTTGGAAAAGCAGGACAATCAGTTAATTTGGAGTAATAAACTTGCATATTCAACTACACTAATTTGAATGGTTCCACCCAGAAGGCACCGTTTCATTTCTTGCTGAACTGCTTCAGGGAGTCAAGAAAATACAGCAAGAGAGTCAACCGCAGTCAGCAGGAACATGATAATCAGGACCACAGGTCATGTCCACCACCTACTAGCTTAACAGCATGGTGTTAAGGAAATATAAGTCATCATGATGCCCTGAATTAGAAGGTATGTGGACTGTACAGGAGCCCAAAAAGTATGCTGAAGAATATACACCAAAGGTAACTCAGGCTGGCCCCTATGTGACAAAATGAGGCCACATCCAAGAGTTGCTGGCTTCTACATTACAGCTCCTCAAAAAGATTATTCTGTTCCTCTCAAGTTCTAACATATCCCAAGTGAACCCCTTGTGCTCCCCATTTATCACCTCACTGCATACAGGCTGCCTGGCCTGGTTGCACAGGAAAAATGTGATTGCTTGGGAACAGCTCTAGGAGGAGCAGGTACAAGCCCAGGAACCCTCAAGAACATGGACGTTGAGATTCTAGACAACAAGCTAAAAGTAACTGCAACATTTGGGAAAACCTCTTAGCTTATCTTTAGTACAGATGGAAATGGAACAGTGGTTGCAAGCTGATCTGTTCCCTGCTTGGGAACAATCTGACTTGCTTCCAAGTCCTGGGAGTACAGCATGCAAGCATTTCGCTAGCTTTAAGCTGCATCCAAGCCCAACCTTGGGTACAGATTGTCACTTCAGAAATCTTAAGAGATGGAGATGATGGAACCTTACCCACAGAAATAAGGCAGACTGTGGGATGCAGCAACCAAAAGGAAGCAATTGCAAGCTGTTGCAGTCTACATGTGAAGGCCCAGTCCCTGTGTGTCTACCCCATCAAAGGACTGGGCCTCTTCAAAAACTGCAACCAGATCACCAACACTGGGTACAGAAGATGGACACAAATGAGTATTGATTTAGACCCATGCATACATGAGCAGGAACTGGATTTATTTCTGAAGCCGAGGCACCTGCTGTCCAACAACTGAAGGACAGTGTCATTTTGCGACTGACCCTTATGGGATCAACTGCAACAGCAGACATGGTATAAGCATGCATATGTCTTCACACCACATGCCTGATTATTGTTCCTGATGAAATATAATGCCAGTGTGTTTCATTATTCAAATGCGTGCAGGTAATGTTACTGTCATTAAGGGATCTGATTTTTACTTTATTTTCACTAGTCAGTTGTTAATCAGGAATTATACATTATATAAAGTAATGCCCCCTCTTACAGGCATACACCTAACAATGGCTACAGAAATGCCATTTCACAGGGAACTGCAGGCTTAGATAGAAAAAGTCAAAACCCAAACTAAAAAATTCCTAGTTACAATATATCATGTAGGAAATACTGTCCAGGAAGTTTTAGATTGGATTAAAAAAAAAAAAACAAAAGGCCAGAGGACATCACTGGTGGGAAATATTTTTGGATGGTTGCCCCATTGCTATGGGACTTTTTTACCTGCTACTGTCTGGTTGTTTTGTTGTTGTGTTCACGGGTTGTGATGTTTGGAAGCACGAGTGTGATGTCCTGCTGTATAAAGCAACTCTGTTGACATATACAGTGCCCTCAAGACAGCCAACAGCTGCTAAAGCATTTGTGAATTGATGAGGCAATCTGCGGGCGGTGGCACTCAGGGTTTTGCAGTGCGCAGCCACAACTCTTTATTTAGAGTATGAACCTGGCTATCAGTTACAACCCCATAGGCTGCAGCAGTGTGGAGCATGCTAAGCAGAAGACTTAGCATAATGGCGTGGATAATGGCCAATGTGAACATCAGCCATCAAGGACAGGACTATAACCATACAAAATGCGAATAGCCACTCCTGCAAATGTTGCCTAGCAACTGAGCTTGCAAAAAGGCTACTGTCTAGTTAAAGTTGAGCAAGCAGCTGCAAATTTTGTCATAGCATTAAAAAAACCTGCGTCAAGGATAGTTGGAAGATGTGCAGAAAGAGAGAAAGTGTGATAAGAAAAGTATGCAAGTATGGATGTGTTTATGCATGTAGAGTTTTAGAAAAATGCCCATAGTTAAAAATCCATTATGCAAAGAGCCTGTAAACAGTCAGTAGCAGTAGTAGTCGTCATAGTAGGAATAATGAATATGCAAGTAACAAAAGTATTACAAAATTTGGGAACAAAGAGTCACTGGACTACTAGACTGCTGCACTACTGGACTACGACCCCAAAGGTCCCAGTGAGACTAAATGGTCTGATCAACAAGAACTAACTTACAAGGTAACTAATACTTTTCTTAGTTCAAAAGTGTGCACTATCCACTTAATAAACCCATAATAGCGGAGTGGAAACTCCAGTCGCTCTAGCATTTTCTCTCTCAACCATCTACTGGTTCCCTAATCCAAGATGAGGAAACAGTGGGTACAGCTTCAGAGACTTCCAGAATGCATCGTATCTGACTGAGGACCCCAATTTGCCTCCTCCTTCTGGCCCACATCCTTACAGCTGGTGGGAGTCTGGAACCACTACTCTGCTGCCTACCATCTACAGACCAACGGCCAAGCCGAAAGGACAAACAGGATCTCGGAGAAGTTCCTCCATTGCTACCTTAATTTTCAGCAGAATAGCTGGTCTTCCTTGCTGATGCTCACAGTTTGCATGCAACAACTCTGAACAACTCCTTCACAAGGCAAAGTCCTTTGTTTGCAAACGATAAGGTCCAGCCCCAGTTTCATATGGCACTGTACACAGAATCCACCTACCCTTGGATTTTCAAGAAGGCTGACCAAGATGGCTGGTCAGGTCCTGCCTATTCTGTTGCCCAACACCTTCATGACAATTGGGCTACAGTTTCCTAGGACCCTTTTATATAGGCCACCCTTGCAGCTCAACCCTGTGGCATAAAAATTACAACTATTTGGAGCCCTAGAAGTCCACCTAGTGTTTCATATATCCCTCTTAAAGCCAATATAGAGAATTTCTTCCCACGCTGGACCTGACCACCACAAAATCCTGTATGCGAGGTGGAGACTGGGGAAAGTCTGGTACCTCATTGACTGGGAGGGATGCAGGCCTGACTCCAGGTAGTTCTTGATTTCCTGGCTCTTGATTGCGTTCCCCTCAACCTCTTGGTTCATGACCTGGCTCACATTTGGACTCTGCTTGCCCACTCCGACCTGGCTGCCTCTAATCCAGTAACTCACATTCCTGATCGGCCCCCAGATCTGGCTGCCCACGTCCTGGTCCTGACAGTAACAGCACGAATGGTCAACACCTCACACATATATTAGACCGAACTCATTCTTAATGCAATTAATAACATTTAAAACCAGACTCTGAGAGGAGTTTTGACCTTTGCAATTAGTAACATCTGACTAACGGTGGTGAGTCACTGAAGTTTCACTGACTTTTCAGAGTCCATCCCCTAAAGAGAGAGCACGCTACAGGGACCTTTGGTGAGGTCAGTAGCCCATCCATAGACTGCCATTAAAGTGTTCTCGCATGCTGACTTCACTAAGACTTTGAACAGTTTTTACAGATTTCAAAGTAATACTTGTACAGCAGGGATTGGGTTTTTCTGCTGCAAGCAGAAATACAAATTGTACCTGATCTCAGAATAAGATAGATGGAGGGGACATACCAGATACATGCAGTAACTGTTTCTTATGCTTAAGCCCAAATCTAAGGTGTTCTGAGGAAGAAAATCTCAGCAACAGGACTCCCAATGTCACCCCATTACAACAGGGGACCGTTTGGGAGAAGCATACTCCTTTGCCCAGCAAAACACATTGAGGGGAGCCATACGGTTCGGAGCAGACACCAGGAACCACTCCACCACAGCCACAGTGGAATAAAGCTCGAGGGCAACCAGCACGGTTTCATTAGGGGCAGGTCATGTCAGACCAACCTGATCGCCTTTTATGATCAGGTCACAAAAGCACTGGATACAGGTGTTGCCGTGGATGTCGTCTTTCTGGACTTCAGCAAGGCCTTTGACACCATCTCCCACCC
>NW_017728899.1:1148304-1179910 GCF_001723895.1 Crocodylus porosus
CGACTTCACGGTCAGGGCGGCTAGGATCTGGAACCAACTTCCAAGAGAAGTGGTGCTGGCTCCTACCCTGGGGGGCTTTAAGACAAGGCTAGAACAAATACCTTGCTGGGGTCATTTGACCCCAGAACACTTTCCTGCCGTGGCAGGGGGTCGGACTTGATGATCTGCTCAGGTCCCTTCCAACCCGACCAACTATGAAACTATGTCCGTTTAAGAGGCTTGTCCCCTGCTGACATTACATACATAGTATGACATCCCTACAGCTTCCCCTTGCAACTGGATGCAGTGAAAAAGAAAGGTCACTGAATTGTTTTCCCCACTGCCTTCTGTTTCAGTCTATAAAAAGGTGGAGAATCTTAAAAATTCAGCCAGCTCAACAGTTTGAATCAAGCCATTCACATATTAGCCTTGTAAGAGATCATTAAGATACAAGGTTGGTAGTCAACATAATGATTTAGGATGCTTATTTTTTTCCCCCAGCAGAACTCAATGTAAAATAAATTAATCAGACTTGGGAGAGTGACTACCCTACTCATAACTAAGGTATGCCTGCTGTCAGGAGCAACACCATGCACCCTAGCTCCTCCTTCGCCCTTCCCACACTTGTGCGCTTTTAGCTCACTGACTAATCTGCCAACCAAGGAGAGACAGATGAGATTCCCTTTGTTTTTAATCAAGTGAACTCTTCTCCTTTGATGGCTCTGTATGTCACTCTTCACAAGCCCTAGAAATGTATCATCTTGCCTCAGTAGGGCCAAAGGTGCTAGCCAGGGAATCAAATGAAGGCTTAGGTCTTCTGGCTTGGTACTGCTCTTGCTAGGCCCAGAAATTCAAGCTGGAATTTAAGATGCAAGCTGCAAATAGTTGTGTATCCATAATGCCAGCATAAATGACCCTGGAGAAAAGACATCTTCTAATGAAGGCTCTGGTGTCATCATTTGGATCATTAAGTATCTGAATGATGCTAGCAGAGACTTGATGTGTTGGTTTTTATTCACTCCTAAGTCATTATTGAATATATGATGAAACACTCACATAGCTGTGTTTTTGATGATCCTTCCTTGGTCCATTTTCTGCCCAATACCATGCACAACAAACACTATGTGCCCAGTTTGTGGCGGCTTGTCTTCTAATGTAGCTTCTTCTACATAGCCTCTATGAAGTCTTGTCCCGCTACTGGATGCTGCAGAAAAAAAATACCCTCGATCAACTGTATTCCTTGATGCCTGACATCATCATATATTCTGCTAGACCACGCATCAACATTACATAAACACACAAACCATTTTGCAAATATAATACACTTTGAAAAATGAGTGCACGCAATGCCTCAGATGTTCAAAGTTGTCCGAGAAACCTTGGACAACCACTTCTCATTACACTTACCAGCCGATGTCATTTTCAGCGCGGATTTTATAATTTAAAGCCTGTTTTGAAAAAATGGATTTTCAAATATCAAACAAACAATTCATGTTTATAACAAATGACATGCCTCTATATTTCAAATATCAAACATTTAATTTTCTCAAATTTTGAAAATACTCCCACAGAGATTAGTGTATATATAAAGTTTCTTGGCAGCTGTGTTTCTAACCTATGGATACAAAAAGCATCATCAGCATGATTGATATGCAACTCCCTCATTCAATGAATCGAGCTGGGGGGAAATTTTTACTTTTCATTTCAGTGACAAAACCCAAGACCTTCCCCCCCCCTCCACACACATTTTTTCAGTTCAGTAGCTGAACGTCTAAATCAGCTATTCATGCAGCCCTAGCCTCAACATTCGTATACTGCCTTGCAGACAGCTGTGAAATCCTCTGGCAAAGTGCACCTCCATCCTCCCCCCAGGGGTATATACAAATAGAAGAGTAGTGTCTTAAAATAGGACCAGTTAGATCAAGCAGGACATTATTGTGCTGTGAATAATACCAACCCCCATGGTCACTATGTGGGGGTTCAATGGCATTCAATGATAAAAACCGAAAAAAGGTTTTCTAAAACCACCAAAGTACCATAAAATAAAGCCCTTATATTTGAAAAATGTTTAGATTGCAAAGTCAAGCACTTGCAAGTTAGGAAATACCAGATTAAAGGGTAGTCTGTGGAACATTCATTTTGCCCCATTTTGGGCAGACTATTACTGCAGCTTTCGGTGCCTCACTCAATGTGCAGTATGACTTACGCTCACTGAACGGGCAGCTATTTAACCCCCGCTCCCTTCTCATTCAGTGTTTGGCCCTTTGCATTATTCATTGAACATGGTCCATACCCCGCTCTGAATACAGTTATTAGCTTCCTCAAGGCTTATCTATCGTAATCTCAACATCATATTTTAATTCTTTATGAACATAAATGAACTAGCCCCACAACATCCCTGTGAGATGAGAGAGGTTATCATTCTCATTTTACATTGTGAAAATGGAGGCACCGATATTAAAGCCGATAGTCAACTCATTTGGGTGCCCCATGTCAGAAACCTCTTCTGTCTTTATTCTTTCAGAGAACTTTCCACTCCTAGGTTGCCAGTGCAGGTCCTCTCGACCCCTATTGTCCGTGCTCACCCGTTCTGTTAAACACCAGCGCTCTTGATTGGATTCCCCAGAAAATGAGGAACATATGTTGAAGGAGGCCTGTGTGCATTTTGATTTATGTGACCTGTCCAGCACCACACAAGAACACTAGGATTCACTTAACTTATCTGTGAAGCTGTCCTGTCTTTTTGTGCAACCCTGCCTCATTTTCTACACACCTTCCAACTTCTGCAACAAATGAGGCAGAGGCCCGATAGAAAAGTCTCTCACTACACAAGATCAATGCAGCCCCATGTTGAATCTATGTTATGTACTGAATGAGTCAAGTCCTGTGGAAAAAATGTGTGAGATCAAGTAGTTAAAGCAAATGCACGAGAGGGAAAATTTAAAGCTGCACAAGTAACTTTTAAGTTGGTATTTTGTAGCTCCGGAGTGCCTGACTTTGCAACCTTACCATTCTTTGAATACAGGGTTTTATGTGATACAAAAGCTTGTATTTAAACTATTTAGTACAATTAAATTGTTAGTCTATTTTGTTTTTAATTACAAATGTATGCAACAACTTAACAGCACTTCTCTGAGTCATTCACCCAGAAAAGTACAACAGCAAAAACTATCTACCAGTGAACCAAAGAACTTCAAACTTGACAATCAGATGAGCTCTAGAATTTTCTTCTCATAATATCAGTGCAACAGAAGCTATTAAAATAACAATATTTATGATATTTTTTACACATGCTCAGAAACATTACCTTTGGAAAACCCCAATTTTTGAGTAACAGTTCTTGCAATTTTAGATGTTGTTGCATCACTGTAAAGATACACTTCATCCACACTGTGCCAGTCCACATGATTGCGACTCAACTTTAAACTATGAACAGCTGTAGCAAAAAGGAACAACTTTTAGTTTAAATGACTAAGCAAAAATCCAGACAGAGAAGGGAAGAGGGACGCACAAAAAATACAATGACATTCTAGTATTTAAATTTAAAGTCTGTATTGCTTTGACCTTAAAACATTTATAGACGTCGGACTTGCTCATCTAGAACAACTGGGCTATTCCTTTTGGAAACATCAGAACAATTCCACTTTACTCCCTTCCCACATGGTTCTTCCTTTTAGGAATGGAGACTCCCTGACGAAAGGAACTCTTAGCTAAAAGGCAACTCATGGGGGAGCTAGTGCTTGCAAATTATTTCTTGAATCAGCTGGTGCAGTCAGATGTATACCCGTACCCCTGACGTCAACTCAAGCCTGAATGAGCAGGTACACTCATGCCATCTCTGTGTCCTGTGTGTACAGCACCTAGCACGCTGGAGCCCTTATCCATGACTGTGGCTCTCAGGTGCTATGGTAAACACACCTGCATTGGGGGTTAAATGTGAAGAACTAACAGCTAGAGTCCTTCCAACTGGGGAAAACACAGCTCTAAGCTCCACAAATAAATGTTACTGAACCAAAAATTCTCTCACCAGGACAGAATGGGGATTTTTGAGAGAGGGTCACCAGTACTTTTCATGCAGCCGGCCGACACTTCAGCTAACAGTTTCCATACACAGGTACCTGAGTGCAGCCCACTTAAGGCCCCTGACCTTGCACGAGGTTTTCAGAGGTACTCATTACAACTGCCAGCTCATTACAAGTGCAAATCTCAGATATCTTACATTTAGGATTTGCACTACTGAAGCTATAGGAGAGCAGCTGCGCTGATGGAATTAACTCTGATAGTGTCTGTCTCGACAATATTGAAGCTGTACTTTAAGAAGAGGCACCGCCAACAGCCCTGCACTAAAAACAGTATGATTTAGCAGTGTCACCAGATCTGGAGAGCCTGCATTCATTCAAAGCAGAAGCAGGGGGTATGGAGCATGACAGAAGTCGTGGTTTCTGCTCCTTATTGGAGGCCATGAAGGATTTCTTTCTACTTCTATAAATCTATTCTGTGAAAGTTTGAACATGCCTTGGACAGTTATACTACAGAGTCTAAATCTATTACATAAAACCCTGGTCATTCATAACCTTTCCTGTTTCATGACTTTGTTTCATTGCCAAACTGTAGAGGGCTAGTGCTATCAGATGATAAATTTAAAGTCAGGACACCGGGGAGGAATGAAGTAGAAGGGAATTTAAAAACACACAGTAAAAAACCACTTTATGCAGAAGTGAATGAAACTATGCAACCACTCTGGATTGGTGGCTCCAAAGACCAAAAAAAAAAGGATGTTTATGCTGATAACAGAATTGTGTATAAAAATAAAAGACAAGCCATGTAAGTTTAGGGTGATATTTGGCAAAGAACCAAAGGCATTCACTGATTTATAAAAATGGCAGTCTCATTTTAGGGCTGGTTGCTATTGTTTCAGGGAATCTTAGAATGAGGTGTCAGAAAGGAAAGGGGGGCTCTAGGCTCTATCGACATCATGAATCCTCTCCATATGGACTGCGACAAAGATGGTAATGGGATAGGAGGACTGGGGACAGGGACAAATCCCTGCACGTGTGGAGAGAAATTATTTCTTCCAAATGAAAAAAAACCCAAATCCTGCACATGTGGACTCTAGGGCCATGCTGTGGGATGAAGAAAGTTCCTGAGCAAACTGGAAATCCAGGGACTGACATGAACGCATGCCTCTGCAAAAACCCCTTCATTCAGAGGTGAGGAAAAGGGGTCAGGCAGAGGCAAGGGGTGTGTGCATGGAGGGGGGCATAGGGAAAGGACGCCTTTTGTCTTAAGGCCAGTGACGTGGGTTAGTGGAAGCCTTGGTCTCTCACCACAATAAAACCTTCCCTCCAAACTGATGGATTTTATAGGAAATCAACAAGACTACTCAGACACAATCCATTCCAACCTGGGAAGAATGGGGCATTAATGTTCACTGGTATGTTATTCTCCAAAAACTTATAGCTGAATAGTACCTGCTTCTAAGCCCCATACCTCCCCCATAATTGCTGACACTTCTCATTATATAAAAATCAATCCAAAGACCTGCAATTACTTAAGTGATAGAGCAGATATTGCTATCATCTCCTGCATGAAGAGAACTGTTACTGAGGACAGAGTTCGCAACCAAAGCAGTTGTGGCTGCTGTTACAAATCCTCTGGCAAACTTTTTAATTCTATGCACGCACCTGCAATGTGTTTAACTTTTAAACATTTAATTGTGGAACGCCCAGATGATAGTCAGGTAGGCTCACTACCATCAGCGAGGGAAAGGAAATGCAGATGCATTTTGAAACCTAAAACGAAATTCTGCTCTTCAACACAGGAAGAAAATATTAGACTCTTCTTTTGCTTATACTTAAATATATTTATGCTTTTGTCATCTACAGGAGAAGACAGGAAAACTCGGATTAAATTTAGAGCAAACTGAACTGCTAGTATGGAACTTCAAAGCACTTGCTGTGGACTTAACTCTGCTCCTGTTGAAGTTAACAGTTTATTATTACGGGTTTCAAAAGGGAGCAGACTTTAGATCCAAGACAAGTGATTCTGAAAACCCTCTTCCTCCCTCCAAACATTAACAGTTCTGCTAAGATTTCGTCTTGCTTCTGAAGCGCATCAATTTACACCATGCAAATTCAATTTTTAAAAAACAAAGGTTCTTTTTCTGTGGCATAATCTCGCTGATCCTGTATTCCACACTACTTCCCCCATCTCTTTCAAATGCCTAATGTCTTGCTTTGTTCCAGTGCTGACTCTCCTTCTAAAATACCAAGATAATACATAAAAAGGGAGAAATACATATAATGCAATTAAGTTTAAAAATCTAAATAAGAACAATTAAAAAAACCCAACAATTTAAAGCATCATTTTAAAAACTTTGAACATAATGCATGTGTTATATGAGTGACCACCCAACAATATACAGTATAAGCCTCTTCCCCGGAGCTGACATAATTTATCATAGTTTGCATCTACTTGTGATTGAAAGCTCTGGTCCCATTTGATTTGATAGACCCCATATGCAACAATGCTGCTGTAAAAATAAGTGTTTACATCTTTCATGATCGTCACAAACATTATAGCAAAGTAATCGTGTTATAAAATATTATTATTAGCTTCTATTTTCTAAGAAACACCACGGTGCTACTTTTCCTTTAAGAATTAAAATGCTTTTTCTACTCTTTTGAAAGAAAATGGCATAACTACTGTGCAAGCAGTGGAAGCGCATGGATCTAATGCATCCTTCTGACATAGGCAAACTACAGTTTAAAGCTTCCTAGGCCAGGCAGAAAACAAGAAAAAAAAAAAATCTACAATTACTGTACCTTGGGAACGCTTTCGTTTAAGACATGCAGCCTCTGTATTCTCCTTATATCCTCTCCATTTGAACAGAGAAGGGAGGGAGAAGGGAGGGAGGTAGTAGATAACTAAAAGCAAAAACACTGAGCTTCAAAGTAAAATTTTTAAAAGGGTATCATTTCTTTTTTCATTAGGATTACTGTTTCTAAAACGAAGTGGCACACGTCAATTTTTATTAATGCTTAAAAAAGGGGTTTGTAGCAAAAATGTCAATTGATGCAAGTCAAATTTTCTCTACTTTTCATAAAATATTTCTCTTTGAATGAACATGGCACTTCCAAAAAACATTAGAAGACTACAAGCACACCACAACGCAATCCAGTCTCTCTTGCCCTTTCCATTTGTGCAACTGTAAAGAATGCAAGACCCTTTAATTTTTATTTTTTTACATTTTGCAACTTCATGAACAGCTAGTGGATTCCTTCTCCCCAAAATATGGGGACACCAAGTTAGACTAGCCGACATACCCTGTTGCCCCGTTTTGTAGGTCTGTAGGCAGCTGCCTTCCACAAAGCGAGGCAGACTAATGCACACTCTGATTAGGATATCCCTTCCGTTTCTGAAAAGCACAAGAATTTCCCCTTGATGGTAAGGCAAGTCCATTATTTCTGTTACATTTTCAATAGTCTCATTTTATTCCTTAGAGGATATAAAATAAGAATATGGAAACAAATTTCCTTTGAACTATTGTGCAATATTTGATGGACTTACCTTACCATCTAGGGGAATCATCAATGCTAGTCAGCTATGGAAGGGGACACCACAAGGTAAGGGAAAGCTGCAGTATCTGGAAGAAGCTGCTCTCAGACACCTACAAAATAGGAGAACAACAGGTACTATTAAACCCAGTTTTGATAAACTGCCTGTTGTATTTTTTATGGTTCTGGAGGCTAGCTTGAAAGTGAGGTTTTACCCCAAAAAGCAACTCCATAAAAATGGCATTTTTTTATTCAATAAAACTGCTCTTTACTATGTCTCATCCAATTTCTTTAGTAAAAAGGGAAAGTTCTCACTTTTTACAAAACTTTTTAGTGTCTGACAAGCCAACATAGCTAAAATGTGTGATCAAATTCTGTGAGAAAGTGAGATGGATTCTCTATCTTTTTTTGATTCAGAAACCAGATATTTTAAGTTCAAATTACAGTAACAGTTAACACTTCTACAAGCCCACTGAAGGAGGTCTGCCTGATTTCATCTTTCATACACCTCGTGTCTATTAGTAACACTCCATACACAGGAATCCTGGTGCACTATACTGGCAAGATGTTCCTACTGTGAATGCAACCATACCAAAATACTGAACTTTGTACTTGTGTAGTAAAACCATTCCTCATGAGCAAAAACAGCTCTCGGTAAAAGTGGTGTTTTGCTGGCATAATCATGTCTATACCAGGGGCATTTATCATCACCCAGCTGTGCCAGTCAGGCACCATACCCCCCTAGGTCCTGAACTAACACGACTGTGCTACCAGAAATCTGCAGCCTAGGTCTCACTTGCATTAGAGTTACAGTTGTAGAAATCCAGTGTATGAAAGAGGAAAAATAAGCCCTTTGAGGCTGCACTTGTGTACTGAGTGGATAAACTGGTCTGCACAGTATGTTACTACCTAATGATTATACAGCTCTAAAGAAGGACATCTCTTTACTTTCCAAGGCTGAATTTGCTAGGTTGGCAGATACATGCCAAAAGACTGAACCTTTATAAATGTATTTATGAACTGAGAAAATTTTATCTGAAATCACTATGGCAAAGCAAACCAAGTATCCCCCCCAGTGCAATTTTTACAGAGTCAGTTTTTTGGAGTATAGCCACATTTAAAGTTGTAAAAACAATAACAAAAAAACACAATAAAGGAGGTTCCTTACATGCAACTTGGATTTTGGAAAACATTGTTTTGGAAATTGAACATTTCAAGTGATAGTCTCATAGAGTTATTTTCTCCATTTCTGATCAAATACAATGGTATTAATTTGTATTCTTTGCTTGTTTCCAAGTAAATTTAACTACCAGCCTCACTCCCTTCTAACTAAATATGAATATACATGGGAAAAAAAAAATCACAGATCAAAGGTCACAGATACCGACATAAATGTGATTAACATGCAACAGTTAACTGCAATGCGTTCAGAACAGCGGTGCCCAATCATATGGCCCTATATTTGGATTACAAATGTAAAATCCTTTCCCCATGGTTTTGAATGGAGGTGTCTGAATTGGCTGTTACTCCATGGAGCAGATTGGGGACATAGACTCTTCAAATGCCTCCCTCCCACTCCTGGTGCTGCCACCCCAAGAGCACCTTGAAAGCACAGTGCACTATGCTATGGCCAGTCCCCCAAAGCCTTCCCAACTCTTGTTCCAGGTACCAAGCATTGTGAGAAACCTGCTCAGTAGATATTAGGGGTTTCTGTATCCCTGTGACTCTTGGATGGTTTTAGATCTCTTTGTGATCTCAAGGGCACAGAAACTGCTCCAGGGTACCGTGACCATTTGCTTTTGAAAATATCAAGTCAGGCCCTCAGTTTGGACATCACTGTTCTACAAAACAAGGAGAGAGAGACCTTCTTTATCCTGTTAAAACAAACACTTGAAGTTAGTAGTGCATTTAGCTTAAAGACATTTTAAAAACCTGCTAGGACCAGAGTTCTCCTATAAGACCTGCAGACAGCACATTTAAGCCACTAAAGAATGAAGCCCCCAGGGTGTTTTTAGATAAACTATTGTTAAACCCCGCCTCTAAACTCTTAGCTCAAATCCTGCCTAGTAAGAAGATAATTTCTGAATGCAGTTTTAAAATGTATTTTAATATTGTACATTTACCCAAGTACAGTCAATGATGTAAGAACTTACAGTTTTTGTGCTGACTTCAAAACCATATTCAGCTAAAATACTGCTGCACAGGACACAAGTGTCATTTCAGCCTCCCTCAACAATTTCTCCATGTACTAAGGACTTTTTATACTGTGATCCTATAAATATAGTTACTGGGTATATACAGTACAAGAAAAGCCAGTATTTTCTGGGGGGAAAAAGACTTACACAGACACTGTAGACCTGAATAAAGAAATAACAAAAGGCATTTTTCATATTGTTTGTATTCGCCATCTATAAATATGTGGACACTTGAAACTAAACCACTTCCTTGTTTCAAAGCAACTTCGTCTGCCATTCTATATTCAAGCTAGTCAAAGTGTTGAATTAATGCACACTAAGTTAGAAAGCGATTCATCTTTTAGAAAAAAAAAAGGACGAACAAATCTGGTATGGAGAGAAGACCACAATGATATAGATTCTACTGCAAATACTGAAACAGTGGATTTGGGGACCAACAAGCAAGCCTAACTGTGTTAATATAAATGCCATAAAATGTCAGAAGAACACATCTGTGTTTTTATTTATAAAAAAAGTGAAGCATATTGTTTGGGGTCTTCAGCAGTCATCCGGAGGTCAGACACTTAAAAAAAAAGGCAAAGCAGCCAAAATGTCAAACACCACTTTTTATCTACCAAGTCTAAACATGTGCTTCGATTGTAGCCTAACATTAAAATCTAATATAAAAATAGCTCCCAGCAGCAAATTTTTCCCTAAATCTGCTAATTTATTTTCATGACTTGCATTAACTAACAGCTAGACCGTGGGAGTGCTTTTCTACAATGAGGCAGTCAGATGAATGCAGTCAAACATCCTACCCTCCCTTCTGAAGTGTGATTATTAAACGGTTGCATCAATTGGAGCATTAGACAGGTTCGTAGGCTGGATCAAGCAAAGCAATTCTAACTTGCCCAAGACCTACTACCAGTCCATTTAAAAAGGCCCTACATCAATCACAGACATTTCCTTGGTGAAGTACTGGAATCCAAGTGCAGAAATAGGGTAAAGGAATTGGACTCGGGTTCCTCTCTCCTAGGCAGCAGGATGCTTTGCAAATTAAGGAAGACACTGATTAGGAAAGTGGCATTTATGCTATGGCTCTGGGGAGGACAGCCTTTCAAAACTGACGTCCGTGGAGTCCACCGTAACAATTTTCTGCTTTTCCAAAAATGCAGCAAAAATTAACTCAGCAGCATCTTCCACTGGCACTTTTTGGAGCTAGCATCTATTGATATGCATGCTTTTCCATTTAGGAAGGGGGAGCGGCATCACCTGGCCAATACCCAAGCAGTACTAATTTACTGTATGCACTGCCCTGGAGAGTTACAGAAGAGGAGAACACTGGCTCCCTGTTAGTTCATTTTCTGCACAGAAATTGGTGGAGACTGACACAAAAGCCTAAGAAATGGTAAACAGATGCATCTCAGTCACTAAAATAAAGAATACAACAGGACGCCCTGTTTTAGACTGAATTTTTAGATTGAATTAGAGAGGGGGAAAAAAGGCCTGCTCTTGATTTGGAAGTAGAAACAGAGAACGAAGCCACATCCTGTCTATAGGAAGCAAGGTGGATTTCTGCCATCAAATTCTTCAGGCAGCTGCTGCCATCCAAAACAGCCTTGGGATCAGACCCAGCTGTATTATTCAGATGGCTGGTATCTGGTACATGAGCAAAGTGCTTCTTTCACAATAGGGACTAGGTTTTTATGCTAATATTCCATGCAGTATTTTAAGGAAGTAAGGACATCTTATCGGTAAGACTTCCCTACAGTAATCTGCCATTAAAACTTTACTGTGAAGTTGGCACATGACGCCTAGTTCCACATAGTCTCAGCATTAGCCAAGTTCTACAGTATTCTCAATAGCCAGTACCGCTGAGAGAGATAATTTAGATGCCTATTCTACTCTCAGTTAGTGCTAATGACAGCTACATACGAGCCTTGAAAGAATAAAGACCACTTAGTGTAGTAGGCAATTATAGAAAATTGTAGCAGACATACACAAAACATTTAAAGAATTTATACACAATGTACCTCTTTCTATTTAAGTACTTTTAGATCAAACGAAACCAGTTAACAGTTTCCAAACCTTTCCACCCCGCAGTGCTGTTTTGGAACATAGTAATTATGGATGCATCTGATTGGTCACATAGTAAGTGGCATGTTTCAATATCAGAACTACTTTCCATTGCTTACTGTTCATTATAATGATTTCAGATCTCCCTTTTGGGCAGTAGTGTTAACCTGCCTTAAAAATCAGCATGCTCTATATTAAAGGTTATATTATATAAAGAAAAAATGACAAGGAAAATAGAGTACAGTTTATTGTACTTGTGACGATAGATTTTAATATAAAGATAACGGTGCTTTGATTTCAGCCTCCTTTATACATCCAAACTGCCTCATTGTCTTCCCCTGTTCTTTTGCCTTCTCCTACCCCCAACAACGAAGCCATCCTTCTGTCCAAGGGGTTGACTCTTTTTGAAAAGAATTTGAACTCCATTCCTCTGGTGCGCTGGAGATATGAACACAATACGCCCCCTCCTTCCCAAGCACTTCCACCCCCTAGACAGTCCCAGCAGCAATCACGTAAGGCTACTGCTATGTGAAAAGTGCTTTATCTACAGGGAACAACCTGTGTGCACTAGCGAAGCATAGTGGCAAGGCCATGCTTTGTACCACTATAGTAAAATCAGCCCCTACAACTGAAACATGCTATTCCAGCAAAAGGGCAGCTTTGTCAGTATAACTGAATCTATGCATTAGAAGTGGTCTGTTCACACAGCTACGTCAGCCAGGTATTCTCTCTCCACACCCGGACCACAACTGTGCCAGCAGGGCACCATAGAGTAGGCCCAGCCCCAGGAGATTTTTCAAGGGGCACAGAGGGAAGTCAGCCATCCAATCTGCATTCAGTGGAGTCAGGCACTTAACCCCTTCCTTGCACCTCTGAAAATCCTTCTCAAGTCAGCAAATGGCACAATTTAGTCTTCCTTATAGCAGTACAAGATCTACCAACAAGATGATTCAGGATATTATGTTCACCATTGCATTTTCCTCAAAAAAGAATCTGCTCTACTACTTCTCTATGAGCACCAATACGCACAACAGTTCTGTGCTCCGACGCATGCTAATTAACACGCATCAGAGCAGACTCGATTAATTGAGTCTGCTGGAGCATGTTAATCAGCGCGCTCCAGCAGCCTCCGTGTCACATGTATTCAGTATTCCCTCTTTTCAAAATGGTGGTGGGGGTGCTTTAACTAAACTTCGTCAAATGAGCTTTGGTTAAAGCACTCCCACTGCCATTTGGAAACACGGGATGCTGAATACATGTGATACTGCGGGCGCTTTAAATTACAGCAGTTCTCAGAGCTGCTCTAATTAAAGCATTCCCCCCCCACCCCACAGCAAGTGTAGAGATGCTCTATTTTATCAGATTCAACCACTGACTGCCTCTTCCTGTTGTATCCTACTCTCATTTATTAACAAGTCCCAGCCTGCAGTGTTTAGCTTCTGATGAAGCCCAGGGCCACACCCACTTTTTCAGGCACCCCCACTTTCCATAACCTTTAGAATATATATTCCACTTATTTTACAATCCTTCTAGGATGCATTTGTTTTTACAAAAACACTGCCCAAAGGCTGGCTAATTTGTATTTTGAGGACTTGGTAATTGTAGTGTTTGGGGAACCTATAAAATGGCACACAAGGAAAAGTGAAACTGGAGAGTTAAAAATATTGAGCTTTTGTTGTGCTGTGCTTACCCAGAACAATTCACTCTACTGCCTGTCATAAATAAGTCAATCGTAATTTCAGAAGGGTATTTTTAAAAACATGAAACAAATTTGACTGAAGACCCCATGAAACCCCAAGTGTTGTGGTCTCAGTCTGGCCATTCAGATATGGGGATTTTCATAACAGAAACAATATAGAATTTGATAGAACTAAGCCACTAAACACCCAGATTGAGCCAGAATGGAAAAATGAAATATGTGACTTGTGAAAATGATGTACCCGCAAGGCATAATTAAAGTCAATTAGAGGGAGTTTATATTGAGATCATCAACACTTTTCTTCGCCCGTGAAAAGAAAATTGCAGTTTCACTTAAAGCTTTTTAATACAATAATGAGTAACAAATTAGTGTCCGAGACAAAATGGGGACAAGACCAGAAACATACCTGTAAGTTCAGCTTTAAATTGAGTGATGCTAACAAGTACTGCGATTCTGTAAATCCTAAAAACTAACCAACTATCTGGATAGCCTGAAATTTGTGAACGCAGACTGAAGCAAATGATGCCTATGCATGCAGAATTAAAAAGAGAATGGAAGAATACACCAAATATTCATCTTACTTAAGATAAAACACCTTCCACTGATATAAACAATGGTCCAGGGAATCTTACCCTCTTTCCCGTCTACGGGTTTTGATATTTCCATATCAAAGTTCTCTTGCACTTGCTGGCCTTTGAAACAGGTGAGATGTTCCTGCTCTATTAGATTACTTTCTTCCTCTTCTAGAGGCTGCCAGGTCCCGTCAATAAACCACTGTCCACGCATTACAGGGATTTTTTCCGTTTCTAAAAAACATTAAACGACAGAGATCGAATTCAACACAGCAGGACCTGATAATGAGTAAAATAAAATATATATATGTATTTTAGGATAAAATAGGAGTTTTAGGAAAAGTTAGAATATGACTTCTGGAATCTTAATTAAAGTAACTGCAGCTGACTCTTTAGTTGGGCTATAATGGAGTGGGCAAACTCCAGCCCGTGTGCCAGATTTGGCCCACAGGGGGACTTTGTCTGGCCCAGGTGCTAAACAGCCCATGGTGCACCCGGCTGCCCCAGTGCAGCAGGGTTGGGGCAGCTCCACGGACAGACTATTTCCCAGCAGCCCCGGTGGCTCCTTCCAGCTACTGCCGTTACCAGCCCTGGCCCCATGGAGACCAGCGGGGACCCCTGTGGGCAGGGCCCAAGCCCTGGGCTGTGCGCACAACCCCAGCCCGCCCTGCTCAGGGGCTGGGGGCCCTGCAGTGCCTGCTCTGGGCGCGCCTGCCCAGCCAGGATGAACAGTGACAGCGGTGGTGGGGTAGAAGCTGCTGCTGAGTGTGGGGAAAAGGTGGGATCTGGAAATGGACATGGCCTCTTCCCCATTGCCGCTGCCAGGCCCTTCTTCCTGCCACCGCCCAGAGCCTGCTGGAGGTTTGGTGAGCTGTTGCTGGGGCAAAGGGGATGGAGCTGCTGACCTCGCCTGCAACAACTCCCCAAAACTTCCTATGTGGCCTGCAGGCCCAAAATATTGCTTGTCCCTGGTCTATAAGGTGCAAATCTACCCCGTCTTCTGTTTTTACTATACTAAAAGACAACCCTTCCCTTAGCAAACAAGATACTAAAAAAACACCAACCAAACAACAATTCATTTGATCTTGCTGGGATCCTATGAACCCAGCTGACTTCCTGCCCCTGGGGCAGGGGTCTGGACTCAAAGATCTTCCGAAGTCCCCTCCAGCCCTGATGTCTATGAAATCTATGAAATGTACACAGCAATCGTCAGGAAGGTGGTGATTTTGGAGGTTTCCTAAATACAGAAGTCAGGAATTTTTTTTGTAATACAAGACTGGGCTCTCACTAAGGGTCATCAACAGTCCGTTTCATTCCAACCTCTAAAACAGTATAAAAGTATTTTTAATATTCAAAATGAATATCTGCATGCAAAATGTTAGAAGTCTCCACAAAAGGTTTGGGATGAAACATATCCTTGCGCCCTGCACCCAGGGGTGGCTGCTGCTCAAAATAAGGAGGAAGCCTGCAGGAAGCAAGCTGCAACGTTTCTCCACCTGCAAGTTGGTAATATTGCCACAGCAAAAATTGGGTTGGTGGCTGAAGTGTCATTGGGAAGAAGTTTGGTCTGGGTCAAGGGAGACAGGTGGATGGTAAAATGCTCATCCTCTTCCCTTTATAGAATAAAATACTAGGACACTTCACAGAAAAGGGCAGGGTGGGCAGTACCCAGCATTTATGCCTCCTTGGTTACTTTACTGTTCTCTCCAAATCCCTAACCCTCCATCTTAGTTCAGGCTTTTATCATCTCCACTATGGTCTGTCTCGTACAATCACACAGCTCCCAGCTCAGAACAGACAACGCTATTCACCAGACAGAATTCTTCCCCTCTCCCCAGTCATCCCACAGGACCAGGTTGACACCAGTCTCCCTCAGCTCCCTCCTAATTATAGCAGGATCTGGAAGAGCAAGAGCAGAAGTTGCTAAGAACATATCTTGCTTCTGGAGGGCTGAAGGGCTGTCAGAGAAACCCATCATTCCTTGATGCATGCATGCCTCCTCCTCCTGCTTTCAATTGTATAATGCAAGGCTAGAAGTCCCAAACGGCAACCATATGTCCTATAACCTCACTGGGAGTCTCCCCCCAGAGAAACTAGGCAGGCTACTGATTTCCTATATGCAGCCCCCAGCAAAGGGAGCTAGGAAAACAAGCAACAGCATAGCATCGTGTAGCTATAGCTGAACGAGTGTGGACATTCAATGTGGTCAGAGCCTAAGAACATCAAAACACAAGGAGGGTTCTTCAAAAAAAGAGATGTGGGGAAGTCTTACATTGCGCACCACAGTACATTATAGAGCAGTGGCACTCAGCCTCCAGTCCACAGGATGGATCCAGCCTGTGGAGCCATGTTATCCAGCCTGGGGGTCTCCCTGCAGATCCAGAAACTTGGCAAACCATTAATTTCTGCTTCCCTAGTGACAAATTTCTGGACCTGTGGGGAATCCCGTGGGCTGGATGGTGTGGCTCTGCATGGTAGATCATGCCAGCATGGGGAGTAGCCCTGCGGCCACATCTGACATGCAGGGTTGGGCTGGCACATGGTCACACCTGGCCCACAGACTGACCCTGCGTACAAGATCCAGTCTGAGGGGCTGGACCAAGTGACCTGCCCCACGCCTCTGATGAACCTAATGGAGGTACGAGCGCCTGCTCTGGTCCCACACACTCATCCCAGAAATAGAGGTACATGGGGCAGTTCCAAACAGCAGCAGCAGCCCAGCTGCCTGGAAATTATCTGTGCGTTTCTTGTGTTTTCCCAGGCCACTGTGGCACCACTGCCAGGTGCTACTGCTCCACGCGCCTCTATTTCCAGAAGGCAGACATGGCTTTTTGGGTAGACATGATATCTCAGATCAATAGCTGGAAAAATTGTTCTTTGCAAGTTTTCAGGTACAAACACCCCAAATTTCCTGAAATGTATTTTCAGAAAGAGCATGCCAGGAACAACTGGGAAGGGTGGAGGCAAGAATGGGTGTTGGATGGAGCCCCTTCTCAAACTGGCTCTGCATGAAGCAGGGGAATTTCACCCGAATCTGGCAGCTGCTGCACTGTGGCACCCCCAAAAGTCTTGCAGCGGCCCAGATGGAACCCCCTGTTATACAGTACCTCTGTGCGGGCTCCTTTATCTTGCTGAGAAGAAAGAGATGGGCTTCACTATTAGAAAGGAAGATGGAACCAAGAACGCACGCGCTAAAGCTAAATCCATGTAATACATGTGCGCACACGAAGGAACAAATACGCTCTCGCCAGGAGCCCAGATGCAACTATTACTCAGCCTTCACAAGGAGCAATCTAATTGTTCCCTAAGGAGTATGACCAGTTCTCACTAGGTACACAGCTTTTTAAAAATGACACCATTCAGCGCTGCCGCCTTGTAAGAGATTTCCAGCTGCATGCTACAGAGCAAATTAATATTAAAAGTATCTTTGTGCAATTTTGAAGGACTCCAACATTTTTAAAGATTAGAATTTTCCTACCCATAGATTTCTCAAACCCCAATGACAAAGTCCAAACTAAATGGTTTCACACTCCAGGCCTCACACAAGACTGCCCTTAGTTGGCACTTTGCCGGTGTAGACTGGAACATACAATAATGGGGCTCTCACATCTACAAAACAGAGTCCGTCTTGGACAGACATCACCCCAGGATGGGATCACAGAATAACAGAAAAGTAGGGCTGGAAGGGTCCTCCGGAGGTTATCCTGTCCAAACCTCTGCTCAAGACAGAATCAACTCAAAACAAAGAAACTGAGTCAAGTTTAGGTGGGCTTAACTTTGGACAAAAATCAAACATATTTCAGGTTCCAGGTGTGGAACAAGCATGTGTGAGAGAGCATAATGTTAAGTAATTGCTCTTATGTTCTTAAACACTTACAGACCGAAAGATGCTCTTTGGAATGGCAGAACTATTAATTCTGATCAAGCAACTATATTTCCCCTCCCTAAAATCCCAGTGAAATTACAACTGAAAGCAATGTTCTCCCTTTCTTCCCATAAACTGCTGTGAAATATGGCTGCAACTATATTAGCAGATCACAGTTCAAGCTAGTATTTCACAAGCCTTAGGCTTAAAGATCTATGAAGACAGGCATCAGACACGAAATACACTTTTTGCCATCTGGCAGAAATTGTAAAGCCTCCAAAATTTCATTTCAGTTTTCATTTCATAACTGAAGGTTGTGTACGTTTTGGAAAATTCATTTTTGAGTTATATGTGCGCAACCCTTTCACACTTTCTGTACCCATTTAATTGAAATTTCTGCCACAGCATAACTCAAAAACCAGCATATATTTTATTAGGCTTTATGATTTATTTGGTAGTACTCAGTAAAAAAAAAAAAAGTTGCAAAAACAATCTTTTAAAAAGCAGCTTAATTCATATAACGTATTTATTTGTTCCTCCTTGCAGCCTCCCAAAAATGTTCCTGATCTCCATCCTTTATACCCATATCATATGAGGAAACTAAGGCTGAATTAAAAAAAAACAACATTAAAAGTTGACACATTAACTACGGATGAAAAATTACCAAAGATTTTGAGGAGTAAGGATAACAATTTGGGAAGCACTTGACTAACTCAGCACAACCCATGCTGACAGATAGTACGATCTGTCCATCTAAATCACAGAGGCATATTTGACTGATATTTTAGTCCTGATTTACTCTGTAAATTTAAATAATAATGCAGTGAGGTATACTTACATTATTAAAATAAGATGAAATAGTTCTGGCAGAAATTTTCACTCCTGGAACCCAAAATCTTCATGAATTATATGCCCCCTACTATTTTTCATTTTCCTGCCATTAGTGAACTGCTACCAGTTGTTTTTGCTTTGTTTCACTTTTTTTGTTCCCAAACCCCTGATTCCTAGGGAAAGACTTGCCTGACTTCTTGATTTTCTCAATTTTTAAACAATACAGTCTGCTGTTTGTAATGCCTCTAGTGTGAATGTGTGTATAGTATGTTTGACTGGATATGCATCTGCATGCTCTGTTCACACAAGATCATTAACAATACATCTGAATGTCACAGGTGACAAGTAGATGAAAAGGTGACATAGCCAAGTACCAAAGTACTTGGCTTTAATTATTCATGTAACTTTTTTTTGCCAACCTAAGGAAAAGGGTTTAAGCAATAAAACAAATTGATTTAAACATATGTTTTATTTAAAAACAGAATACAAAAATATATTCTATTTCATTTGTAGCCAGTAAGCCTTTTTCACCCCTCACAGCAAGACTGAATTTTGTTCACTTTAACACTAGAATCCCTACAGTTTTGATATACAGCAGTTTTTAATCACTGTACAAAGAGATCAATTTTAAGTCACAGCTATAAACCAAACCCAAGGGGAGGAAGCTGCTATTAGACCAGACATCTGCAGCCGTTAGGACTGAGTAGACTCACCACCACAAAAGTGTAAAACCTGTCAGGAAGTGTGATTGTGAGGACTGAGGTTTAGATCCCATTACGCCTTGAACTGCATGTCTGCCAGGGGCCTGGATGGCAAACTCTGACTCAACTGCAATACCCTTTCACTTGACCGCTCCCCACACTCTGCGACCAGATACCAATTACAGTATTATATAAAAGTTTTTTTAACTTAGCTGCATCCAACTGTATCTAGACTTAAATGAACTCTCAGTCATCCCACTTGAATCACAACAGTAAATTGTTTGCTACACTGGAGAGGAAAGGGAAGATGAAACAGGAAATCAGACATCCTAAGAAACATACAGGGAAGATTTATGGTTAAAAAGTTAAGCTGAGACAAGGAGCAACAAGGAAACCTGTCTGAAACATCCCTGTAAAATCAGGGTGCAGCATGGTCAACACATACAAACAAAAAAACAATCTTAGGACAGCAGAGCTGCACACAATAAACCTTCATTATAACTAGCATCTCGGTAGGGGTTGCACAAAATACTGGGAACAGACCAGATAGAAAGGTTGGGCCGCAGACATGCCGAAGAAGACTAGTGCTGTCAGACTGCTGGATGATGGCAGAGCTAAGACTATTCCCGAGTTCAGCCTGCAGGCTCAAGATTGCAATGTTCACATCTGAATGATTACTGTTACCAATTAAAACTCGCTGAAACTGATGTCGAAACACTCAACTCACGAAGATCCAAGTGTGTGACGAAACACACAGTTCTCAAAGAGCCAAAGCAAGATCCACAAAAAAAAGCCTTTTTCTCACAGACAAATTGGTGGTACTCTTTCCTTTACTGTGAATAACTTCTTGTGAAATTTGGTTTCATTATTATTACAGTTCTAATGCATTTCACAAGAAAAAAAAAAAAGAGAGGATACAACATTTGAGAGCCAGGTAAGTCAGGGAACACAATCAATGGTGTCTGAAAATAAGGGGCATCTGAGGTACACTTGAGCCAAAAAGTCACTAGGGAAAACAAATCTCAGTCTGCCATCCAGGCTTTTTTGAGCACCATTAGCAAAAGTTAACAGCCTCCCCCTTTCAAAAGCATCATCTTTGTAATGGGTCTACAAACCAATTCCAAATCTATTTAAACTACTGGAACGTGGCACTATGGTGTCTTGGCCCTAGCCACTGTGAGAAGTGGCAGAGCAGAAGACAGCAGGGATGGGAGCCAAGCAGGGAAGATCCAGTGCTGTGGTGCAGTCCATTGCTGCACACCACAGTCCAGTGCTCCAGGAGCTGCAGCCAGGGAGCTTTTTTTATTTTTAAAGTCATTGCTTCATAGTTGGTCGGGTTGGAAAGGACCTGAGCAGATCATCAAGTCTGACCCCCTGCCATGGGCAGGAAAGGATGCTGGGGTCAAATGACCCCAGCTAGGTGGCTGTCCAGCTTCCTTTTGAAGACCCCCAGGATAGGGACAAGCACCACTTCCCTTGGAAGTTGGTTCCAGATCCTAGCCGCCCTGACCGTAAAGTAGCGCCTCCTGATGTCCAGCCTTAAATATACTCTCAGTCAGCTTATGGCCGTTATTCCTTGTTACTCCCAGTAGTGCTCGGGGGAACAGGGACTCTCCGATTGCCTGCTGGTCCCCCTTGGGCAGTTTATAGACAGCCACCAGATCCCCTCTCAGCCTTCTCTTTTGGAGCCTCCCCTCACAGGGCCTGCCCTGCTGCCCCCTGAACGTATAACGATTGCTCCCCTTCCCTTCTGTTCAGAGCAGAACATTCCCTCCCCTGCCCACCCATTCATCTCCACTGACCACTGCTGCTGTCCCACAGTTGCTCCTGCCCTGCTGTAGCTGGGCTGCACAGGGAGCCAGGCTCAGCAGCAAACAGCAGCAGTGAATGGGTTCTCTCTCCCTCTCCAATCCCCCCAGGTGCTCCTACCAGCCTGACAGCAGGCACAAGGAGGGGAAAAACACACCCACCACTGCTGAGCTCCACTTCCTGTTCAGCCCTGCTGGAGCAATGCAAGAGCTCCCCCCACCCCAGGGTGAGCAGGGGACAGCAGCAGTGGTGGGGGGCAGGAGTAATAAAAGTGGAAGGAACGTGCCAGTGTAACAGAGGGGAAGGGGGTGGGGAATAACTACCCACTTCGGGAACTTTCCCAGCTGCTGTTCCTGCGGTATGGTCTGCCTGTCCCTGTATAGGGATGGGAGGAAGCTGGGAGCACTAGTTGCTGCTCCTGCACACCGCTTTACAAAATTCTGAATCCACCCATGCTGACCAGTACCGTTTTTGTCAATGTCCAGCCACAATTAAGAGCTCAGTCCATTTTGGTTAGAACCATGCTGTTTGACTTGCTCTATGCAACACTTTTGGCTATGGGTGAGCAAGCTATGTCGAGGAAAATTTTAATCACCGGACATTTTATTCCAAGCGTGGCTGGTTTAAATAGTTACAGTGAACGAAGATTACTAGAAATTACTTATTCATCTCTGCATGACACGATATTGCACATAATGCTCCAGTGAGCAGGTCTTACAGTAAAAGCCACACGGAGTAAAGTGTCAATGTTTAATATTATCTATGCCATAACCAGGATTTCTCTTATAGCTCAATGCTGCCTAGATTTCTAGCCATTTATCAAGAAATTGCAGAATATAGTCTGTTACTGATACCTAAATGAACGGTTCCATTCATCTAAATCACAGCCGCATTGACCTTGCTTTCTTTAAAGGCAAACACATGCAATCCATTGGGTTCTTTTACAAGTGACAATGTCACCTAAAGAGGAGATTAAGAGCAAAATCCTGACCCCACCGAACTCTATAGCAAGCTCTCATTTACAGAGTTGGGACTAGACTCTGTATCCCAAGGCTGGGGAGTCATTTCATTTTTTGCGTGGTAAGGAATCTCCCTCTGATCTCCCCTCAAATTCTTATAAACAAGTTACTGAAGAACTGCAACATTATTAATGGGGGAAATATTTAGGAATTCTGTGGTAACTAAAAACATATAATGCAACTGGTCTAATATGAAGGGATTTACTTCTCAAATATAGACCCTAACCCTGAAAGCAAGCATATTTCAGAATAAGTACCAATTACATTCATCCTACTCTCCAACAACTGGCTACAAGAGGACGATGCATGCTTTCTGATCCGGAAAAGCATACTGCCTATTGTAAAAGAGCCCTATTACATGATGTGTGGCAACCTGCAAGTACATTCCTATCAATCAATTACAGCATTTTTCAATTACAGGAGGCTTCAAAACCACAAGACTCCAGATCTGTGTGTATTGTATACCATACCAAAATAAAGGAGCCGATCCAAGTGACCAGAAAGAAGACTTCTATCTTCATACACTAAGAAACCATTCTGCAGACATCACCGTTGCTCGAGGAAAGTCCTTTTCTGAAAACTGTTCTTTCTTAAATCATTAGTAAAACAAAAAGAGTCCAAGACTGATCAGATCTAGTGTCTTTAAGACAAAAATCTTCAGTTTCATTAACAATCAGGTCAGTTTTCTATCAGATGTGGCATAACAGTATACACATCAAAACATGATTGCACTGTAAACGGCCATTTTTTAGAAAATGAAATTTAAAAATATAAATACATCGGTTAATAAAAGCTTGTTCCAAATTTAAGATTACCAACATTTAAACCAGATACATAAAGCCTGAATCTCCTATCACCTATTTAGAAACTAGCTACCATAGCTTGTAATTCAAAGACACTATGCCCTGCAGAGTGGCTCATTAAGCCCAAATATACATTCACAGGAAACTTTTAAGCATCTATTGACAGCAATACCAGGCTCAGAGCCTTGGCTTTCAAGTACTTGCAAATTGAATGTTTGGTGTGCAGAAGAAATGGGGAAATAATTATTTTCTTATCATCTGCACACACTACTTGTGAGGGGTTCTAAACAAGAGCAGATAATTTTCAGTTGCTGTTCAAGTGTCTTCTGGCTGTGTCAGAAGAAAATAGCACAGTACCAGAAATTATTATACAAACAGAAAACTTCTGACATTTCAGTAAAATAAGCACCCAGTCCAATAGTGCTTAGTAACATTTCATTGAGGTCATGTAGGGAACGTTTTGCTATCCTATCCAGTCCAGAATCTCCATATACAGGTTTCTGTAATGTCAAACAGAACTATAATGAAGGCCTGGAAGAGCACAGAAGTATTCAATGTGTTATATATATATGTTTTGGTATGATAAATAAGAAATTTACTGGTTGCAAATTTGATAAATTACTTTCACTGTCGGCAGGTTCTTCAAATCAATGCAAGACCTACCTCCTTACAGAAAAATAGATAGAGCTAATTAAACCAGCAAAATCCCTATAGCACTGATGCAATAGAGCACATCCTTTAAGTATATATTTAAAATCCAGCGAAAGCCAGTGGGACTTGAGCACAGATCCACCCATTAATGCATGCTTTCTGGACTGGGGACCTACAGTTGGAAGTTGCCGGCAGATCTCATTCCAAGAGAGAGCAGGAACAGAATAGACACAGAGTTCAGGCCAGCAAGTTCCTTTCCTTTCTTGTGAAAGCCTTTTTAGCTCCATTAAGAAACTGGCATTTCCTCTGCACGTACCGCAAACCTGTAACATCAACCGAGAGGATTCACGCAGCGGGAGACTGTAACCTCCTCTCCTCTGTGCTTGCTTTCCCTTGCCCCCTACATCTCTCCTCCGCCCTTGGCAAGGATGCAAGTGTCTTGTCTGATCTCCTCTCCATTTTTTCCAGAGATCGGATCCCACCTCTGAGGCCCATGGTCATCCTCACGTTTACTGCTCTCCTTCAGCTCTCACTCTAGTTCCTTCCCCTCATCACCCTGCCTGACCCCTCTCCCCCAACACACTTGCCTCCCGCAGTACCTATCTGTTGGCTTTCTTTCTCTTCCTCTTAGTATCTTGTCTCCATTTTTTACATGACTCAGTTTTCACCTGGATCCCCTACCTTACCACTTCTTAAGCATCTCTTTCATAAACTTTTCCTTGTATTCCCTTCCAACCAGGCTCTGCCCTCCACCCCTTCTCTTCTCATGCTACACTGTCTCTCAGTGAACAGACGGCAAATTCAACTATGACATCTCTAATTCGGACCTACCCCCCCCCATCCAAATTAAAATCCCAGCATCTCTCCCTGACATAGTCCCCAGTCTTAGCTTGAATTCTGTGCTGTTAAAACAGAACTCCTCATCTTCCCCTACCATCCAAGTCCTCCCTCCTTCCTCACTCATCGTGACCACCACCTCCATCCTGCCTCTCACTCAAACAGCTCATTCTTTCCACGCAACTTCTGCAAGACTCGGGGCTTCCCAGCCACCCACCCAGCTAAAGCTCTCACTGGAGCGTCACCCAGCTTGTGTCTTGATTACACCAACGTCCTCTTTTTTGGCCTTGACAAGTACAATTTTGCCTTGTTCCAATCGATTAAAAAAATGCTGTTGCAAAAATCATATTTTTAGGTTGTCACTGACTGCTCCCCTTGCCCTGTGCATCTTTCCTCTGGCTCCCCTTCTCCATTACAACAAACATAGCCAGTTGTTTTCACTTTCTAGGCCTTTCACACTACATTCCCATGCTACCTATAATCTTTCACAATGTGAATGAACACCTGTCTGTGATCAGTCGGTGACAAGTTTATGCCACTTGCTTACTAAATTACCAAGCACTTGTGCGCTATATCCCATGTAGCCTTTCATCTGTTGGGAATCCATCCCCCACAGACACCAGCAGATACCTTGCTTTCCTCTCTCAAATCTCTCCTTAAAACTCTCCTTTGCCTACCAAATCTTAACCATTCAATGACTGATGTGCCAAGATCCCCACCAATTGTTCTGCCCTGTATCAAATGAACCCTTTGTTTTGCTGTGACCTGTTTTTTCACCTAATGCTTAAGACTGTGATTAGGGGAGGGACCATAATTCTCCTCTGTTTGCACAGCACCCTGCACAGTGGGGTCCTGGATCCAGACGAAGGCAATAAGTGCTATCGAATACATATGTTAAATGAAGAGGTTTCACTTCTTTAGAAGAATAAATAGGATTTATCAGTTGGTACCTACCCCATCCCTTGTCTTTGTGATAGGTCTTTCGGATGGGTAGAGGATAAGAGAGCTGTCTGAAGCGAATGAAAGCGCTTACTGACATGACAGGTCAACATCAATAGTGTGTCCCCGGACCAGGTCCAGCAGAGATGCACAACTCAAACTTGATCAAGAGCCACGTGCAAGTTACCCCTTTTCCCCACTGGTAGGGCACCATCAGTGGGATCCACTCTGCTCAGCAGGTTTGTAAGCAGGAAACTGAACTGCTCTGGTAGCACAGATTAATGAACCAGTGCACAGTGAGGACACAGGACTGTTTGGCTTTAAATGAAGAATTACAGCAGGCCACAGGGGATGGCCCTGGTAGGCAACATGCAGCCCACAGGCTCTGTCACAGCATGCCTGGATAAGCTCACTTACACTGTACTGCTGACATGCATTAACCCTGCCTTGGGCAGACAACCTCAGCAGTGCAACTAAGGAGAGGCAATGGAGGCAGCAGCCCTGGGCACCAAATTATGGAGGGAGGAAAAATAACTGCTGCCGCTGTTGTGAAGTCTGGCCATGTGACCATCAGGCAGGAGCCACCATTGACCCGTACACTGCTGCTGTCCACGGTGTAGAGCCGTCTTGTTACATCTCTGGACAGCTTCCAAGAGTGAGGACAGTTTTGCCATTTAAGCCCAGTTGTCAAGAAAGCCCTCCACCTGACGGTGATTTTGTAGTGCAGCTACCCAGCCCCTAGTTACACTAGCAAGATCACAAGTTCATTTCCCGTATCCAAAACCTATTCACTGACCTTCATTCTCTTATCAACCTACTCCAAATAAGAACCAGGGGCCGAAATGCACAGAAGTTCCATGTGCCAATTAAAATGAACGTGATCCACAAAGAAGCCTCAAACAAAAAGCCCCTTTGCAATCATATGCTTCATAGCATGGATGGAAATACCAGTGGGGTTTTTCAATAATCCTGACCAGTTCTCCAAGATCAAAGACTTGACCACGCTTCCCTAGTATTCAAGTCTCACTTCACAGAAAACTTATCTGGCAGAGGCCTTTCACAACGTGCTAATGCCTGCTTCCTCCCATCTAGAAAACAGTTCACAGAGAGAGCTTACAAAGAATGTATAGGGACTTTGTTTCTTTAAGCTTGTGCTGAAAGACACAGTTCAAATAGTTCTGAGCTGCCAAATTCCACTTTGGACATGCAAATTTTAAAGTTACGGCTAATGCTTCTGTGTTCACAGTTTTGCAGATTAAAATAATTAGAAGCCCCTTTCCAAATGAATGCAGCAGAAGTCATCAATGAATAATTCAGAGTCCACAGTATTCTTACTGAGCCAATTTTCTTCTATTGAAAGTGACATTTTATAAATGGACATTTCAAACCAGTTTAGGCCCAGAATCTAGACTGTAAAACCCAAGCTTTTACAAAGCTGGTTACAACTAGAAAAGTATCATTTCATGTTAGCCTTTCAAAGAAAAAAAGGCAGCAATTTTTTAAAATGTGATTTTTCTGAAATGCTTTCTGTCCAAACAATGTAGAGTTCTGTTAACTATATGAGCTTCCTAAATGGAAAGCGGAAAAAGAAAAGGTGAACAGTCTATTTTCATTGAGCAAGGAAAGCAAAATGCAAAATGTGAGTGACAGTAATGGTGAGATATAGGTCAGACTTTTACAACCTCTTTTTTAAAATGAATTGGAGTGTTATTAGAAAAAAGAAAGAAAGAGAATTTAAATCTATCTCCCCATAATTTAACTTGTTTTAGCCAACATGGTAAAAAATAATGACATTCAAAAAAAAAAGGAAAAAAGAGTTACAAATCAACAGTCCTGAAAAGACTAAATGTTAGTTTTGACTGCAGCTATGCTGCCATCTTAAACCCTTGTGCTATTATGAAATTAGGATAATTGCAAGCACCTCTGTTCAGAGCACTGTACACCACTATTAGCACCTGGAAAGCATTTACCTCTCATAAGTCCACTATTACATTTTGATAATACGTCAAAACTTTCAACCTCAGTTTGAGCACATGCCTTTCTACTTTTTTGGAAATTAGCTCAAACAGAAAACAAGGCTGGCAGCTTTGAATTATTGCAACTAAGGATACATGCCGGATTTTAACCAGGTATGGTATAGAAGCTGTTGCCCTTGCATTTTAACAATCCATACATGCCCCAGTATATCTGTCCTTCACTTTTAGGATCTGACAACACATTAGCTAGTCATAACTACTACTATTAAGGAAGTCCCTGAAGAATACACATACTTTATTCTTGTTAGCACACCAAACACAACTGCTGCAAAAAGGAAAGAAGTATACAAGTACGTAAGAGTAGTATTATTATTTGCAAAACTACCTTTTTTCTATGGTTATATTTTCACCAAGGAGCATGCTATTTACTGGAAATCCATCCAAATAAGGCTTTAACAAGAACTAAAAAGCATTAGTGTATGAAACAGTGATCTACAAAAGAAGGAAATGGGTTTCCAGCCTTTCTGCTCACATGATATATCACGGTGCAGTGGTGGTTAGCCATGTTAGTCTGAAGATAGGGAGAAGGTAGGGCAGGGTGGCACATTAAAACCACCCTACCCTGCCTTCTGCATGCTATACAACAGCTTGCCTAAAGGTTTTTCCGACTTGAAATATGAATATCAAGTTTTGTCTTCCCTGTTTTTGTTGGCAATCTCCTTAGGACTCTAGAGAAAAATGAGTATTGAATTTTCAAGGCTCTTGAAGGAAGAGGCAGAATGTGAACCTCAACACAGATCTTTTCTCCTAATTGTTTGGTCAGGCACTTGTTTTAAACAAGTATTAACAAAACAAAATCAAACCCCCCCCAGTCCCGCCACCACAGACTGACAAGTGAATACTCGTTAAGGGAACACTTCCCTTCTCAGTCTCAGAGATTCCTCTTCACTAGGACTTGTGGCAACACAAACTTACTAGATCATCATGTTTTCAAGCCAGGGTATGTAAGATTGAATTTCTAGTACAGAGAGAAACATAAAATAGGTTCTCAAAAACAAAGCAAAAAACCAGAAGACAGAAGCTCTCTATATAAGAAGCTAGCTCCCTTATACATAAAAAGGGAGCACTGCCAATCATTTCCTTCCCTGCAGGTCAACTTATGTGGAAAGCAAGGACTGACTCTCTCACTCGCTAAAAATAAACAGTATTCTGATGCTCAGGTAGGCTCTCCAGAGGACTGGGGAAATACATTTTGCTGCTCTCCTGACTCAACAAAAATCTTAACACCATTTAAAAATATCTCTTGCTAGGTAGATGTCAGCTTAGGTAGCAGACACTTCTGACATGTAGTTAGTATCCAAACTGAAAGACATTCTTAAAACAAATATGTATGTATGTATGTATGTGTAAAATAAGGGTAAATGGATTGATTTATAAGAAAAGTTACCACACACAGGGAATGAAAGATGAGGTAAAGATGACATGGTAGGTATGAATAGCAAATGAAATGACAGGAAAAGTTAGGCTGAGCATTGTGAAAAAGCTTCTTGATATCAAAAAGCTTAAGCTATGGAAAAGACAGGGAAACCACATTGCTTGGGACTCTGAAACTAGACTGAACAAGGCTACACTGCAGGAAGAGTCCTGCACTGGCCTAGCAGCAGAGCAGCTAATCAAAGCACAGCAAACAGATGAACTACTCCTATTGTTTAATATACGCTCACTGCTATGTCAGGAGAAGACACAGAAGAGTCTGGCATCAGGTGTAAGCTCACCTAATTGGAGAGATATGCACCTGAAGCACTCCAAATCCTGGAGCACTGCAGATTCAGAACCCTTTACCTCTCTGCGGATGTGAGGTCCCATCCCCAGCCCTGGAGCTCTCCAAAATGGCCAGGAAGGCAGGCTGTGGATGGCACTGCTCTGCCAGGGGGCTGGGAAGTGGGAATCCTCTGCCTCCAGAGCTGCCTGAGGACACTGGAGCGCACAGGTGAGCTCTTCCTGGCCACCTTCCTCTCTCCACCCCTGTTGGGGAGGGTGTGATTGCAAGCAGAGCACTACCAGATGCTGGAAGACCACTGGAGGTTGCTTTTTCAAGGGTTGATTTTTGAATGGTTCTTTGGCTGTGGACATCTGTACCACCACTGCTGGGAGCACTGCAAACTGGCCTCTGATAACTCTGCTACTCCCATGCCAGCCTCGGTAGTTTTGCTACACTAATTAAATAAATCCCTTCTTACACGGTAAAGATAAAATTCCCTGCAACTAATGTGCTCCATTATTTTTAGATGTGGAACTTGGCTAAGTGGTCCTGATGGCATAACTTACTCCTGTGATGGGTCTTCTACAGGCTTTTAATAATGAAATCTTTTAGCAAGATCCTGTCACTCCAGGTGCGCATTTCATGCAACAGCCAACAGTGGAGACATTTGTTACAACAGCTTTGAGGGAGCAGTCTTAACCAACACCTCAGTGCCGTACACCACATGGGAGGCAGGCAGCAACCAGAACAAGAAGGAAAGGCAGACAAAATAATTAAAATAAAATATTAACCTGTGTTTTGAACTGAAACCGTGAGTCAGCATAAAGAAATAAACGTCCCAAATTACCCTTTCTACCTCAGTCCATATTCCTAAGTAATCCTGAATTCAGCTGTTACTTTTATGAATACTTCGGATGTCTGCAAATGAAACCTAAACACTTCTCCCTCAATGGTAAAGTGAGCCCTGGTTTTCCTACTCCATGCTCTGGTTTAACCACACGGGAGGAGCTGCTCTTGGGTTCCCAGGTTCAGAAGATGCGGTAACAAATGGGTGCTGCAAAGCAGAGGACAGGTGAGGGCAAAAAACCCTGACATGACCCTGTATTAATAGCAGGTCTCTGCACAGCGATGAACAGCAGGGCAGCACACAGCCAGGTGATGCTGGGGGGTACCAGACTGCCTGGCTTGGGGGCGTGGGGGAAAAAAATCAGGAAGAGAAGAATCTGCACTGGGCCAAAAGGGGACGGACACACGTCAGAAAACAGAGGGGAGCTAGATCAGGAGGTACTTAGCGAGAAGCAGCAAAAGCTTCACTTGCCCATAAGCCACTTCCCACTCTTGTCTGGCAAATGTACCATTGCCCAAGAGGTGCAGCACCATTACTACACGTTCACTTTCTGCATGTAATGTATCCCTGCCCTTAATCTTCTCATCGCTGGGAGTTTATTTTCTCCCTTGTACAGTGCTACGTTAGGTGCAGGGCTCTAGGGATTTCTCTCCCCAGATCTCAAAAAAAAAATCTCTCTCTCTCTGAGAAGCATATGTCATTATTTGAAACATCTGCCGTGAGGGCTTAACGAGTCCGAATCAGCTTCCCAACTGGACCAAGCGCCGGGTCAAGAAATTAAACCTTTAAGCTGCTGACTTGAAGTGCCCCCCCATCCAGGAGCCACCCCGCCTCACCAAACACCTCTGCCCGCCTGAAGCTCTTCCTCCGGCCTCAAGGCCTAGGTGCCAGAAGAGAAGAGAGGGGACCTGCAGCACCTCCGCCCTCGAGTCCCTGGAGCAGGGCTAATTGCTCCCACTTGTGTCAAGGCAGTGGGAGGGAGGGGGAAGGGGACCTGCTTTGCGGCCTAGTGGAAGGGAGATGAATGAAGAGTCGGGGCGTTTCCACAGCCTCCTGCCCGCCACCCGCGCCCATCCTGCCGCTCAGCAGATGCCCCCCCAGCTGCGCTTCTTCCCCCACGGACTATCGACACCCCGCTCCTCTTCTCCCCGGGCCAGGGGAGGAAGCAGCTGGGACCTGCCCCTGCCCCGCGGCGGGGCGGGGCGCGGGAGGCAAACCCCCTCCCCAGGCCGTCTCCTGGCACGGGGGGCCCGGAGCGGCGGGATGCAGGAGGCAGCCCGGGGCGGACTCACGGTGCCAGTAGACCGGGTAGCAGTCGGCGCGGAGCACGTCCACCTCGTAGAGGCCGCCGCGCACGCAGACGGGCTCGGGCTCAGGCTCAGGCTCCGGCTCGGGCTCGGCGGCGGGCAGGGCGCGGTAGGCCCGCTCGAGGCGCAGCGAGTCGTAGCCGATGAAGGGTTTCCACTTGCGCTCCTCGCGGAAGAACCAGCGCACCTCCTCGGGGCCCAGC